>NW_019268536.1:2945484-3005660 GCF_002738365.1 Cucurbita moschata
AAAAAAAAAAAAAAAAAAAAACAAAAACAAAAATATATTTCATATATAATCTAAACACAAATGAGCTAACCTTGCCAGCCAGGTTGGTTATGAAATTGAGTTCGAGGAGTTTGAGGAGCGCCGCCATTGATGCAGTTACTATAACCAACAGCCGCAATATTATTCAAAAACTCAGTGTGAGAAATAGCTCTAAGCCCCAAGAAATCTCTTGTACTCAGCCCTTCATCACTTCTGCCTCTAAAAATCTCATCTTTCTCAAAACCCCCTCCAAATCTCTCTAATTCAAAACAAGCCCCTTCAAAATCATTGTAATTATTGGATTTGTTCGTGTGGAGTGGCAGAGCATGAGAAACCCCTACACCTTCACTGCCAGCCATCAAGATCTGATGATGATTGTCACGTGAGGAGGAGGAGGAGGAGGAGATGTTACCATTGTTGTTACTATTGCTCATTGTAGCTCCCATTTGAGCTGCTTTTTGAAGAAGTGCTGTGGCTGACATATGTGGAGAAGGGGAAGAGCTTTGAATTAGATGAAGAGGATTATTAGGGTTCATAATTTGATCATTGTTGATCATGATGAGGCTTTGATGATCTTGTAATGGTGATGATCTTGAGCTTGGACAGCCTATCCATGGGGGAATATTGAAATTGTTGGTGGTTGGGATTTGTTGGTGCTCTTTTTTGAGAGAGAATGAGTTGATATCTAAGGGATTTTGGAAGTTTAAGTGAGAGATTGATGAAGAAATGGGAAGGTTTTGATTGTTATTTGGGTTTGATGTAGTAATGGCTCTTGCACTTTCCTCTGCTAATGCATCACAAAAAGCTCTGTGGGTGATGAAACTATCCCTCCTGTTCATAAAAAGACCAAGCACACATGAATATGGTATCAAGCACATATGAATTTGGTATCAAGCACATATGAGTATGGTATCAAGCACATATGAATGTGGTATCAAGCACATAAGAATGTGCTATCAAGACACATGAATGTGGTATCAAGCACATGTGAATATGATATCAATACATTAATAGGTTTTCACACATATCTAAACATAGTAGTTCATCCCATATCAAGCCTAACCTATAAATTTAACCTTTTTGGCCTTACATTTGTATTAGATCAATAATACTTCATTCATATCGATAAGAACGCTTTTAAATCATCAGGTTAGACGCCCTTTTACGAGAACTCAGTCTGAATTTATAATTTAACCTATAAATTAAACTTTTTGGCCTCAGAATTGTATTAGATCAATAATATTTCATTCATGTCGATAAAAACACTCTTAAATCATCAAATTAGAGGCAATTTTGAAGTTGTAATTTAACCTATAAATTGAAGTTTTTTGGGCTCAGATTTGTATTAGATCAATAATATCTCATTCATATTGATAATAACGCATTTAAATCATTAGATTAGATGCATTTTTACGAGAACTCGAGCCTGAATGTGAGTATTTTTGTACCTCCAGAAAAGGGTTCCACAATCACATCTGTACTCTCTAGTGCCACAAGTCTTGGAATGAGCTTTCCAATCCGATTGAACAGCGTACCTCTTAGAACACTTATCACATTTCCATTTCTTCTCGCCATGCTTTCTACAAAAGTGCTTCTTGATTCCTGTCAAGTCCCCAAGAGCCCTCAATGGATCATGATGAACACAGTTTGTTTCTGGACACACATACACTTTCTTCCTTATAACCTCTTTGTTAGCTCTTTGCTTTAATTTCCATGGCAGATTGTGCCCTCTTTTGTGGAGCTGAAGATTCTGATCTCTCTGAAACCCCTTGCTGCAGATCTCGCATACGAATCGATTCGTCGCCATCAGCGTCTTCGGCGATAAAGCTACCACTTCGGCATCTGGGTCTGTCACCAAATTCAACCAAATTAATTGTTAGATCCATAAATGAAAGAATCAAAGAAATAATTAACATAAACAAAAACAAACAAACCTGGATTTCCGGGGAGGTTTCTCTTCTTTTTTGGTGGTGGGGCTGAAAAATACTGGCCGGAATAGTTGGCCGGAAGGTGATCGGAATGGTTGCCGGAGCAGGCACTGGGTTCACCAGAAGCTGAAGTTAAATTGGACATAGTGTCCTCCATAGCTGGTTGTTCAAACAACAAACTTTTTATTATGTAGAAAACAAATTAGAATTGGAAGACGGGGGATCGATCCGAAGAAACGAGCAAAAAAGTCGTCTTTTTTGATCTTTTGTGCTTAATTTGAAGCTTGGGATGAATTTGGCAGTGACCCAAGAGACAATTTTGAAGCTTTTTTTTTTTAAAAAATGTTGATAATATCAATGAAAAATATGAACAAACAAAAACAAAACCCAGAAAGAGGAGAGAGAGAGAGAGAGAGAGAAATTGATAGTTTAAAGGACAATAGAGAAAAACAGAAAGAGGCAAAGGAAATGAAGCCTACGGCTGGCGAAACCCTTGTTCATGTTCCACTTTCTGTCGTCTCCTCTGTTTTTTTTTTTTTTTTTTTTGTTGGAAAAAGTTTTAAAATTTTGTTCTCTCGCACCGAGTGTTGGTAGTGAGTCGGGTCCAAGTTGTCTAATTTAAGGAATGATCATGAGTTTATAAGTAAGGAATACATCTCCATTGGTACGAGACATTTTGAAAAAACGAAAGCAAAATCATGAGAGCTTATCGTACCATTGTGGAGATCAGTGATTTTTAATCCACTTATGTTCAAAGTGGATAATATTGTAACCCACTTATGTTCAAAGTGGATAATATTGTACGATTGTCGAGATTCGACTCACCCCAACAATCCTATACCCTTGTCTTTATTCTCTCTTAAAAATTAAAACTTTGGTGTTTGTCTCTCTCTCTAAAAAAGTGGGTAACTATTGCAAAAGGCTGTCATGGTAAAAAGAGAGTATCATTTTGTATATACCTGAGAGAGAGAGAGAATTTCATTTGTTTATTATTAATTGTTGTCTGTTTATTATTAGATCCATCATGGGAAATGAGTAAGATCCTTACCCCAACTTTCTCCCCAATTACTGTGCCATCATTCATCCATTCATTATACATCAAAAGCTTTATCACCGTTTTAACCTCAAACCCACTTTTACCTTTTAATGTAATAATCCAAAATTTTTACATTAGAAAACAAAAGGTTGCTTACAGAGCTAAGAAGTGGGGTTAGCACGGTTCGAAACTAGTCAGAAAATGTGTTTTTTACGACTCAAGATCAGCATTTTGGCTTGGGTCTGATATACTCGGTTCCTTTCTTCCTAGTTTCAATTTTTTGGAACATTAGTATGACTACCTTTTGGCTAGTTTAAATTTTGGGAATCCTAATTTAAATTAATTTGAATTATTAGTTATTTTATGCAAAATTAGGATTAGCTAGTTTAAATGAGTAGGACTAAGTTTAAATTATGAAGTGAGTAAATTCCAAGTGTAGAATTCTAATTTATGATTCTAATTTATGATTGTAATTTATGATGGTGGGAGTTCTTACGAAGAATTTACTTTTAGAGAGCAACGTTAAGCTAGCATCAAGGAGTCATAGTAGATTTGGCCTAAGTCAACTAAGTAAGTGACTTTACTATCGACTCGGTTAGAAAACTTGTTTTATGTATGACGACATGTGTCCAATGACCATTGCACGTGTCATTTATGATTTATGTTATATGATGATGTGATGATGTTATGTTGATGACGTGATGACGTTAGATGATAATGTGACGATGTTATATGATGATGGGATGAATAAATCTAGTATACAAAGTAAAGACAATTTACAAGTAAGAATGTGGTTAGTCGTTTTGCAGCTAAAAACAAGAATCTTTCGAGTAGACTAAGAATTTCGATAACCTAAGCAATAATGCTTCAAAGACAGATTGCAGCATCCATAGTCGTACAGTTAGTCTTTCACGGTGTTACTTTGTTATTTATTTAATAATAATTACAAGTCCATTTTATATTTTCCAATTAAAATGAAAGGGATAATTCTATAAATAATGGAATTACCAATTACTCACTTTTAATATAGTACTTCTCTACCCGTTTCTATGCGGTAGAAAACCAAAAAAAAATGAAAGAAACACGAATAATATTGAGGTGTACGCGCCCATACATAACATGTTGGAGAAGTAACCTATGATCATATGACATACAATATGCACGAGGTTCCACGTTAAAAATCATGGTTCAATGATATGATGAACCATAATATCTTCATCGTGATATATATTCTTTTGAAACATATGTATATATTCAATACACAGTACATTTGTTGTCTCACGAGACATAAACACTAATTTTAATAGTTTGAGTAGCAACCGAAACGGACAAACGTAGTTACTTATTTCAAGTTGAAATAGTTTGAACAAATCACTCATTTTATGGTCTTAATTATGTTAGAACCAATTTCGAGATGGTCCAAAATGGATAAACGATCAAAGTTTTTATTTTATTTTTTTGATTCGTCAATAACAAGGAAGTCTTATCTATTCGAATTTTTTTTTAAAATACAAAAATTTAAATACATTATGTAATTAAATATTATAATAATGATTATACTTATGATTATTTTTAATTACACAGAATATAATAATTTAGGTTTAAATGTGAGGGGTAAGGTTTTATTGTTAATTTCTTCTCTTATTATTATTATTATTATTATTTCAAGAAATTTCAACCTAAGTTGCTATAAATATAATGTCATGTAATGGAGAATGGAGGTGTCGCTTATTTTAATAGTAAAAAAGAAAGGAAGTAGATTGGGCTGTCATGTAATCCAGCATCACCACACGTGAGCATAATATTCCTGTGAATCACAGCCTAATAAAGTTCACGAGCGAGGGTCCCACACCAACCCAATAATTGACCAAAACGTGGGCCCCACAAAAGCAGTCCAAAAATCTAAAATAAAAAATAACAATAAAATTGACATTAAATGAAAATTCTAAATTTACCGCCCTTACCCTTTGAACTTTAATTAATAAAATTTAATACACATTATATAATAATGTTTATGGAACATTTAAGCTATAATTAAAGATCTTCTGTGACCAAATTATTTAATTTTGAAGAGAAATTGAATTAAGATGAAGATCAATAGATTAATAGAAAGTTCCTACCCTCAATAAATTAATAACTAAAAATAATAAAAATATATTTTTCGGCTACCTACTCACCATTTATCTATTAATACAAAATAATTTATATGATCGGATTGCCACGATGTCAAAGGAGAAGGTCCCAAATCCCAATAAGTTCATGAAAAACAAAAACACCAATATATGTAGGGCGGCTATTACTTAGATCTATTTTTCAAACCACACCGATATATCGGTAGATAACTAAGAGAGTCATTTCATTTACGGCAAGCCTGTGTGGTTACGGGGGCGGGCACGAACGGTCTAGTGTTCGAGCCAATTGATTAGACGACGACGACTGAACTTATTAGATTAGTATTAGCTGCCTATCTCAAAAGAAAATGGGATAATAGAAAGACCGGGAAGCATACTTTGTTGGAAAGCCCCTTTGATTAATGAGAGTGTCGTACTGCTCGCCACTCCCTAGTTTAGCTAGCTTAGCAGCTCAAGGGATCCACGTCTCTTCTTGAGATTAGAAGTTCAAATCTCCACCTCTACGTCTCACCCTCAAGCAAATGGTTTTTTTTGGTCAACAAAGTACCAAACATCACTATATGGAGTCATTTTAACGAAAACATATAGAAAAAAGTGATTTTGGCACTCCGAAACATGTCCTTATCGTTACGAAAATCGAATCCGACTCTTATAACCAAACACCAAATGTTATGAGCCTCAGAAGAGTGAACAAAAGTCGTACAAAATTCACCCCAACCAAAGTAATGGTGTTAATATAATGAAAATTACAGAAGAGAAGGGCTAGAAAACCACCATAAGAAAGTCAGAACAAAGAGGAGGTCATGGGTGTTTAGAGAATCCTGTATTTGTATGTTATATAGATGAATATCATTTTATTGATATGGTTAAAATTAGTGAAACAATGAATGGGGCAAATTGCAAAATGTAATAAAATGTTAAGATGAAGGTCAGAGGGTTACTGATATGCGAAGCCCATCGTAGCTTAGTTGAGCATCAACACCTTCACTCTCCTTCAGCTTCAACAGATATCCATTTACTTCATCATGATCCATTAAATGCATCATACCTTCATATCAAATAGTTTCAGTTAAGTTCAAACCAGAGACTGTAAATCAACAAAGATAAAAGATTTACAGCAATGAATTCAATCCATAAAAGGAGTAGAATCAAGTAGAATGGAGTTTATACCAGTGAATAAAGTTCTCTTGGGTTGTATTTTCCTTACTTCCTCTAAAGCCTGAAAGAAAAAGAAGAACAAAAACAAACTTTGATTTCTCTTTCTTTTGGTTTATTATGCTTAGGAAACATAGAATGAATGTGAAGAATTACTCTTGGAAGCCCGAAGTGGGTGGAAGAAGATCGATCCGGGCGTAACGCATCCTGAAAGTGAACCGAATCATAACTATTATTCTCTTCTAGATTTATGTTTGTTTCTAATGGAAGAAAGAGAGAAAGAGATAGGTACCATTATGAGAATTTCACAATCTTTCAAAAGTGGGTAAGTTTCTTCAGGTATTTCACTAACATCACTGCCCAGAAAAGCAGAAAAGCAGACAAGTATTTGTTAATCCTAAGCTGATTAATGCTTCTGAGATAATTTTGTGATGGAGAAGCCTATTTTCCTTACTTACTTACCTAATGTAACAAACATTCCCAAATCGAAAACCCAACGAACGATAGCCACGACCATGCCAAACTGGTAACGGTGTAACCTGAAACGAGAGAACGAAAATGAGTAAATAGCTATCAGAATTACTTGAGAGTTGCATTTCAGGTCAATAATCATGACTTTCAAAGCTTCGCCAGTTCTCATAACTTAACTTCTGTTCCGTACTGTAATGAACTAATTGAGAAAGTTTAAACAATCCTAAAAACAGCTCTAGGGCTTGGGAAATCGTCCAACATCATAAACCTGTATGCTTTTTTATGAAGATTAAAACAAAACCATAATCATTTTTTCAGATGAACAATCCAACATACAGCTCTAGGATTTGGGAAATCATCCCAAATCAGAAACCTGTGCGGTTTTACTGCCAGGTTCATTAGAAGTGAAATGAAAAACAAAAGATTAATCAGGAATAAAACGAAAATGTTCTGAGGAATTTTCTGCTTTCATTAATTGAACGTTGCATGCAAACAAGCTGGTGGTGATAAAATTCAATTCCATTCAAGAATTTGGAGGCTTAAAAACAAATCCCTTCAAAATTACAATTCCTACCTTCAAACCGCTGACTACAAAAGGCTCCTCAGGTATGATATTGAACTGCAAGTCTGAAACTGCAGCACCAGGTGCGATCACACTTGTGTCTACCAAATAATAGTGAGTCTTCTTCATCACCTAAAGTAATTCCACTATATATAATTTATCAAATAAAAAAGGGTTAAATTATAATAAATACCCATGAACTTTGCCATTGTTTAAAAAATGTCCTTGTTCTTTCAATAGTTAAACTATTACTCTTGAACTTTCACGAACGTTTTAGAACTAATTTTGGAGTATAAATCCATTAAGGTGGAAATTGGGACATGTGGAGGCGACCGAAAATGGTGTGGCGATTCAAATTTTCATTCTAGGTCACATCACATCGTTTTAAGTCTCAATTTTTGTAGATATTCTAAAGGATTTCTACTCCAATGGTAGTTTGAAATGTTTATGAAAAGTCAAGAGTAATATTGCAACTTTTGAAAGAACAAAAATATTTTTAAAACAAAGGGCAAAGTTGGAATATTATATAATTTAGCCTTACAAAAGTGAAATACCTTGGAACATGGATACAAAAAAAAAAAAGAAAAAAATTATGGAATTAAACTATAAAATTTAAACCTCAAAATCACGTTGAGCCACATAGATTGGAATGGAGGGCTGGACGTTGTTTGTCCAATCGCGAAGATCATCTAGACCTGATAGTAAAAAGGCAAAAAAAGAAAAAAAAAAAAAAAGAGAGCAAGAAACAGTGGTCAATGATTAGTTTGAAGTTTACATAGAAATGAAGGAATGAAGTAAAAGAATGTACTCTAGAATTGCAACTTTTATTATAATCTAAAATAAGATTAGATTGCAAGGTGATGCTTGAGACCTCCAATTGCATCAGCATGAGAATGAGTAATAATAACCGCATCAATTGTTCTTATCCTGGCAGAAATGCAACAAGTTATGATGAGACAAAAATCATACTAAAACGAGAATGGCATAAGATCGTGTTAGAAAGCAACACTATGTCATACTAAAATATAAACAGGACAACAACTTGAAATGTAGCATATTAATTGAATACAACAGCCAAATGGTTACTGCATTGAAACTATTGAAACAGAATCTGAAATGGCACGCGAAAGAAGGTTTCCTGTCTGGTACCTTCTGCTCGAACACCCCAAGGGAAAGGAAATGGAATCCTCATTTGGCATATATAGATCACTTCACTTTCCATGTTATAACAGAGAAACGATAAAATTGAACTCGTGGACTTGCAAGATATATGAGTTTACAGATTGCCCTTTGAAAAATTACAAATAAACATAAAACTAATTAACTTGGGTTATAACGCTCTTAGCAATAGAAGTGCATCTAGACCCCCCTAATCTAGTTTCGTTAACCAAGCATTCCGAGCAACCAAGTAGCTACCTAAGTTTACTCTATAGAAAAGGTTGAACTTATGCAAAAATAATAACAATAATAAATAATTAAATAACCAATTACTGACCCGAATGTTGGAAACCATTGGAGAGCGCTGTGGTAGAAAAACCTGCACGAAAAGTACAGAATTGTCACAACAGCCACCATCCAAATATTGCAACAGCAGATAAACTTTTAACCTAGTTCCCATGATTATAGAAAAAGAATCAGAAAGGCACTAACGTACAGAATAAAGGCTAAGAAATAAAACCATAAGGTAATAATATACTAACTTCCCAACGTCGATAAGAATGTTACGAGTTCCAGAAGGTCCAGCATATCGAACTAGGATACCGGTATTAAGCCTCCTGTTTTTATTGCCCGGTTCTGCAGCTTTGAAGCATACCTAAAATAAATAAATAAGAAAATCATAAAATGCTGTTAAGGGTTGTTTAGATCATGAGTTAGGATAATAACTTGAAGTTAAGAAGTCAAGTCTATCAGTTGGAGAGTGGAACAAACATTCTTTATAAGGGTGTGGAAACCTCTCCCTAACAGACGCGTTTAAAACCTTGAGGGGAAAGCCCAAAGAGGACAATATTTGCTAGTGGTGGATTTGGGCTATTACAAATGGTATTAGAGCCAGCACCGGATGGTGTTCCAACAAGGATGCTGGGCTCCCAAGGGGGTGGATTGTGAGATCCCACCTCGGTTGGAGAGGGAAACGAAACATTCATTATAAAGGTGTGGAAACTTCTCCCTAATAGACGCATTTTAAAACCTTGAGGGGAAGCCTAGAAGAGAAAACCAAAAAATGACAATATCTACTAGCGGTGGGTTTGGGTTGCACATAGATTTGTCGATGCTACAGTTTACATATACTTACATTACATAAACCTATACTTATGAAAAGCAACTTTAATACTATACACTGACTTTGAAAAATCATAAACCTATAAACTAAACACAAAGGTCACAGACCCACATTTCTGTAACCTACAATACCTTCCCACTTAAGTCCACTACTAGTAGGTGCCATTAGTTTCATTCTTACGATCGTCTCATTCGGAAGGAATTTAAGCCACTATTAAACAATTGACAATAATCAGCAAGTTCACTTAAGCTCAGAAATTGAATAACCTACCGGACATTTCTTTACAGGATCAGTCAGGCAGCTGACACGTGGGATTCCTTCGCTGGTACCCGAACCTGTAAATATAATCTCTGATTCATTGGCAGATAACGGCTGTCCAATGTCGCCACCAGAAACTGTAGATACAAAGAAATAATTACAACACATAATACGCAAACCCACTAATTTCAATTCCACATCAGGCCTAATTTCAATTCTCGCAGTTGATCAACAAAATAGAGTAGGATAGAGTAATCAGGAAAATCTCGTACAATTTTCCTCTTGAAAACTCAGAAACCGATTGTGCCGTATAAGATGAAACTAGAGCAATGTGAAGTACAAAAGAATCGTAAGTACAGTGAGCCATGCAAAATCCCCAATCCCCAGCTTGACAACTCATGAAATACGAAACAATTGAAGTGGAAAGTAAATAAACTGTCGACACAAACAAGCAGAGATAGTGAAGAAAATCGAATAGAAATAGAAAGAGGGCGTAGAGATCGTATAGCAGAATCGAATATGAATCAAAGCAAACAGTGAGAAATGTAGCTCACCGGATTGAAGGCGAGGTCGGGCGATTTGTCGAAACGCAGAAAACCCTTTTCTGGTAATCGAAAATGAGGAGGTTGGAAGATGAACTCGGGTTGTGAGAGCGGCCAGATAGGCCATAGAAGTGGGTGGAAGAGTCGTACCCACAAACAAAACCATGGGAAAGAGTTCGATTACCAAATCCTTGTAAACGCGGTTTGATTTTGATGGAAATAATGAAAAAGGCACTTTTTTCTGATTTAATCCAAAAGTGCTTCTTCTAATTAATATATAAATAATATTAATATATTGCTTTAAAATATATATTTATAAATAAAAATATATCACCTCTTTTATTTTATTTCATATTAAAATTATTTCCATGTTATTTCAATTTTTTATTTTATTTGAAACCACATAATATTTTTTAAACGAAGAATCGAAACAATAAGAATAATAAAAAATTTATTATTTGATTACTACTATACAAAAGAATGATACAGAATTAAGGTGGACTATAAGTGACCCAAAGCAAGTTTATCATATTATAGAGCTTGCATATACTCAAATCTCCGACCTGGAAGCCTGAAATTTTATACGTCTAATATCAAATAAGGGGTTGTTTGGTGTGATAGGTGTTTATTAGAATTGTATTCCATTAGTAAATAAGAATTTGTAATAAATAATATATTAGACACCTTTTTCTCTCTCCTCTCTTTTCTCGTCTCTCATTCTTCTCTATCATCATCACTATTGCACGAGGTCTTTTTTATCGACACTCCTTTTGTATTATTATTATAGTTTAATATAAGTCCTTTCACTATTATATATATATAGTTGTGTCTACGAATAAAATTATTACAAGTAAATCAATTACGAGTTTATTATAACTGTAAGTTAAAAGTTTGTTTTATTCCTATAATTATTTCTTATATCTTGAGTAGCATTAAATATTTAATAAATAACTTGTTTATCAATTATAAACTAAGTCTATCTTGAATGAGTGAAAAAGGGGAGTTCATTGTTCAAATCCTACACTTCATTTATTTAAGACAACTATAATCCTATATTAACAAATGACTAGTACTTAAAAGACAATTATTCATTTATTCAATCATGATTGAATTTCATTTGACCTTATGTTATCATCTCCTTATTTGATCAAATCCCCAAAATGGATAAGTTTATTGATTCGAATACAAAAGCCACAAATCAAAGGTCAAGCGAAATTCATTGCCCACATCGGATTAAGATCGAATTATCGTATCAATTAATGAATTTATAAAGGAAGATAAAATAACAATTTAGATCAAATCATTTATAACATTACAAAGTGAAATGTATTATTACCAATAATAAGATATCTAACCTTATTCATATACTTCATATTTTTTAGATTTTTTTTTTTTTTTAACATAATCTTCCATATTGTTCAATAATTATCATTAAAAATTAAATAATTAATTACACAATTTTAGAACTTCAAGAAGTTGTTCGCTCAGTGTTGCAATGACATCTATTTCCATCTTCTGAATTATCACGTGCATTCCAATGGGAATGAACGATTGGTATTATTAGATTATCTAATTTTGATCCAATCTAATAACATTCCAAAGTTATGAAATAGCACGTGAACCGATTAAGGTAATGTTCTAACTATCTGCTTTACCAGGAATGAACACAACAGCACGCAGAGGTACAAAATTCAAGAGGGAAGTGCTTCCTATTGATATTGCAAATGACCTATAATCAGACATTATTATTCATGCCAAGTGGCGTGCAATAATTTGTAATGAGAAGTGAAATAATTTTGGGAATTTGATTACTGGGTTCATGAATGCTGCTGCATCTTTGATTTCAATGATTCAATGACGGCTGAGAAATCCTGATCACCGAGTCCATGAGATTTCGCTACCTTGTATACCTCATTTGCAGCTGCAGCAATAGGGGTGGGTTGCGAAACGGATTCCGCTAAACCCAGAGCAAGCCTCAAGTCCTGCCAACAGTTGGCCAAGTGAGAATTAAGTTATATACACAAGACTTGTATAGAGTTGCTAGAACTAAGACAATTACCTTCTGTTGATGCTTTAAAGGAAAGGCAGTGGGATAAAGGGATTGAATCATTGATGGCCCCTTGAGTGAATACATTGGTGCACTAATGGCACCCTGTGAAACAACCTGTAATGACACCAAAAATTTACACTTCAATCTGGGCCAGAATAATTATTCGACTTTTTTCGCAGGCTTAAGCATTGAGAATAAACTAAAACCCAATTGTTGTTCTGGGGAATACCTGTACAAGGATGCTTGGGTCAAGTCCTACTTTTTCACTTAGAAGCAATCCTTCGGAGAATGACGCCATCATGCTACAAATATTTAGAAAATAATTACCAAATTATTGTCAAGATACTAACTCGCAGCAATGCCAAATAGAAATTAGAAGATAAAATATGGGACAGAACCTTCCCATGATCATGTTGACGACAAGCTTCATTGCAGCTCCATTTCCGACTTCCCCAAGATAAAATTTTGACTATATGAAAATAAAATGTACAAACGGAAGAATGAAAGAAAGAAGCAGCAATTTTCACCAAATCAGTAAGTCAGGTAACTTGAATTTCTTACTACCTTGCCCATGATGTCCAGAAGCGGAGCAACTCTTTCATATAGAGCTTTGTCAC
This sequence comes from Cucurbita moschata, assembly GCF_002738365.1. Lineage (NCBI taxonomy): Eukaryota > Viridiplantae > Streptophyta > Magnoliopsida > Cucurbitales > Cucurbitaceae > Cucurbita > Cucurbita moschata. Next base: position 2,958,535 of record NW_019268536.1, read on the forward strand.
CTGAAGATGGAACCACTACATTATTATTCTAGTCTTCTTGCAGTAGATAAATGAGATACATAGGAGACGGCACAGAAAGAAAGCAGTAGGATAAATGTAATTGATGAATCTACTCTATACAGCTCAACGTTGGAATTTCGATGATAATGCAATAGTCTCCTCTGCACTCGCTACAAACTACTGCAGTCTCTTGTATAAAGTTTACGATGTGAATAGAATTTTCCTAGCATGAATATGACTCGTGATAATATGATAATCCCTTTATGATGTAAGTTACTGACCTGCAGTAAGAAATATAAGTTGTCCGTCTTCCGCAGGCTTTTTGGAGCCGGAAACTGGAGCCTAGAAAAAAGTTGCAATTAGTACGTTCAAATGTCAATGATTAAAGTATGAACACCGGCAAGCAGTCCTGGAATGCTCATTCTAATTGGTAACTGCTCGTAGTACGCTTGGTTATAAATATTATCCTACCTCCAGAAATAGAGCTCCCGTATCCTTTATACGTGCACTAACCAAATTAGAAGTAGCAGCATCAACTGTTGATACATCCACATACCTGCCAGTGGCAATAGGATGCGATAAAATGTCTACACGATGATTAAAATAAATCGAAGGACTTCGTGGAAGCATTCAAATGAAGCAATTGAAAACCCAACGGAAGTCGGCAGGCAGGAGAAAGATTTAATTAAAAAAACAATGCAATTTTCTTCCGCACTAGATAACAGATGCAAAATTTAGTAAGACAAAGAGAAAAGATGATATTCTAATGTGAAAATGAAAGTACAGTTATACCCTTTTCCTGGGCTCAATCCACTCACAGCTCCATTTTCTCCCACAGCAACATCCAACTGAAAATGGTAGAACAAGTTGTTAAACCTTTTTTTTTTTTTTTTTTAATTATAAAAATCGAGCTTTCACCAAGAAAAAATAAAAGAATACAACGGGCATACAAAAAAACCAACCCAAAAGAAGTCAAGCTAAAGAAGAGGGCTCCGATCAAGCACGATCAAACCTAACTGATAATCACAAAAGCCCTTGAACATCCACGCCCGAAGGGACGTATACAACATGATTTCTCCCACCTCTAAACACCCTATTATTCCTCTCTCCCCCAAAACTCCAAAATAAGGCACAAATGCCAACCATTTACGAAATAAACGATCCTTCTTGTTAAAGGGCGGATGAAGCAACAACTCCTCAATCATAGAACTCTAGGTCGAACCACACTGATGCCGAATGCTTGAAAGAAACACTAACAGACAGCCAAAGAATTATTGACTGAAACTGAGATCCTAAACCAGGAGAGGAAATACATCGAGATTCCTGTTAGAATGGGCGGAATCGAAGTAAACTTTCCTCCTTTGAAAAAAAAGTTAAAATACTGAAATAAGCTTCTTAAATTTCTTGAGTTCCACATGGGGTGTAGGATTTCAACTTCATTTGGATGGGAATTCTCCCTTTTCTAAATTTAATACCATCTATGAATTTATTTCCTATCAAGAAAAGAACAACAAAAAAAAAAAAATAAACAGTCTAATAATAGAAGATTAAAAATAAAAAAAAAAATAAAAAAAAATACTCACTGCACTTTCAGGGTCAGCAAGCATGGCAAATGTGACATCACAAGATGCTGCCACCTTCTGAGGAGAAGGCTGATATCTGCATCAGCGGACTCGTTCAATTATAATTGAAGCATCGGAGTAAAATACCAGAATCAAGTGAAACTCAAAAGAATCTAGATTTCTAGCACATAATTACGTTAATCAAAATGATTGATTGAAAATAACAATAAAAATAAAAGGAAAAGAAAGGAGTTTCTTAGAGGACTAAGAGTGTAAGAACAGCCACTGTTTTACAGTAACAATTGTATGGGAGAAAAATGCGGCACATGAAGGACAAATAACAATTGAAATGCAATTCATTAAAATATCCCATTAATGGACATGACGTATATGGAGTGATTTTTAAATTTGAAGAAAAGCCAACACAGGAGTAATTATGTCAATCTAGTCATTGCCTATCTAGCTGCTATTCAGACCTTACTCGGACCATTCCTTTATGAACTATCTACTCTAACGCTCTCAACGAACCCAGATTCTAAAACGTTTTAGAATGGACTAGACAGTTAACACAAATCGCAATGAATATTCTAGAACATTCAATGTTAGTGGATGAGAGATTTTACCTACATGTTGTTCCAAAGTGACAACAAAATAAAGTTGTAGTTAATGAACTCAATTGCAATATATGCTTCATTAAAGTGGAGTTTCAATTAATCTGGGATATATTATAAATTTTAGGCCGGTCAATTAGGATATTAATTCTTAGATTTAGGGAGCTTTCATTATATTTTTCAATTTTACAATATTGTTTTCAACGTTGTGTAGTTGAGAACAGAGTAGTCGGTAACAGCCAATAGCTAGCATATTCACTCAACAAAGCTTCTTCAAACGGCTTTCCTCTTTTCATCTTCTTGTTTTCTCTAATAGGTTCCCCATATTACAAGTAGCTCTAAAAAATCCTAAAGGAGAAAGTCTCCTCTTCATCTACACAATCTTCTCAGGATCCAATTTCAACAACACAAGTCAATTGCCTTGGCAGGTCACTCATTTCCAGAAACAAGCATGTTTAAGTTATAATTTAGTTAATAGTCATTATGGAATTGATGAGCATGTTTAAGTTATAATTTAGCTAATAGTCGTTATAGTATTGATGAGCACTAAGAGTTACAATCTTACAATTGACCTTAGGTAATTCTAGGTTTATTTTTAAGTCTATAAATATTCATTCATGTTATTGCTTTAGAATTCATATTTGTTATCATGATATTTCTTAGGTTTAGATTTGCATACTAGGATCATTCAAATAGTATGATAAAACTATCTTATAGAGTGATTTGAATCTTGAGTTTAGAAACAAGTTTTCTCTACTCTTGTAATCTGCTATGCCTTCTTCTTTGAGATGAAATTGTCTTGATTTATAAGTTTTAGCATTTATGATCTAGGAGTTTGCATAATTATAAGGATTCTTAAATTTAATTCGTTATCGTTTCTCATCAAATGGCCATATTTTAAGGATAAGTTTAGTTCACATATGGGAAGGAAATCATAAAGTTTGTTTCCTTGGGTGTTTCTGCACGGGCTCAATATCTAGATACTTTTGTAATTAATTTTTCCTGTTTAATTATAGCAAATTTGAGAACGATTTTATAACACTTCAAGGGTACCAACCAATTGACCGGTAGTTTCTAGTTTCAAAGGGATCTGATAGCCTCCCTTTTCTGTTTTCCACTGGATACTTTGAAACAGTTTCGTTTCCTAATAAAACACATTATTCGAGAACTCATTTCAAATGCATGTCTATTTTTAGTTTAGTATTTCGAAAACTGCTAATCTCTATGGAACAATCAGAGCAATACGAAACGACAAGCATTGTTACTATTTCTCTCATTCATGGAATGTTATGGGTAAATGTAATTTTGTAACTAGGAAAATGTCGGTCTCTTGGAACAAGTAAATATGAGCCGATTATTTCTCTAACATGGTTTACACGAGTTCCAGAAATGAACTTATCTATGAACTTCAAGTTCTTTGTCTCCTTTAAATACAAATCATAGAATATTTTTGGAGATAGGACTTCCAAAAGAGAATAACTTGTGAAGCTATGTAATTTAAGACTCGGACAAAATCTGTGGATGGAGGTAAAGAAATAATTTTCCCGCATAAATCCTACTAAAGTAAAGTTTTGTTAGTTAAAATATCAACAACCTCTTACTACGGTTAAATTTGTTAAAATATTAGCAACCATATAATAATATATTTTTGAAAAAGAAATTTTAAAGGTAAAAAAAAAAGATAAAGATATACGAAACCTATAATTCTTCAATAAATAGAAAAATAATGGAATATTTAGATGGTGGGTTCTCCTCTTCCATGGAGGACAAAAGAGTTTGGTCGGTTGGAGGACCATTCACAAAACTAACCTACCCATACTCAGATTCCTAGGATAAAATTTCTCTGGTCAATTTTCCCGCATAAATCCTAGTGATAAAAAGTACAAAAAAGGAATCCAAATGTTCGTGTCTAGCCGAACTATTACTTACTATGCAAATAATAGTTCTAGTTGTTCCTCAACTCTAAAGTATTCCAATAAAGCTTGGTGGGTCGTTTTAGATGTTTCAAAATGAATTCTATGTTTTCTTTCTCAGTTGGAGAAAGTCTTCTGTTTTATCTTTGAGGAGTTTGCTTGAAAAGAAAGCAAGCGTTCTAGTTGAATACCATTACATACTTGTCCTTTTAGAATATTTAATGAAAAATGCAATAGAAGCATATATCCGGTTTGTTGTTTAGTTCCTTGCGAGCTTTAGAACTAGAATTCACTTTTGCTTCTCTTTGGAGTTCTAAATAGTTTTCTTTCTAATTATTCTCACACCATCAGAGCTACTGGTACTTTCTTTTCATAATTTCTTTTAGGGTCTTGGATATCTCATTTACTTCAATGAAATATATGTTTCCTTTCCTTGTTTGCCAGACACAAATACTTTACGAGATCGAGAAAGTAATTCTCTGAGTTTCTACCCCCAATTCTCCTTTTCCTTCCCTCTCAAATCCTACTTTCCCAAGCACTAAATCAAATTCTCATCACTGCCCTGTGCTCCAAGAATGTCTTAACCACATCACAGATGTATTTTGGAAATCAATTCCTCAAAATACCTCAAAATACCTCAAATGGTATGCAATTTGTTGGCATAATGGTATTAGGTATGCAGACATCAAGAACTTACTTTGCACCCAAGTTGATAAGAGGATCACATTTGCTCTTGGTCCTATTCCAGACGGTCACATCATATCTACAACAAGCAAAAAGAGACAACATATTAAAAAGATGTATGGGTAGATGATAGCAAGAGAAAACTAACTCAAGTAAATAAAGCATGTGAACTAACTCAAGTAAATAAAGCATGTGCTATCGGTTTTCTTCAACTCGATTACTCAAAGTTCTTGAGGCAGAAATTCTGTAATTTTTAGACCAAAAAAAGGACATGACATTGCGATTATAACTAAATCAACCTATACTATGGAAACGCTTGTTAGTTAATGATACAGATTTAAAAGGGGGAGCGAGAGGGGAAAAACAAAGGAAAAGGCATCTTCATCAATCATACCCAGATTTTACAAGATTCTCTGCCATTGGTGAACCCATGATTCCAAGACCTAGGAAACCAACGCGCAGCTTTTCTGCATATACAACAGGTGAGAGAGATCTGTTAAGTTTGCTAGGTAGTGAATTTTCCAGGAAACGAGAACAAAAATATCTAATGGGCAGACCAGAGCGAAAGTGTGAAACTATAAATCTTGCCTCCAAAATTAAGATATCACTGAACTGCTAATCTTGTTGCGTTCTGGTTTTCAGCGGAAAACAAATCATTTTCATCGTTTTAGTAAAATTTAATTGAATTGCTATGTCCACTCAGCCCAGACTTCCCCAGGACTTCTATAGCTTTATTTGCAAATTGTTTGATACGAATATGAAGATTTGAACATCAGTGAAGGTACGTCGAAGCTTTGAAAGAAAATCCCATAAAAAGGATTCAACTAAAAGCTGAAACTCAACTCTCAAAAGTGCAGGGGAAAGGCGTATTCAAATAGTCACGCTCGTCAAAGCATTAGCCTTAAAATCTCTCTATTTCGTTCATCGTTAAAGCATTTCTCAAGAATGATCACGAACATGCTTTCACCAAACTTTCAATTTCACCTTCCACAATCTACCGCTCCTATCCTCGTTATTATGCAAACTAAATCCAAAATCAAGCAATTGCAGTTTCCACTTCATAATTATCTCCGGCTGCGAGATTTGCTTTGAGCGCACAGTTCAAAGATTGGCACGACGACAGAGACAGAGATAAGAACTCCAACTCTGCCATTCACTGCTTAATTTTCAAGGAAAACACGTGAACTATTAATGCTTCCTAATTTGGATGGATTTATTCATAACAAATCTCAACTGATATTAAAGCTGAAAAATGATCCAAGATCGCAACGTAAATGCAGTTCCGCTTAACAGCTACATGTAATCCGAACTAGCAACAAAAACCTCCAATTACATAATGCCTTTGTTGGTATAGAAAGTAAATTGGCACAACAAGAGATGCCTTTGTTGGTACAGAAAGTAAATTGGCACAACAAGAGAAACGTAGATAAGAACTTCAACAGCTGCGATCACTACTATATTTCGAAGGATAGAAACGAGAACCATCCAATCCATTCTATCAAACAAGGAATTCACATCTACTCCCAACTAGTATCACAGCTCTACCAAAGCAGAAAAAAGATCCTAATTATCTCTACCGCATACTTAAAACTCAAAATCGCAACTACAAGTAAGAAAATACAGCTCTGACTAACATAACAACTACACATAAACGGAACCAGCTACAAGAACTTCCAATAATAACATTATGTATTTTTTTGGTAGAGAATATTAGAAAGATTGGCACAACCAAAGAAACATTGATAAGAACTCCAACAGCTGCCGATCACTATTATATTCCCTAGGCCAAAAACGAGAACTATCAACTCTAACAAGGACAAATTTATTCACATTAATTCCCAACCACTATCACAGCTCTACCAAAGCAAAAATCCGATCATAATCATCTCCAACACCGCACACTCAACTCAAAGATCGCAACAACAAGTAAGAAAATGCAGCTCCAAACTACGTATAATCCGAGCTAACCACAAAAACATCCGATCACATTCTAAAAATTTTCTGGAACAAAATGCAGGTGCAAAAATTACCGTCCGCCGCAGTCGCATCCGGAAGAGAAGAGCCAAGATTTGACATATTGGAGTTCCTGTCTTTTCGCTATGCTACAAGACGAAGATCGTAGGTGAGAGAACCGCGCGACTGCGATCAGCGATGCTTCAAACTGTGATTCAGATATTTCCGTGTTGAGGAAATGGACAACTTCACTGACAGAAGGCTGTGAAAAGAGCGCATTTAATTGGCGAGGGAAGCCAGTTGCAGTCATTAAAGGAACTGAGGCGACGTCGTTTAGTTGTTTGGGTTCCTACTTCAGTGGAGTTTAAACTTTTCGAAGAAACCAACAAAAACCGACGCCCGCGATTGTGACACGTTGCATCCTCGGCTCCACCAATGCACTCTAGTTTGAAACGAAACCAGAGAATGTTGGACCACCATTGGGCTTTGAAATACGTAGGTACCTTATTTATTTATTGCTTTTTTTATATATAAAAAAAATGTTAAATAACGTTAAAGGTATTTTTAAATATTTTTTTTTGTTTTTTTTTTCTACTTTTTGTGGTATTATTGAATATTTTGTAAATTCAATCATTTTTTAAAATAAAATGCAAAGTTCCTAGTATTTTTAATAATTCTATTCAATCTTCAACAACATTAATAGTATGTTATGTGGAATAATATTACAAAAATGCTGGCTAATTTGGTATATGACATCTTTGAAAGTGTCAGGCAAAAGAGTCCGAGTGACCAAGCCATGAGATTTGGCTATCTTGTCACAATTGCACTTTTTTTTTTTAAAGCAAACTAGCGATTGTGTGGCACTCACTCTCAACCCCGAATGAGTCAACCAACTCAAAATTGTATCGCCTACGACCAGGCAATGCATGTTCAAGCCTCGGCCCTATTTTGAGGAGAAAATTTTAGAAAATAGGGCAGAGATCGTCGAACGGTTATAAAAGCAATACAACAAGAAAGTAAATAAAGGATTTGACATGGCATGGACATACGGCCATAGACAACACGCCCTAGACAAGCGTGACCGTGACATAGAAGCGGATTGAGAAACAGATTCTGGCAAAGCCAGAGCAAGCAAGCCTTAGATCCTGCCACAGAAGCCATCTCTTTAGACAACAACAAAGATTTAATATGAGGTTTTATGTAACAAGAACAAGATTACTAACCTTCTGCTGATGTTTCAAGCTGGGGAAGGCAGTGGGGTGGTGATGGGATTTGATCATTGCTGGTCCTCTGATGGCACCCTGAGAAGCTACCTATAATTTCACAATGATCTTTCACGCCCATGATAAGCCCAAAACTCACAGCCGAAGTGATTCACAAGAAGTTCAGTGGTAAAAAGGAATAGAATCATTCTAATGAAGTTCTGAGAATTTGAATAGCTTTGGACATGGAATGGGATAAAACGTACGTGCTTGGTAATATACCTCCACGAATGATTCAAAGCAGTCAAAAAAGCTTGTCATTCAGAATCTCAGAACGAAAGGCAGCAACTCAATTCAACTCAACTCGAGATGATTCTAACTATGATTCAATCAGAAATAGAGAAAAAAGGAATTTTCATGATTCGAAAGACGAAATAATTGCTTAATGCCTAAAGGTCTATGCCTCAGATGAATTCAAATATGCAATCATGGAGGGCAAAAAGGCTATACAAATCAGTCTAAACAAACTACAAGATACCACCTCCAACATGGAATCAAGGATCTTCGATCTCTAAAATGTTGCTAGGTTAGATCTCAACAATATTATTAGTTCATGCCCCTTATGAACTAATGAACTAATGACCGATATTGAATCTTTGTAGCTTAAAATAATCCCATATTCGAAGTAAGAGCTTCAACGGCATTAATACAAACATAGATATCGTGTCTATGGGCTACCAAGTTCAGGATGAGGATGATGATTGCCTGTAACAGCCCAAGTCCACTGCCAGTAGATATTGTCCGTTTTTGCCATTACGTATCGTCGTCAACCTCATGTTTTTAAAACGTGTCTGTAAGGGAGAAGTTTCTACACCCTTATAAGGAATGTTTTATTCCCCTCTCCAACCGATGTGAGATCTACAATTCACCCCCCTTGGGGACCAACGTCTTCGCTAGCAAACCGTCTGGTGTCTGGCTCTGATACTATTTGTAATAACTCAAGCCCACCGCTAGCAGACATTGTCCGCTTTGGCCCGTTATGTATCGCCGTCAACCTCACAGTTTTAACATGTCTGCTAGAGAGAGGTTTCCACACCCTTATAAGGAATGCTTTGTTCCCCTCTTCAACCGATGTGAGATCTCACATTGACTATAAATGGCACCCAATAAAACTACAGGTATTGCAGGCTCATGCATAACAAGTCAACAAAATGAAATAATCCTAAAACATCCAGAGTAAGAGTGATGCAGACTTTCCCTCCATTTCCTAAAGAACTAATGCACATGGTGGAAGCTAAGAAAGGAATACAAACAACAGTAAGAGACATTATATAATGGGGAAAACAACAGGACTTCAGATAAATGGGTTTAGGGTTTGGGAATGAAGCCTATAAAGGAGATGAGATGCAATGAGGATACCCTAATAACTATTAGATATAATTCAAGGTACGTTAATGGTTTCTCTCGCATTCTTCCAACCGTGCAAAACTATCAGTCACAATATGGTGGCCTCCTCGAAAACAAGGAGGCCTTCCAATTGTTCGACATAAAAAACAATCCAATCCACGGCTGGAAAAGAAAATGAAAATGATTTCCAACCTACATTTTGAAATACAACATAAAACTGATCATTCTTCTATATTTCACAAGATTATGAGGCTAAAAGGGAAGTACAATACAGAGACAAACCTCTCTAGAACAAGCCTATGTTAGCAGCAGCCTGACCAAAGACATTAGCTTCATCGATCGTCATCAATATCAATCGTCCTCCTCGCCATCCGAAAATTCTTCTTCGTCTTCGTCCTCATCCATCAATTCTTCATTATCTACTTCATCATCTACAATAAAACCTCCTAAAGTTTCATCATCCTCATCTTCTTCAACATAGTCTTTATTAGATTTAGCAGCCTTCTTTTGATCCTTGTGAGTTTTATTGCTATCGTTTGACCTTGTGGAGTATTGGGGTCTTTGAAACTTCTTTGTTTTTGTAATCATTTCCACAGCATCTTCATTCTCATCTGTCCAATCTTCATCGTCATTGTTTGCTCCTTTTTTCCTCTTTCCCCTTACTCTGCTCTTCTGTTTCCTTCCATAATCTTCGTCGTCGTCGCTGTCTTTTCTCCACTCATCCAAAAACCAGTCCCACTTTTTTGCATCACGGATCACTCGATTGCCATAGCATTCGAACTCGTGTCCTTTGGCAAGAAAACCAAATTCTGACACGAAGAACAGTAAGAAAAATCATTGTCATCGATTTACAATTGGGAACTTCTAAACAATTCTATCTGTTTTCTTTATAGTATCGCCTATTCTTACTTGTCATCAAAATCCTAAGCGTAATTTGCTAACAATGAGAAAAAATTATGATTTTCATTACTTTCCTGATAGATTTTTGGGAGCAAACTTTGACAGCATTCAAATTCGTGCCACATAACAAAACAAAACAAATTCTGAGAAGGAAACAGTAAGAACAATCAGTATCATCGGTTCACAAATTGGAAATTCTAAACAATTTTATCGTTTGTAATTTACTTTCGTGGTCAAAATCCTACGCGAAATTCGCTAACAATCTGGAAAATTGATGATTTCGATTACTTTCCTCTAAATTATATAGGTTTTGGGAGCAAACCTTTGACAGGATCAATGCCAGAAACATCGATATCATCCGAATCAGAAGAACGCGAACAAATTTTCTCCCCTTCTTCAAATTCAGCGATTTTGTTTAATTGGAACCACATCGGTTCCTGCCCGCCCATGCAGAACGATTCGCCAGGCACCATCTCGCCCTTTTCCGAACTTCTAAATGTTCTGATTTCGCCATTTTTTCCACTCCGGACCCAAATAGGATTCTTTCCGATAACCTCGAAGGAAACCCTAGGCTCCATGGGAACTCCATTACTGTTCTCAGAGGTTTTAGCTTTGATTAAAATGTGACGACGAGAAACTGTTCGATCTTTGCAAGCAAAACCTGAGCCTCTTCCAAAAGTCGTCACTGGCTCTCGTAGAACTAACTTTGAACCGTCTTCGCCAGCTATCTCCATTGATTCAACGCCACTTCGAAGACTTCGGAAGCTGAAATCTCGGTAATATTCTGTTTTTCGGCACCGCCGTTGCCGAGCGATGACTTCGGTTCGAAGCTTCTATTCTTTCCCGACGTGTAGCCCACCGAGCGCTTGGACGACATGTCGTTTGAAAGCTGTGTATTCAAAATTTTGATGGAAAAAAAAAAAAAAAAAAATCAAATTTTACCGACTGCACAATTATCATATTACACTTACAATCCCATTTAACCTTAAATTTAATCAAGTATTGTAATAATTTCACACATAATACAAACTTAGTGATGACATTTAATCAAACATTGTAATTATAATTTTTAAAAATAAGGTTCGAACATGTCTGAGGTACATTCATGGTTTATCCTGATATGAATTACTCGTGAGATGTACATTCATGGTATATCACAGTATTTCGTGAGGAAATACATGCTTCAGGGAGATTCATATAAATATAATAACGTAATTAATAACATGTAGGTAACAGAGTACATGTTATTCACGATTCAAATAATATCATCTAACCAACCTAGCTCGTAGACATTTCAACATTAAGTTCATGTGTAGTTTTCAGGCTCAACTTAGTGCACATAAGATGTTTTGGTCGAACGTTCTTACTTTTAACTTCATGCGATTCAATTTTATGATACTTGACCCATTCTAGAATCGAGTTTATAGCCTATCTATTTTAGCCCGCATCAATTAATCTTCCTAAAAATCAATCATAAACGGTACTAAATATTATTAACTGTCCAAAGTTTAGTCATAATAATTTTTTTTTTTGCTTTAATTATGTAAATGATTCTATAAGCGTACAAAACAGTAAACCGAAACTTTAAAAAAAATAGTGATTTGTGTTGAGGAAAATCGAAGTCGACCAAATTTTTGTTAGTCATGACATTCACTCATTTCAATAATATTAAGTTGCCAGAGAAATTTCGGTGAAAATTTAAGTTTAATTAATGCACAAATTATTTACGATATATTTTACCATTAAAATTTTAATTATATTTTTAAATTAGTCGTGAGTTCTTTTACCTTAAAAAATAATATAATTATCTCATTTATTTCTTTTTAAGCTTTACTCACCTTAGTAACAAATTATTTTTTTTTAGTTTTTTTACCTTAAAAAATAATATAATTATCTCATTTATTTCTTTTTAAGCTTTACTCACCTTAGTAACAAATTATTTTTTTTTAGTTTTTTTACCTTAAAAAATAATATAATTGGTCGTGAGCTCTTTTACCTTAAAAAAAATAATATATCAATATTGACATAATAATTAATAAATTAAAAAAGTGAAATAATAAAATTTGGAAAATGGATGGTCCATGTTGGGCTTGAGTTGTAACGAAGAAATGGAAACCAACTTGATCTAAAGATAAAGTTGATTTTGACTAAATTTTTTGGAGAACAAATAATTTTGATTTCAAGCTTTCAAACTTTTTTGAAAGGTGGTACTCATGTTTGGTGTTGTTTCATGTTGATATTTTAATTAACACCAAATCATTTTTTAATATGATAATATATTTGTGATTTTTATTTCAATTAAAATTTTAATATGATATTTAATTAAATTTAAACCATGTCTTAATTAATGTATCGTTTCCGTTCATTTTAATTACTGTATTGATGATTTTGTTTATTTCGGTTCATAAATTTCAATAACTCCAGCAATTCGGGCCACTTAACTCATACTGTACAATTGGATTGAGTTAAAAAAGAAATATTCAATTTAGGTTGGGTTAAATTTTTTGAAAATAAAAAATTCAATTGGGCTCATGAGTTAGACATTTTTTTGGTCGAGTCAATCTAACCTATAAAAAAAATAAGGTTACAACTCAACTTATCTCTACCATACTTTTTTAAAAAATTAAGATATATTTTATGTAATTTTAGTTATTAAAGTAATATGTACGGTGGATCAGTATAATTTTTTTAAAATAAAAAAAAACCCATCCTAACTAAGAGATAGAGGGTTTGGTTGAGTTGGGTTGTGAACTCTATTAGAATTGTTCAGATTGTTGGATAACGAAAGTTCCACATTGGCTAACTTAGGGAATGATCCTCGATTTATAATTAAAGAATACTCTCTCCATTTCTAAAGGTATTTGGGAAAGCTCAAACCAAAGTTATGAGAGCTTATGCTCAAAGTGAACAATATCATACCATTGTAGAGAATCGTATTCATCTAACACAGGACACTAACCCGATCGTGTTTTTAAATTGAATTTTATATTTTCGACAATAATTTGGAAAGAAGTCCACGGACATTTGGAGCTCAGATTTTCATGTAAGAAAGTTGTAGAAAATTTGACTCTTTTTAATCCCTCTTTTATCTTCTATGAATTTACATTTAAAAAATAATGATTTAATGTGATAGACCCTATACTATAGTTTGTTTAATACGCAATTGAAGAAATATCGTTGCTTGCTTCTGCAGCAGCGCCATAAATGTTGTAAAGCGATGCAATGCATTAAATTTTGCGAAGAGAATCGGATTTGAAACGTACCATATCTGACTCTCACTTGGCTTTGTCTGGGGACTCTCTACACCATCTTAATTGCACGTTTGTTTGGATCCGGGGAGATAAGTGTCAACGGAACGGGATAAGTGTATCCCCATTCCCCGTCCGGGCCAAGAATCCCACGTGTAACCCATAAACATAAACAGCTCCACCACGTCAGCATAAGGAATCCACTAAGCAAGCCAACTCATTCACACAATTTCTCTCTCTTCCCCCTTTTTTTGAATTTCTCATCCTCTTTTGTGTCCAAAAAACCGCCAAACCTTACAAATTTTAGCGGATGATTAATCTCTTAATTGCCCTTAATCTCATTTTTTTTTTAGTTTTTATTTATTTATTTTTAATTAAACCTTTTATTAAAAAAAAAACAATTACCAATAAATTATCTCCCAATAAATAACCATTAATTTTAGTTTTTTTTTTCTTTTCATTTTTTTAATTCTAATTATAAATAATAAACTTTTCCTCCAAACTATAATTTATTTACTTAAATTTGTCAATAATTTTAACCGTATCAAGACCTATTGCTCATGCAATTTGAGATCCTTATTTTGGTCAACCGGCCGTCGAAGCTTTTACTCGAGGTGCTCTTGGCCCAGTGAATATCGCTTATTCTGATGTTTATCAGTGCCCTTCTTCAAATTTCGATTCGTATTGTTCATAGAGAAATTTCTGATCAACGATAGAACAAGATCTATTTTGTATAATATCTAAGAGATTTCTGGGTTCGGCCGAAGTTTGAGTTTAAATTATTTTATATCTAATTATCCAAAGATCGAAAAACAAGGGACTCAAACTATGAATACAAATTAAAATTATTTTTATTTCGTTTATGTCCATCTATGTGACGTCATATATATACGTAGTTGTAAGGGTAATAATGCAAACAAATTTTATATATCAACATAAATGTTATCCATGATTGTGAAGTCGAGCAAATAATTAATAATAATAATAATAATACTGAATATAAATAAATAAATAACAAATAAAATTGACCATATTATACATAATTGTAAGGGTAATAATGTAAACAAATTGTATACATCAACATAAATGTTATCTATAATTGTGAAGTCGAGCAAATAATTAATAATAATAATACTACTAAATATAAATAAATAAATAAATTTAGATATTTATTTTATTTTAGCTAATTAAAAAAAACATTTATTATTATTTGTTTCCATTAAATTACTGTTGTTTCTTCTTCACCATTTTAGATGACATGACGCCACAAAAACCAAACCAGTAAACTTTCCCTCCGTCTCTCGCTACGAATGTAACGGCGTTTGAACCGGACCACCAATCTATCCTCCCTTCTCACCGATTTCACCGTTTTCATTTTCTTCAGCGCTTTATTCTTGCTCTTCCCTTTACTTCTTCTCCTTCTCCTCATTCCCCTCTCATTTTAGGGTTCTGATCTCTGATTCCTTGCAGACAAGCTTCTTCTTCGTCTCCTTCAATCCTTCCCAATCACCATTTCCCCTTATCCTCTTTGTTTTCCCTTTTGAATCTAACTCTATGGCTTCCTCTACTTCTGTCAAGAAGAACTTCATGCCTCCGGGCCTTGTTTCCAATCTTGAAGATGTTCTTCGCAAGAAGGGTGCTGGTGAACGAGGCGAAGAATCTAAGGATGTTAATGCATCGGTTGAGCCGTCCTCTTCTACTTCTGATGCCAATCTTGAGGATTCTGGAACTCGGAAGCCGATTGTTCTTGTTACTAACAGCGAAGGAATCGAATCTCCCGGCCTTACTTACCTCGTTGAAGGCCTTGTTCGCGAAGGTTCATACAACGTCTATGTCTGCGCTCCGCAATCGTGAGTTTATGTTTTCTCTTTTTTATCCATCTTTTACTGGATTGGATTTTTCTTTTCTGCTTCTTGAGCTCTTTTTCAATGTTTGTTGCTTGTTATGGAGATTACTATAATGTGTTCTATTGCTTTCATCTGTATGTGTGATTCCTCTACTTGGTATCTTCGTCATTGAATATTGATCACTTGTGATTTATATGGTTCGCGAATTTGCGCTGCAGGGACAAATTAGTTTCCAGTCATTCTGTGACTCTTCGAGAAACTGTTGCCGTGAGTTCTGCTGAAATTAACGGTGCCACAGCCTATGAAGTTTCGGGTTTGACTACTGCTGCGCTTGTCCTTCTGTATTATTTTTTCAACTGTCTTAATCCGCCATGAATACGCTCTATTTTGATTAAATTTGGGGTTGTATATTCTCTGATTTCTCCTGTTTGAGTATCAAATTTCCTCCGATCTTTTATTGGTTTAAATTACTTTGTTGTCATAGCTTAATTTTCCAGCCAGAGTTTTGATGTTCATTGCGTAACTAGTCTATTTAAAACTTGTTTTCTGTCTGGCTATTGGTTGTACACAAACATTAATCCTTGCCTGCAGGCTGCAAAATTTCAATGCCTAATTACGCTAGGTAACTCTTCCTCAGGAACGCCTGTAGATTGTGTCTCATTAGCAATGTCTGGAGCTCTTTTTTCCTGGTCGAAGCCTCTTCTGGTTAGCATTTATAAATTGCAGCTGTGGGTTTTCTAGATCTAATTTAATTTCCAGTAACATGTCATGAGGATATATTTGGTTTACATTTCAGGTCATTAGTGGAATTAACCGGGGATCGAGCTGTGGTCATCACATGTAAGTTCTGTTTGTTACATGAAGTTGTCAGTGTGGACCGTAATGTTTGTCCTCACAATGATTATCATTTGGCCCTTCTTTACGAATATGATCTGATCCTTTATCCAGTGCTAAATTGATTGTTTAAATCTGCCAGGTTTTACTCAGGTGTCGTTGCTGGAGCAAGGGAGGCATTGATTTGTGGTGTACCATCTATATCAATATCTCTGAATTGGTCGGTTGATTTTCTATTTTCCATATCGAGCTTCACTGCTTCTTAGTTATTATCCTTAAGGTACTTTTTCCTTTATTTATTTCACTTCAGGAAGAAGGATCAAAGCCAAGAAAGTGACTTCAAGGATGCTGCGTCGGTCTGTTTGCCTTTGATAAATGCAGCTATGAGTGATATAGAAAAGGGAAATTTTCCTAAAAGTTGTTCTCTCAATATCGAAATACCTACTTCACCTCTGACGAACAAGGTTTTGCACTTTCATTTTGCCTTTAAAATTGAAACTTACTCTAATTAACTTGGTGGACAAATGTATTCCAAACATGGTTGTGATTAGGAACTTGGGGTGTTATTTCATCTGAATTTTGCTTCTGCCTGAACTTGAATGATTCTCCTTGATTATCTTTAAAATAAGTGATGAATGATCTTTGGAATGCCTAGTGAAGTGTTT
The DNA here is from genome assembly GCF_002738365.1 of Cucurbita moschata. NCBI lineage: Eukaryota > Viridiplantae > Streptophyta > Magnoliopsida > Cucurbitales > Cucurbitaceae > Cucurbita > Cucurbita moschata. The sequence goes on from NW_019268536.1 coordinate 2,975,361, forward strand.
TAATCAAAATCAACTATAACTATAACTTGAAGGAAACCTATTCCTTTGTATTATAAAGGGAGAATTAATTGAGAATCTGATAGAACTAGCATTGTTCTGTGCTTTATGCGGATTCTGAATCTGCAATATTCAAGACATTTTCGTTCTAACCTCTACTGGGTTCTTGCTTGTTTTCTAGTTAGTAGATAAAGAGTATTTTACTTCGGTTCAAGTTCCTGAATGACGATAGTTGGCATTAGATTCTAAGTTACCTGCAATTTGTTCTACTTTGTATTAACGCCTGCAATGTTGTTCCTCTTTTACTAGTTTATTATATTTTGCTCAGTATGGTCCTCACCTATTTTAACAGCTTGAAAAGATTATGGCTAATTGGTCACTGCTTCAGTATAGTCAAAATTACAGTTTTAGTTACATGATCCTTTGTATTATACCAGGGATATCGATTCTAGAAACATTTTGCCTAATCTTTTCCTTTTCGCCATTTATAATTGTTTTTATTTCTAAAATACTTATGCAGCTTCTGGTTAAAACAAGTAATCTATCTTTTTCTTTTTCCTTTTCTTTTTCCTTCAAGAAAAGCAGAGAGTTTGTTTTGCTATCTTTGATTCTCTGTCTCAGGATGTAATTTCCTGCTACTCTTGGTCATATAGTTGACATTTTTTGACAGGGATTTAAATCAACAAAGCAAAGTCTGTGGAGATATACTTTAAATTGGCAGGCTGTTTCGGGCAACAGGCCTGCAGGACATTATATGTCTAATCAGCAAAGTATTGGTCTTCAGCTTGCACAACTTGGTCGAGATGCTTCTGCGGCTGTAAGTAGCTTGAAATTATGATGCTTCACATTTATGTATTCTTAATTAGTGGAGTTATTGATCTTGTACCATCTTGTCATCTTGTCTTAATAATTTATATTTTGTAAAGGAAGGATCTTTCTGCACTGTCTGTTTTTGTTGTTTAGAGTAATAAATTTTATTTTTCATTAGGGAGCAGCTCGCCGTTTGACCACACAACGGCAGAATATAGTGGAAATTGAATCAACTGGAGCAGTGGGAAAATCTGATTCTGGGCGGGTGAAGAAGTTCTTCAGAATGGAGGTATTCACTATAAAATGAAACTTGGATTCTGCTTGAAGAATGCTTTTAACTTCTAGAATTGTGTCCACCTGTTGAAATCAGGTGGATAGGGTCGAAAAAAACTCTGGTTGTGCTCGGCTCTCTCAGCGACACGATCAAGTGTTGTAATATCGTGAGGAATCACTTTTTTATTTTTTACGTGCAGTTTCTGGATAAGGAGCATGATATCAAGGACGATGATCTGGATTTTAGAGCCCTTGAAAATGGATTTGTAAGTTGAATAACCTTCAAACTCAATTCTAGTAATCAATTTACCTTGCCATGTTTCTATAGTGCTTAGCTATTCCCAAGAGTACCCTTGCACTTGTACGTGGGCCTGAGCCAAAAAGGAACTCTATTTGCTTTAAGTGGATCAGTTATGTAACAACGTGACAACTGACAAAGGAATCGATAACCATCTTGAATTATCTATTTTGTTTTCTTTTTCTTTCCAGTACAACAACCCTTTTTTCTTGTCCTAACGATTTAAAGACATGAATAGAATAAGTTTCTGTTTGATCTTTTTCCCCCCCATCAGAATGCTTTTCCCTTCACTCTTCTTTATTTTCTCTTTCATATTCTGATAAAACAAATTTCCTTGGATGAACAGGTTGCAGTAACCCCCTTTTCCCTCACCCCCAACATTGATTTGGACGTCCAAACAGCTGCCTCTGATTGGATCACCACTGCACTTCATCAGGCGCAATAAGTCGAGTCTCTTTTCGGCGGCAATGATTTGTGTACATCTAGAGTTCGGCTCACTACCCTACATTTTTTTTTCTTTTTTTTGTTTGGTTTTGCCTCTTCTTTTGTGGGTTTTGCATTCTGTCAATTGTTTTGCCAATTTAACAAAGCTCATTCTGATTACGGCTTTCATTCTCCATTGATATTCCCTGCCCTCTCGTTCCCAATATATATATATATATATTAGTTTTGGTAGTTTCCTATTGATTCATGTAGTGGTGTAGTAAAAGTGCACTTGCTTCCCGCTTGCAATCTGTTTGGCATGTTTTATGAAATGCCAGCTTGTAAACTGCAAGTGAAAACTGATGGTCAAGTTTGCAATGGATTGGTTCTGTTTTATCTTAATCTCCTACATCTTGTTCTGCAGTTTCTGAGTATCTCTTCTTTTCCCCTTTCCTTTTATTGCCTTTACTCCTTTCTCTGCTGTGGCTTGACCTTTACTTCAAACCAGATAGAATAATTTGTAAGAATCGTTCTTCTCATCCCTCTCTTTTCAATGTAAATTTATCTGTGCGACTAAGTAGGAAGAAGGAATTTACAGGAATTTAAAGGTATTATTGTTGAAGATTTTTGAGAGTGAGTCACATATTAGTTAATTTAGTGGAAGATAATGAATTTATTGAATTTATTGAATTTATTAGTAAGGAATATTATCTTCATTGACACGGGTTTGTGAGGAAGCTCTCAAAGCAAAGCTATGAGACTTTTTGCTCAAAGTAGACAATATCATATCATTACAGAGATTCGTAATTTCTAACCAAAATGTGAATCTAGAAACATTTATTGAAGTGGCTTTTGTAAGAAGTAGTTGAAGTAGTTGAGGAATTACATTTGAGAAGTAATTGAGAAATTACATTGTATTTCCTTGGAGTTTGGGTTTAATAAAAATTAGAAGTAGTTGAGGAATTGCATTGTATTTCCTTGGAGTTTGGGTTTAATAAAAATTGTCTATGAGACGTCATTTGATTTTTTTAACATCAGAGTGTAAATTATCATTAAATGGGCGGCATGTCTCTGAATTTTTTTAACATTTATAATTTTTTTTATTTAGTAAAATTTGAGATTTTTTTATAATGCCTATTTTACTTCTTGAACTTAAAAATAAAAAATAAAAAAATACTATGTTGATTGTTATAAATACTATGTTGCTATGTTAATAGATTGGAATTTAGGAAGAAAAATCAATTTTAACCAATTCCACGTCTTAGTATTTCAATTCAATTTTAACTTTTAAGTATTAAAGGTTCTCTTATAAATTTAATAAAAAGAAAATTATAGTGTAAAATAACAATAAAGTTAAATTTGAAAAAGTTATTCAATCCAAAATTTTATTTTATAAAAATATAGTTAAAAAAAAAAAAAAAAGAACGGAGACTTATTGGACGTTCATAAAAGAATTTCTACAATAAAATAAAATTAAAATTAAAAACTTGATATTTTTTATTTCAATAATTTAGTGAATTTTGTGATCCCATCTAGTTAGGAAGAACTTTCTTTCCCCTCACATAAATGGGTCCCGTGATTTCCGTATATATGTGTCCGTTTATTTAAGACTAGGAAAATATGAAACGGACGGCCATTTATCTTTATTTATTTATTTATCTATATATATATATATATATATATATATATATATATAATATAAATTTATTGTAATATTTTACTATTTTGTGGAAAGTGACCTCAATAATATATATTAATGATATAATTTGTTTATTTTAATTTTTCTTTTGGTAAGCACTTTGTAAACCTGGGATAAGCCATCATCCCCATAAAAATAAATTTTAAAATTTAAGAATTTTTATGTTCAATATTTTAAAGCATTGCCATCATATACTAAATTAATCTACCAGTGTTTATAAACTTAATTTTTAAAAAAATAAAAAATTCAAAAGAAAATAGTTATCCAACGAAAATAGTGAGGGAAAATAAAGGAGAGGCAACTGTCAGCAACGGAAAATGGAGGCAAATTTCATTTTCTTTCTCCACTGCCTCACAACTTTTCTTCTCTCACTCACGGAGATACAGACAGTGTGTTCTCAGTTCTGAATTTCTCGTTTGAGGATTATGGAGCAGAAGCAGAAGATATTAGCTCAATTCAAAGGCCAATCCAGGCTCCCCAACTTCGCAATTCCAAACCGCTACGATCTTCATCTCAACACCGATCTCTCTGCCTCTACTTTCTCAGGAATCGTACAGATTACTCTCGCTATTCTCAATGATACCAAGTTCATCGTCTTGAACGCGTTGGAGCTCGACGTTCATGGAGTTTCCTACTCCAACTCCAACGCTCAGGTTATTAAACACTTCGATTTTCTACGCCTTTGTTCTAACTACGCTTCATCTTCTACTTAATTTTAGCATTAATCGATTTGCAGAGTTATAGGCCTTCTCAGGTTATTCTGGATGAAGAAGACGAGATACTCGTTTTGGTGTTTGACGATGTGCTTGGCGTTGGGGAAGGAATTTTGGAGATCGAGTTTTCTGCTCCTCTCAACAGGCATCTAAAGGGGTTTTACAAATGGTTTTTTTCCCCCCTCTGTCTTGGATCTGATTTACCTTTTTCTTAATAGTATATTATAATCCTAGAGTTGAAAGAATCATCTGCTGATGCTTGATTTGAGTATACAAGTTCTTTCAGTATATGTATCCTTCAATTATAATTTGTCCTTCATACCAATTCTGTTCTTGGTTCATCACTAGAGTACTCTACTAACTATGGAGTTTGTTAGTTTTAGTTCAAACATGGAAAAAGAAGTTAGAGACTAACAGTGTCTTTGTTCTTTTGATCTTTCCCAGCACTTATGTTGATGGAGGTGTGAAGAAGAATATGGCTGTTACTCAGTTTGAAGCAGTGGATGCACGGCGGTGTTTTCCATGTTGGGATGAACCTGCCCTGAAGGTATCTCTATAAATTGGATATGCTGAACTCTATTTGATGGTTTTCTTTTGAATTTCATTTCTTTTCTTTGTTTGAATTTTTAAGCAAGATCCTAGATTTTCATTAACCTAAAGTCACTACCGTCATCCTAATCTATGTTCTTATGCAAAATTAAATATTTAAAACTTCATCTTAAAACACTGCTATAGACTTACGTCGAAAGCATCTTTAAAACAACATAAAGAAAAAATAAATAAAACAATTAAAATATTAAAGTAAAAGCACTGTATATTAACCTAAGTCTAAGAAAACAAAATACTATTATCCTATGTACGTGTTATGGTCTTTATTTGCGATGTTCTCGTTAGCCGTATAGGGGTGTCTTGCCTTTACCTGAAATAGAAGTAGCACACGATTTAAGTATTTTAAGAAAACTCAGTAAGTGACCTCACTATCGGAATCAAGGAATGCAAACACATGCAACTCATGATCTAGGGGCCTATCGTTAAAACCATCATAGGGGTGGCCTTTGATACAGACAAAATTGGATGTGTAGTACTTCCCTACATACGACCCACACGTGCGAGTGTGGATCCCCAGACAGTTTGCACCCTCCCTGGAGCCATCATAGTCAAGCTAATTGTTCGTAGTGACGTCCGAAAGTCAACATACTCCTGATTGTCATGCGAGGCATGATGATCATCATCATCGTAGTGTACGCGTCCGTACTCGTCACATAAATGGGGGAAGTAACCCGATATATATGTACACACAAAATGGATGAGGCCCCAATAGTTTTCAACTTTAAATCATTTTTATAGCACAATCCTATATACCGTTCACATATTACTGTAAGCAACATGCATGTCTTAGCCTTCATACGTTTATCATCATTAACATTAACTAAGGTTGTGTCTTAGAAAAATCATCGTCATAATGCATCGTGGCATTGAATTTCATTTCTTTTCTTTGAATTTTTAAGCAAGGGTATCCTGTCTTTTAATTTTGATATGTCTTACCACGAGCAGGCGAGCTTCAAAATTTCATTAGATATACCAAAAGAGTTGATGGCACTATCCAACATGCCTGTTTTGGATGAAAAGCTCAATGGGGACATTAAGACCGTTTCTTTTGAGGAATCTCCAAATATGTCAACCTATTTGGTGGCTTTTGTGGTTGGTTTGTTTGATTATATTGAAGACACCACGGCAGAAGGTCTATTATGCTTGAGGCTCTATTTTTCCTTGTAACAATCTGAGGTTAGTTCCATTATGTTGTATAAATGTTCATCTATTCGTCCAGGGATAAAGGTTCGTGTATATTGTCCTTTGGGAAAGAGTGAGCAAGGGAGATTTTCCCTAAATATTGCTGTCAAGGTCCTCGATTATTTTACCAAGTAAGGATTCTACCACCAGACATTGTTTCCTTTCCCTGTCTAGTATATGTTACCATAGTGTTTGATGAATTGATTCAAACAAACTAGTATGAAAGTATATATTCTGCATCATTGGATATCAATATAATTTTTTGTTCTCTACCCCTCCCGGCTCCTTGGTCTGGAACCAACACCCCCCGTTCTACATGACATCTTAGTTTTGAGTGATCTCAGGTTGTAATTATAAAATTATTAGGTACTTCTCAATGAGCTATCCTCTTCCTAAACTGGATATGGTTGCTGTTCCTGAATTTGGTGGTGGGGCTATGGAGAATAATGGTTTGATCGTATATCGTGAAAATTTATTGCTCTATGATGAGTTACATTCTAGTGCTGAAAACAAGCAGATAGTAAGTTTACGGATATCGATATACCCTTTAAGTCTTTTAGCATTCTTCATTGTTTTCATATGAATCTTTCTGAAGTAAGAAAATATTACATTCATCTCACCTATGTAAATCACAAAAAAGGCTTGAACAGTAAGATAAATTGAGTAACATTAAAGCAAATCATCTTGTTCTTATCAGCTCGCTATATGTGTGGCACATGAAGTTGCACACCATTGGTTCGGAAATTTGGTCACTTTGGCCTGGTGGAGTGATTTATGGCTAAACGAGGGGTTTGCTACATGGGTAATTTGAGCTTTCTTCCTACTTACAAACTTATGTTATATGGGAAATATTTATGTATGATCATCCTCATGTATGATATTCAACTTTTAGATAAGCTACATGGCAATTGACACATTCTTTCCTGAGTGGAAAATGTGGACACAATTTCTCCAACAGACTGCTAGAGGCCTAGTTATTGATGCATTGGAAGAATCTCATCCAATTGAAGTGAGTAAAAGATCTAGCTTTGTTGTCCTCATCCATCACATTTAATAGGTTTATTCTCAGTGATTTGATAGAATGAAATTTGAAATACTTTGACCTAGTGGTAGCTAGCCGGTATTTTCATTGATGAGCTTTTGAGATCTAACTTGGTTCATGGGGAAGTAATATCGAAAGCAATTTCAAATGAATTGATAATACAGATGGAGATACACCCTGCTCGTTCAATTGATGACAAATTTGATGCTATAAGCTATAAGAAAGGATCTACAATAATTCAGATGTTACAGATATACCTTGGCGATGACAACTTTCAAGTGAGTGATGAGTTCACATCCAATTTATCTTTCGTGAAATGACCAGCTATTTAAATTATTATGAGTATTCTTGAAGGCTTACAATTCTTCATTCTATATATCCGTGGATGTCCGCAATTCAAGATCTTATGTAATCTTAAAGATTTCAGGACCAAATTTTCCTTAATTCATGACTTATACAAGTTTATTCCTTTGATGCGTGATGCTGTGAAACAGAAAGCTTTGAGTGAGTACATAAAGAGATACGCTTGGAAAAATGCGAAAACAGATGATTTATGGGCTGTCATTTCCGAGGAATCTGGTACACAAATAAACTTAATGATGGACACCTGGACGAAACAGATGGGGTATCCTGTTATCTATGTGAAGTCCAGTGATAATACACTGGAATTTGAGCAGGTATTGAAATTGATGAAATTGTTTAGAAGGAAAAGTAGCTTGGATTCTTTAGTGGAAGTTTGACACTGTTCTTCTTTTTGCAGTCACATTTCTTGTTGTCTGGGCAGCATTCTGATAGCCAATGGATCATTCCAATCACTTTTTCACTTGGTTCATACAACAAACACAAAAACTTCCTTCTGGAAACGAAGTTTCATGTGGTTGATATATCAAAAGATTTTGCTGGAACAATACCAAACACAGGGGATGGAAATTTTTGGATCAAAGTGAACACAAGCCAGAGTGGTTTTTATAGGGTAAAATATGATGATAAGCTTGAATCTCAATTGAGGAAGGCAATAGAAAACAGCATACTGTCGGATACAGACAAGTTTGGTCAGTGTAAAGAACCCTGCTGCATTTATAAGTCCTACAGTTTTTATTTCTTAAATTACTCACCAACTCGCAAAGCTATTAAACAATTGAGTTATGTTGCAGGAATCTTAGATGATGCATATGCACTTTGTCAAGCTGGTCATCAATCATTATCATCCGTGCTTTCGTTAATTGATGTGTACAGGAAAGAGCTTGACTACATTGTGACTTCAAGGCTCATTTATGTGAGGAAAAAGGATATGTTTCTTACCTCTAAAATTGCATCTTGCAGGCAACTATGTTCGCTCGCATTGACCTCTCAAGTTTTCTATTTCAGGTCTGTAATGGGATCGTGAACATTGCAACTGAAGCCATTCCTGATTTTGTTTTTGAATTGAAACAGTTTTTCATCAATGTCCTCCAATTCTCTGCCACGTAAGAAATCTCTTATCAGGGTGCCCAATATTACATTCAAGTTCATCATCAAAACTCTACAAACATATTATTGCATTGCTGACCATGATAATATTTGCTACAGAAAATTAGGATGGGAGGCAATACCTGGTGAGGACCATTCAAGTGCTATACTGAGAGGGAAAATTTACGGGGCACTAGTCTCATTTGATGATGATAAAACTCACGATGAAGCAATGCAGCGTTTTCAAGCTTATGTGAGAGATAGAAAGACGACTCTTTTTTCAGCTGACACAAAGAAGGTAACAGCCATTGTGTCAAGATTGTCTTCTTCATTTGGAGATCTTTAGAAATTACAAATTTGAGATGTTGTATTAGGCTGTTTATTTGGCTGTCATGAGGAAAGCCACCGTTTCTAGTAGGAATGGATTTGAATCCATGTTACAACTCTACAGAGAAGCTGAAACAGCTGAAGGCAAAGAAGAAATTTTGCGTAAGTTTCTTACAATCCTTTAAAGGCTATTGATGGTAAAATTGTTGATAGGCAATATCCTCTGATTAGTACTAAAATTCGTGATCCTAAACAGGGATTTTAGCTGCTTGTCCAGACCCAGATTTACTTGTGGAAGCACTGGATTTTTTTATGTCAGAGGAGGTATTGCCATCCTTAATTTGTAAGAACCTTTGATAGATACATTCATATTCATAACTTTTAGAAGTTTCATTTCTCTTGTCATCATTAGGTTCGAGAGCAAGACGTTATCTATGGGCTTTCAGGAATAAGCTTTGAGGGTCGTCACAGGGCATGGGAATGGTTTAAGGTATGCAATTTCACGGCTGTAAAAATTTATCAATCACTTCTTGCTTTATCCATATCGAAAGTGCAGTAAAAGTTGTAATTGGGATAAAGTTGTGTTTCCAAATCCTTGGCCTTTGCCGAGAAGATGCAAAAACTGAATCTGCAAACGTCTTGAGATACTACTATCAAATATCGTCCTTTTTAGACTTTTCCTTTCAGGCTTCCACTCAAGGTTTTAAAATTTGTCTGCTGGAAAGAGGTTTTCACACTCTTATAAAAAATGTTTCGTTCCCTTCTCTAACCGATGTGGGATCTCACAATCGATCCCTTTGGAGCCCAGCGTCCTTGCTGGCACACCGCCCAATGTCTGGCTCTAATACCATTTGTAAAAGCCCAAGTCTCCCTTCTCTGACCAATGTGGGATCACATAATCACCCCTTTGGGGTCAACGTCCTCACTGGCACACAGCCCGGTGTCTAGCTTTGATACCATTTGTAAAAGCTCAAGTCCACCGTTAGTAAATATTATCCTTTTTTGGCTTTTCCTTTCGGGCTTCCACTCAAGATTTTAAAACGCGTCTCCTAGGGAGTGGTTCCATAGCCTTATAAGGAATGTTTTGTTCTCCTCTCCAACCGATGTTTTTCCACAAAGTTATCCAATCCATGTATATATAGTTTGTTGATGTCACATGGCACTTGTTCCAATTTTTGGTCCCAATGAATTCTCCTCCTCGGCTCAAGCACTTTCATGCTGCGTTATTGCTATTTTCTTCGAATTTCAACAACAAAGAACAGATTCTCTTTCTTGAACTTCATATTGATGGAAACTTGCTAAAACTTGCAGGAGAACTGGGAGCCCATCTTTAACAAATATGGTCATATTTTGTTAACCAACTTCGTCCGTGACATTATCACTCCGGTAAGCTATTAGACTATTCAGAATAGCGCTTTGTCCAAGTTGAACTTCAAACAATGGTTTCTGCTGTGTAAATTATGATCTCTTGAGACTTTTTGGGCTCACACTTGTATTCTCCTCTTGTCAGTTTTGCAGCAATGAGGAAGCAGACGAAATAGAAGCGTTTTTTGCAACCCACCCACACGAAATGGTTGCTATGGATCTGAAGCAAAGCCTTGAGCAAGTTCGCATCAAAGCGAGGTGGGTTGAATTCATTAGGCAAGATCATTCTCTACCTGACCTCATTAGTAAACTTGCTGCCTAAACTCATCTTGAACTATCTACCCAGTAATCAGATCATACTCATATGAAAAATTCAAACAAAGGACTGAAATAATAGTGCATACTTTCCAAATATACAGTATAGAATTATACACTGAACTTAAAGCTGTGGGAGTATGGAACTGTTGACATGTAAATAGAAATAAAGTAACCGTCAACTGTATAAATCCTGATGTATCTCTGCAGTGATAGTGATAGTTTGATGGACATGCATATAGGTAAAAGTTTCAAATGTATCCTTCTATCTCTTATATTTTCATGATATATATATATACGAACGTATTGTTTACTCATTATTCAATTTTTACGATCCATGTGAAATCATGCATCTATTGTTGAGGATTATTGAGAGAAATAGTCTCACATTGGCTAATTAAGAAAAAGATAATGGATTTAGAAGTAAGGAACATTATCTCCATTGAAATGAGACGTTTTGAAAAAACCAAAAGCAAAATCATGAAAACTTATGGACAATATCATGCCATTGTGGAGAGTTGTGGTTTCTAACATGGTATCAGAGTCATGTCTTTAACTTAGCCATGTCAGTAGAATCCTCAAGTGTCGAACAAAGAAGTTGTGAGCCTCGAAGGTGTAGTCCAAAGTGACTCAAGTGTCGAATAAAGGGTGTTTTTTGTTTGAGGGCTTTAAAGAAGTCGAGCCTCGATTAAGGGGAGGTTGTTCGAGAGCTCCGGAGAAAGAGACCTCAAGGAAGGTTCAATGGTGTATGGAACACTTTCTATTGGACAATATCATACCATCGTGAGTCGTGATTCCTAACATGGTTATACGTTTGAACCTTCCCTCCCATGTTGTTGATTTGGAATTGAAAAATGATGGAAATAATTAGGAAAGAAATTATATATTTAGTCATTAATAAACCAACAAATAAAAGAAAAATTGAACTTGGGCCGAGCCACTTACTGTTCTGGGCCCTTACGGCCCAAAATGGATGTCCTCGTCTTCCTCTGCCTCTCCTTCATCGAGTTCATCCTCTCCAATTTCAAACCCGCTCTGAATGTCTCGATGAAGCTATCAGCTTTACTGTTCACATCCGGACTTCCACAAAATCTCGCTCCTTTTCTCTCTGCATTTTCGTTTCTTTTCGATTCCCCTTCCAATAGAATCTGCAATTCCGCCGTCGTCGACGGCGGAGCTAATGCACCTGACCGCGGTTGCTCAACGGTGCTATTCTGGGTTCTCACAGCAATGAGTTTTTGCGGCGAGGATTCTGGTGGAGCTGGGAAACCTCTTTTTGTTTCGCCTACTATACTCGAAATTTGATACTGATGAACCGTCACCGGCGGCCCTGGCGCTGGCGGCGGAGATAAATTCCGATTGAACCGATGTTGTGGAGTAAAGAATTCTTTGAAATTCTCAACATCCTTTTGCCATTTCTTCATCTTGTTCTTGTTCTTGTTCTTCTTCCTCTTTGTTTCTTTACTCTCCACCTCTCTCTGTTTCTCATTTTTGCTTATTTCAACTTTCATCGCCTGAAAATCCTCTCCGAGCCATTCAGGTTCAAAACCTCCATCCCCTTCATTTATTCTCTCTACTTCCGCTACAACCACCGCACCCGGCGGCGAAGAAATCTGCGGAGGTGTCACTAATGGAGGAACAGAAATCTGATACAGAGGCGAAAACGAAGGGGAAATTTCTTCATCATTAACAGAAAATGCAGCTTTAGAAACTCTCTTGGAATCATACCCTTCTTCAAATTCCTTCAAATTTCTACAATGCTGAAGAGAATCTGAACTGATAGATTGATAATTGGTTATATAACCACCGCCGGAAAGCCGCCAGTATTCAACTCCAGCGATCTCCGGCGGATAATGGAGAAGAATCTGATCCGTCCGATCTGTGTAGCCATTCCATTGATTTGGGATCGATGGGTTTGACTTGTAGCTCAGCTCTGAATCATTTGAAGTAACAGAAGCTCTGTAAATTTCTTCACGAACTGTGTTTTCGCCATTGTTTTTGCTGAGAAGCCCACAGGCAATGGCGAAGAGGACCAAAGCCAAGCAGAGGAAGTCCAAGCTTTTCCATGTTGATCGAGGCTTAAATGAACGAAAACTGAAACTGAAACTGTAGAATGGAGAAATTGAGACAACAAAGATGAAACACAGAGAAATGACGAGAAAGAGAATTGGAAAGGCGTCGAAATTAAGGAATTGAAATGGTGTAGTACGGCGGAGGTCGCGGCGGCCGGAAGTTGGTTCCGGCCGTAGTGGCGGCGGTGTGTCCATTTTGGCTTTTGTTTTTTTCCTAATGTGGGAAGAAGTGTTCTTGTGTTGCCACAGTGTGGAGAGAAGGGAGCCATATAAATCATATCCATATTTTATTTATTTATTTATTTATTAGTCACTGTAAATATTCCAATCTCTACCATAATAAATATATTTCAAAGCATTAATAATTTTAAAATTTCAAAAATAAGTTTAAAAATTAAAAATAATACTACAAATTTTAAAAGAATAATAATTAAATTGTATTATTTAAAAATTTAGAGGATGTAATTTAAATGTGCAAAATATATTTTAAATTAAATAATTGCATAGTAAAAATTAAATAACTGTTATTTAAATTAATAATTGACATCAGGGAAAAAGAATCAGTGTTTAATTTTTATGTTGTGTGAAATAGTGAAGAACTGGAGACAGCACAGCCCATGTTTGGTGGGATATGATTCCAAGCTCACGTGAGAATTGGATTCCCACTGCGAATAATCCTTAATTACTACTAATTTTATTATTAAATTTAGTTTTTTTTTAATTATTTAAATTTATGCCACTGCAAATAATCCTTGGTTACTACTCATTTTTATTATTACATTTAGTTTTTTTTTATATATATAATTAAATTTTATTCCAATTTCTTTATGATAATTTTTATCTTTAATATCATATTTATGTTCATACTCAATAGTCAAATTCAAAAAATAAAAATAAAAAACATGTTTTTTTAAAAACTAATTTTTTTTTTTTTTTAATTTTCAAAATTTGGCCTAGTTTTGAGGGTAAATAGATGAAAATTTAAGAGCAGCCAACAAAAATATCAAAATAAAAAAATATTAAAAACTTGTTAGAATGGGGTAATTTCAAGCCTCCTTCACCTGAGTTTTATATTTGAACGTAAAAGAAAGTTATGTATCATTATCAGTCTTACGATTTTAAAGCACGTTCTACTAAGGAAACCATGTAGGATCTCACAATTTACCCTATTGGGGGCCAATGTCTTCACTGGCACACCACTCGGTATATGACTCTGATACCACTTGTAATAGCCCAAATATTATCCGCTTTTGCTCCTTACGTATTGACGTATCTACTAGAGAGAAGTTTCTACACCCTTATAAGAAGTGTCTTGTTCCCCTCTTCTCCACCCGACGTAGAATCTCACATTGAACTTTTTTTATATATAAGAATTTTTAATTTTTATCTATTATATATTGAGTATAGCATTTTCAAACCAATTGCAATGTTATAATGAAAATTTGAAAGATGGATTGGTGAGATCATTCATAATACGTGCACATCGTAAACTCGTAAGTAGTGAATGGATCAATATCATATCATGTTAGTTAAATACGTATTACCTCCGCATTCACAGTTAGCTGGCCAACTCGAGAATAACTCAACTGACTAAAATCAGAAGTATATAATATAAGAACCATATTTCCATGAGGAAAGAAACCAAAGAAGCATAGATTAGAACTACTTCATTACAGATGGATGCTGTTTCTTTCTTTCTTTCTTTTCTGCTGAATTTCCATGAGGAATGTTCTATGATACATACACAGTTTTCTATATTTTCGAACTCATTAGAACGAGTCGTAAACTGCAAAAACGTACCGTACCGTACCGTGTTGCTCGAGGAGCTATGAACTCGAAAGGGTACGTTTAAGATTTGGTCTTGAACTTCCGTTGAGCTTTCAAGTCCACTACAATCACAGAGATATTGTCTTTGCTTCCCTTTTGGAGAGCAAGCATGGAGAGGTAATCTGCAGCAGCTTGTGCAGCTGGGTCAACTCCCGTGCCCCGATTGCCGAGACACGAAGCTGACGCCCCGTGTTTCTTGTGCCAAAGCAGAATCCGCCTCCGAGCTACTTCACACACTTCCTCATTTGTCATCACATCCCACAGTCCATCGCTCGCTAAAATCAGACACTCGTCTTCTTTCGCACGAGCAAAGCACATAACTTCCGGATCAGGAATAATCCATGGCTTCAAATATCTATCACCTGTTAGTCAGAAGAATCAGATAATCTAATCTTTCTGTGCACAAGCAAGAGCATAAGCATTGGATCAGAAATAACGTACCAATCGATCTAGACATTGCAAGAACTCCGAACACACGATGTCCGTTCCACTGAATGACCTTGCCTCCAGACGATTCAATCCGAGCATACTCGTCTTCCCGATTTGGCTGTGGAAAAAATCACATTTAGAATTCGTTAGTTCCTTCAAAAGGTATAGAGGTTGCTCTATCATTCTATACGAGATCGAAGCGTACTTTATGATCGACCGATAAAGCCACGGGTTCTTTACCACGGCATAGGACTGCTCTTGAATCACCACAGTTCGCAACAATGATGTGTGATGAACAGACCAATGCAACAACAGCAGTCGAGCCAACAGTTTCCGGGGCAACAGGCTCAAAGCTTGTATCGAAAACATCTCCGCCGCTACCGCTACCTCCGACCATTCTACCAACTTTTCCTTCTATTTCATCATCAACTCTAAGAAAGCAATTGTTAAAGGTTCTCTCCCAACCCTGCTGCCAATTCTCTCCATTGCTTCCATTATTTACATCTTGTTTAAAATCTCTTATCTCTTCAGCTAACGCCACGTGTATCCGCTCCCGACAATAATCAGCAACCTACACGAAAACCTTCCTTTAATTCATAATACGATATCGAATTCGAGAAACACGTCAAAAGTTATATACAGACTATGATACAGACTTGGTTCAAGCAGAGAATTCAAACAAGAACAGCACATTTGCCAAATAGAACAAGGTACCTGAGGGCCCCCGTGTCCATCATAAACACCAAAAAAATGGCTGTTGATATGTGTTAAACTTTGACCAATTCCATTCACCAAATCATTTCCTACAAGCATTTTGATAGGAATCTTTGCAAAACAAGGAACAGAAGAAATTGCATCTTCCATTTCAGGTCTTCTACCACAAATCGATACCGACCCCCAAAGTGGAATACAATCACGTTCGAAGACGCTACGAACGCCTTTATGAACACTATCCCCCCCTTTTGATTCGAAAACTACAGTAGGGGAGGCGTGCAGCTCCGACGAGGCAGATACTTCTAAATCCGGGCTTACGGTCGCCACAATAAGTTCATTGGTAGGGATATTCCCTGATTCCACCAAGATGATAGCCTTAGCAACAATATGACCATTACTAACATCTCCAATTTTGACACCACCACTAATACCAAACAATCCATCATCTACCATTTCATCAGGGTAATCCAGAGTAGATAACAATGCATCTTCCTTATCTACACTCAAATTCGTGCCGTTCTTCGGTAACAACCCCCAAAACGTGTTTATACCTTGACCATTGTCCGTTGGGCGCGACACGGTTAAGCCATCAACTATACCATTAAAATCATGGAAGCTACCATTACCAATCGAACCTACCGTGTCGGTCACCAACTTTAGGCGTGCGTATTCGACATGACCAGGACTTTCTGAACTATCAGACTTTGAATTGCCCAAACTAAGTGTCAAAGAAACAGCAGGAGACATCTCTTCCATCATTCTTACAAATCCTACAGATAATTAGCTATCTTCCTAAATCTCTACAACCTCATCATTTGGCAATCAACTACAGAAAAACTAAGCTGCTTTAACACAAATCCACAAAGCTTTTCAATGACAAAGTTCACAATCAAATCACAGATTCTCAACAGAGTGAGCTCAAAAACAAGCAGAAGAAATCAGATTCCAAATCCTTAGATCTATTCAAGAACAGTGGATCTAACCTTGCAATGATTTCGAGAAGGAATTCCATCAAATTCTTCCCTCTCTGATAAGAACTCCCAACTATCAACAATCTTTTCTCCACTATCAGCTCTTATATACACAGAAACATGAGAAAACAAGGATCTCTAACCTTTATCCAATAAAGAAGAACAAAACCGTCGAAGGAGACAGGTGGAGGGATCTAAAATAAAGCGAAATCACAAGAAATCCCCAAAAGGGTTCGCCTCTTTTTCCACATAAAACTTGGGAGTTTCATGGATCCAACGCAACCCATCAAAATCCGATCCAAAACAACGAAAACCCACATGGAAATAAACTAAAATCAGAGGTTTAAAGACCCCATTGGCTCAAAAAGGGCAAGAAATTAGGGAAATTAACACGAGAGAAGAAGAAGAACAACAACAAAATGAACACATCTCACCAGATGAACGTTTATGAAAAAAAAAAAAAAGAACTCGGAGCAGAATCCAGACGGCTATGTTTTCTTTGAATTTAATTTTATCCCCAAAAGAAAATATATTTTAAATTTGGAAAAAAAAAAGGGTCTAAAAATTTGAATGGACACGTATAGAGTTTAGAAGTAATTATGTTGCATCGCTGAAAGCTGTCTGCTACGGAAGAACGCTCGATTCATATCACCGAAGATTATTGAGTCATGGATTTTTCATGAGAAAAGACACGTGTCCAGATGCTTTTCTTTTTTTAAGGGAATAAATAAATAAATAAAATAGAAAAGTCCACTGGGACCAATAATGTGGACGCCATCTGGGCCTGTGAAAAATGAGGACCCTTTGGGTATCTGCCACGTGGGGTGGACTTTGCTTTGTCATTCACCAATTTTCCCCAAACGCCTCTCTTTCTTCTCTACTCCCACGTAACAACAAACCTAATATTTTTGGAAATAATCGGCTCTCCTAAACAATTCTTTCTTAAACTAAACTACTCAAAATCTTCAACAATTTTCTAATTTATTTCAAAAATTCTTTTGTCGTTAATTTTAATTTCATTTTGCGCTCACGTCTTTGAATTTGATGATATATTTGATTTTGATCATTGGATTGGTATATATACGTACACACGCCGGTTGTTTAAGGAAATATATTTGATTTTGATCATTGGATTGGTATATATTCGTACACACGCCGGTTGTTTAAGGAAACAAAATATTCATTGACAATATGTAATGGGCTAAAACGGACAATATCTGCTAGGAGTAAAAACGGTTACAAATGATATCAAAGCCAAACATCGATTGGTATGCCAACAAGAGCAATCACATCGATTGAATAGGAAAACAAAATATTCATTATAAGAGCGTGAAAATCTCTCTAATAGAACACTGTGAAGCTAACGACAATAACAAAACGATTAAAACGAATAATATCTGCCAACGAGGAAAGAGGGTATTCAACTTTATTTCTTGAGCTCATTCATGATGTTTGCCGGTTTAGATGTAAATCCGATTGTGAGTACAAAATGGAATGTGAGAGAATGAATGGCGTTTTTAGCATTATCTTCTAAAGAAATGGGCACACATTTTAATGGAACTCCAATGCTAATATGCATTGCATCACCACGCAATCTGTGCTTTTGGGAAGTGAATCTCTGCCATCCCAACTTGCATTTTCATACCTGAAAATCACAAAGCTCATAGCTATATTTAAATCACAAAGCTCATAGCTATTTAAATCACAAGCTCATGGCTATGTATTCTCAGAAATGATCTATTTTGAATGAATTTTAAGTGCTCCTTTTCATCCAGGAAGCAATTCACTGTATATTATCAATCAGCAGATGATGAAACGGACAAAATTTCCTCTTCGTCTATATCCTTTATTGACCTGAAAACCAGACCAATCGAGAAGGAAAATAAATTACAAGCTGCGTTCGTTTGGAAATCCAATTCCTCAACAATCACCACCTTATTCCCTTAGTCTATATATGCAAACTCCAATCTCCTTTGGTTGTGTTGCCAAAAGGAGATCCCAAGGATACTACAACAGAAGCCGAAAATAGAATATATCCAAAAGAAGAGCCGAGATCGCAATCTTCCCTCCGCATGATTGCTTATGTGACAACAGACAATAATTTGTTTGATGAAAATGGATAAGTCAATCAATCAAACCTATAGCAACATTGATTCGGGATTCTCGATGTAGCCCTTGAATGCTTTGAGCCAATCTGCGCCGATTGCCCCTGATCAAACAAAGAAGAACAGAATGTTACACAGCTAACACTTCTCTCTCAAGTCATACACAATCTTAAAAGACTTCAGGTTCAGAATTCTGTAATGATTCTACCATCAATAACGCGATGATCACAGCTCAGTGTAACCGACATGAAGGAAGCAAACTTGAATTCTTCAGCGCCCGATCCTGGTATGACCCTCTTCTCCGCTGCGCAAGATTAGATGTGCATGGCAATTAATAATAATAATTAAAAAGAAAAAAGCATTGGTTGATATCAAGAACGATGAATGATCTGTGTACCAGATCCAACAGCAAGAATGCCCGACTGCGGCGGGTTGATAATGGCACAAAATTGCTTGATTCCAAATGGACCTCCCAAGTTAGACACAGTAAAAGTGCCTCCCTGCAAAAGGATTAAACTGCTAATTAAAATCCTTAAACCACGAGTAAATCTTGTTCCTGGGTATTCAAACAACATTCCACCTCATAATCTTCTGGCTTTAAACTGTTCTCTCTCGCTCTCTGCGCTAATTTCTTGACCTCTTCAGAAATACTAGATAAACCTTTTTTGTCTGCGTCCTGTAAATAAAACAATTTCACATCTTCTATACAACGGTAATAAAAGCCAACTATTCAACCGCTTTTACGAAGACAACTACTGACCCTGATGACGGGAACGAAAAGTCCATTATCAGTCTGCACTGCAACATTAATGTTCACATTGTGATACCTGGATGAGTGGACGAAAGGAGAAATTTACATCACAATGTGTCGATGAAATAAGCAAATTAGAATTATTCTTATTCGCTTACTGTCTAATATAATTGTCCGTCCATGAACTGTTGCATTGAGGTACTTTCCTCAGAGCCAAGGCAGCAGCCTGCAGCAATGTTCTTACAAGGATTAAAAGGATTTCTTTTCTAAGAACAAGGGTAGGTTTGGATAGAAAGTTTGTACAATGTTGACAAGATGAAGTAGGTTCCTTCCACAAGGGCTTAAGAAATAAGAACTTTCCAAACATTCAAAATCACACGAAAACAACTAATATACAAAACGCTAATCAAGAACTTCACATCAAACAGAGTGGAAATGAAGCGTCCTGAAAATTAACATACTGTATTCACTTTTCTTTCAAGCGAAAAAGATATAAAGAATTTAAAATTAAAGAAAAAGAAAAAAGAATAAAAAAAAAAAAAAAGGCAAAGGTCAAATGATACAAATTAACAGCAGAAAACAATTGAACTACACACCCAGTTATATAATTTCTTTAAAATACCTTAATGACGAGGTCATTAACAGATATCCTCTTTCCACCAGATGCTTCTTGTAATGCATTTAACTGCTTTCTCAAACTACAAAGAGAACAAAAGCTCATTAAATCTATAGCTTTGGGTGATATTTAACTGCAAAAGGTATAGAGAAATTACTTACTCCATGAGCTTGTCAACGCATGTATCAACAGTTAAATAATAATGAGGAATGGTTTGCTTTGAGAATAGTAATCGTGATGCTGTAATCTGTTAAAATTTAGGAAATATTAGCTCTGGGAAAACACGCACCAAGTTGGAATATTTAGGACAGTTTGTCTATCAATCCAATAAATAAGATGCAAATTTAAAAATGGGGATGCCGCTAACAAAACATAACAATTACAAGTAACCCGTTTACAGAACATCCTAAGAGTTGACAGGTGTGGAGACCGGCACTAAGCAAACACAAAATTGCAGAACTTTTGTGTTTCTGGAATAAGTTAGGAAAGAGATCGAGAACATTGATGAAGGCAACAGAGTAAGATATCGTCATATTACACTAAAAGCTGCCAGAAAATACCAAGAAATCCTATAATCATGGAGTGTGTGGGCTGAGAGGGAAGGGGCAAAAGGAGTGGCGGACCTTTCTTATTTGAGTATGTGGCAAATCACTGTAATCCAATGGTGCACCTGCTGCATCCTTGGCTTTTGGGGCTGTGGTTGATTCCTTCCCACGCGAAGCTAGAGACATGTCGGATAAAAGATATTAATAGACCATGTTCCAAGAAAAGAAGCATATCAATGGGTACAAAAACAACAGAGATATTCACAGTAACAACTCAAATATAAACAGATAGATAGACAGCTACACAAAAACAAATAAAGTTGTTAATGAAACTGGCCAGCATAAAGAAAGTGAATTACCCATGTAATCTTCTATGTCAGCCTTCACAATGCTCCCTTCAGGACCTGTTCCTTTGATACTTGATAGGGGCACCTGCACTCAGAAAATTCGAACTACAGCTAAAAAGAAATCATAAATATAAAGCTCCAAATTTCGATTAAAAAGATATTCAAACTAACATTGTTTTCTTCTGCTAACTTTCTTGCCAGAGGGCTAGCAAAAATACGATCTCCAGCTGGAGCAGGAGGACTCTGCTTAACAGTCTTTGACTCAGGTGAACGAACTGGTTCCTCAACTTCTTTCTTGGGTGGGCTAGGGCCAGATGATTCCTTAGCAGCTGCAGCACCAGCATCAGCATTTGATGAAGTGGGTTTATAATCTTTAAACTTTGCTACATCCTCTTCATCTTCAACAGTGATGGCAATTACCTATAAAAAAAAAAAGGTACTTGTGTAAACCACGTCAAATGCAGAAAATAAAATATCCACACACCTCTATCTTGAGAAAGAGCTTTCAATGACGGTCATTGCCACCACGTATGACAATGGCACAACATGGCAATGGCTCCTTTTCCCTTGTAAAGGTAAGAGGGAAAGAAAAAATGATGTAAAGCAATATCAATACCTCACCAACTTTAATTTCCTTTTCTCCGTCTCCACGAATTATCTTGGCAAGATAACCTTCCTCCATGCATTCCATTTCTACTGTTGCTTTATCCTTCAAGTATGCAGAATCAGAAATTAGAGTGCAATATTCCTACCATCAAAAGGCAGTAAAAAACTACTTTCAACTTCCAACTCCCAAAAGGTATTAGAATATACTGTTTCAACTTCACAAAGCACTTCCCCAGGAGAAATTTTCTCCCCCTCTTTTTTCAACCACCTTGCAATGTTACCCTGCATATTATAAAAAACAACTTAGCATTTATTTAACAATAAATTATTCTGCTAGGTTAGTGAGCATAAGCTACCTCTGTCATTGTAGGGGAAAGCGAAGGCATTCCAATCTCTTGATGTGGGGGAAGACCTGAAGCATTTGCATGATTCTAAGTAAAATGCATAGTTAAAGATACTCTTCCACAGGAAGTCAAGTTAACATAATATGAAAATATACCTTTGATTAGTCATATTAGAACAGATTTTAAAACATAGAACCCTAATTTTACAATGCAAAAACTAACATAAGATTTATAGCTAATTTCAGCACAAAATGCAGTTCTATTACTTACAAGGACATAGTCAGAATCGTTTCTAATGGCAAATGGAAATATGCAAACACTGCATACTTCCCTTTTTTTTCGGCAACAGAAACACTACATGCTTTTTAACAAGTCCAAATCTTGCTGATATGAAATTAAAGAAAAATGTAGGTGTTATTCCCTACATATACATGCAAGTAGGACTTCGAGATGGAGTTATTTTATTATTTTTAATGAATAACCAAGCTTTCAGTTTGAGTACAACAAGTGAAGTATGAGACTAGAGGAAAGTACATGCTAATTACCGCTGAGTTATGCTGACATTGGCTGAATAACCAAACTTTCATTGAGAATGAAAGAAAGAATACAAGTGCACACAAAAAAAGAAGCCCACAAAAAGGAAGATAAACTACAAAAAGGATCGACTTACAATCAAGAGATATAAATCCTAACAGAGAATTAAAAAGGATCAAGCCTCACTCGGAGATCTCTCAAGCCCTCAAGAAATTCTATTATTCCTCTCACCTCAAAGACCCTACAGAACAGCACACACTCCAACATGCCACAAACAATCCTACCCTATTGCAAAGGGAGGAAAAGGATCCTTGAACATCTCTTTGTAGCCTCAACCTGGCTAAAATTAACTCAAGCTCCTCAAAAAATCAGTTCCAAACTATGTACACAAAATCACAACCCCAAAGCACATGATCAAGATCCACAGTCCCTGTCCTGCAGAGGATACAACACGACTGCCCCATCAAGTTGGGCACCCTCCTTCAACCCTGCCAAGGTGTCAACCCTTTCATGGAGGACTTGCCAAACAAAAAAACATAACTTTCTTGGAGATTTTCACCTTTCACAATGAAGTATAGATTGGACTACTCAAGAGAGAAGGATTAACTAAACAGAGGAAAAAAGACTTACAAGAATATCCTTCAAACAGACTAGGGTTCTAAACACGAATATCTCTTCTCCTAGGACTACAACGAAACTCCCCAACCATAAAAAGAAAGTTGAAAACGTCCATCATGTCCCTATTGGACAAAGCATGCCAGAGAAGTCAATGAGGGAGAGGACATGGACTAAGATAACACAACTGCTATCAAATGGTCCTCATTGAAGATAATTGGAATGGACAAGGAAATAAAGAGCAGAGGGGTCTATCCCCCCAACCACTTATCCTCCCACAAATAGGTGTTCTTTTTATTCCCAACTAAACAACAGACAAGAGAGAGAAAAGGAAACTCCTCAGCACCACCTTTCCAAGGGTTTCTAGAAGTGCCTCAATCATGACAAACTAAAGTCAAACTCAAGTTACATGAAATGAAGTCAAGTCAGATTAAAGTGGAAGTGAAAGTTGCATCGAAAAAACTCAAGTTGGCATTAAATGAACTCAAGTGCATCTCAAATATCTTTTAGTGCAAATCAAGCATCAATTAATGAGACTACTCTTCGAGCTTCATTATACATGGAAGGTTGCAAAAGGCTTTCCAGGCTTGAATCTCGAATTTACAACCTTATATTGTATTTTTAGTTTTAAACCTTTCATATATGTTTTTTAGGTTGTTTTGAAGTTTATAGGTTGTTATGGAATTTGTGTACTTGGGAATTACAACTCTTAATTGACATTAGATTACTTCTAGGGTGGAGGATATATCTAGGCTAGCTAATACCTTTGTGATTTAAGATTTTGAAAATGTAATGCTGCCTTCTAAAAGCCTAGAGCTAAGTTGATTTACAATTCTATGTAGTTTGGGTTTCATATTTACAATCATAGTGTGACTTGATCAATCTTGCTCGTGGAGTGATTCAGAAATCAAACAAGGAACAATCTTCCCTGCCTCTTTGATCATCAAGGTGATTTTGACTTTCATTGGGTTAGTTTTCAAATTAGCTTTGGAGTTTTTTGAGATTAAGTTTTTTTATTCTTATTTATTAAGAAGGCTTTTAGATCCAATCCTCAAGGGTTTCATAATATTTCGGAGCGAAGTTACTTTGATTTCATACATTTTCCATATGTACAAACTATCAATTAAAAAGAATGAAATGAATTATGTATGTCTGCAGAATGGAACGAAAATATAGGACCACACAATGTACCTGAATCAGAGGCAAAACCTCTCTTTGAGTTTGTCAGTGAACTGCTGTGGGGAAAATGGATACATTAGTTACTTCTGACTGTGATCAAAATTTTAGCCCTAGCATCCTAATTCACAAACGAATATGCATGCTGATATATAAATATGTGATTTAATTTGCAAGTGTGTGTGTGTGTGCATGCTCTTTGATTAGATACTAACCTAGAAAACGGATTCCCAATACTTGTCGTCGTCATCATTGAAAGTCCTCTTTTACATTGGAGAAAGTGTGGTCTCTACAAAAGGAAGACCACAATTCAACACAAACAAGTGACATCAGATGTTGACGTGAACATGGGAAACATTAACAAGTTAAAGCAGACAATGGGAAGAAATTAAGACATTAATATTTCGATCAGCCAAAAAATATTGATTAATGATTTCATGAACAGGCAAAGTGGTGGTTACAACTCACGTGGTTAAAATTGACAAGGTTCTTAATTGCCCCTTCTTGAGAAGACTGGTAACCACGACCCTTGATCTTCCAGATTTCTGTCAAATAACCACCGGTAACTTCAATAGTCAGCTGCCGGATGCACTCAAGTCGAAAGTTAAAACAGTAAAAAAGTAATCGATTAAATAATCTGTCCCGCTAAACTGACCAAAAAAGAATTGTCGTGTCTGACTAATTACAGCAATTAAACCGCAAACGGTAACCAAAGAGTTCTTAAACTTCAGATTTATAACCAATAACATTATGGAGTTCCAAATATGCCCTTGTGAAGGAGTTGGTACAAACCACTAACAAAATAACAAACATGTCTCACCATGATCGACTGCTTACCATCTTCTTTAACAATGGAGGACTGCACATCCTCTGAAAACCAGCGAACTGAACTAGCTTGCCGAAGCAACTTTGGAACACTTCTTAACTGCAAGAATAATATGAATGCGTTAGATGTTTGGTTTAACACCAGGGAAAATTGCCTAACCCCTTGTCCGAAGAAACAGCTTCATGAAACTAAATGTGAATCATTGAAAAAAGAAGCATGAAGAGTCAAATACAAATACTGGTATTGGAGATGTATAAAATATTTCCTAATAGTCATATTGACAAGTATAATTTGAACATTGAAATGTAACAAATGATGCATTTAGTTTATGAGCATCCAATGGCCTGTCAGTATGCAATGACCAACCAACAGCCAACTTCTTTCATGGCTTTGTATGATGAACATGATATAATTTGTTGACATAATTTGGCAAGAGAGAGACCAATTGTGAAGCTGAGATACCAAATCAGTATATCCAAGTTGAAAACCACTACTATAAATCGGCCCATGCATCAAAAATTACCCGCAAGTCAATGATATAAGCAACTGTTCAAATCCATAATATCAGACAAAGGAAATCCCTCGAGCTAAGACTGAAAACGAAACACACAACACCCCCGCTATCTTGTGTGCGTAACAAACCCAAGGGGGGGTCACTAAAAGGTTCAATTGCACAACGAACTGCTCAACAGAATATTAAAACGTCCATAAACAGATATTAGCTTAATTACGGCTTGGAACTACATAAGATATTGATCTCTTCCCATTCGCCAGAGCAGCTAGACTTTATTAACAACCATAAAACAAAATAAGTGTGCTCCAATTTGTTCAACATGCATATGACTCAAATCACAAAGTTTACATCCAGAACGATTCAGAAATTAAATCCATACTCAAATTATAAACAGATGAATCCATTCGTCACATGTAAGGAAGTGATGTGATATTCGAATTATCACCTTTTTAGAATGGATGATGATTTGCGATGAGTAAGCCATATTGTCTAGTGCAAACTACCCAGAACTGGATCGTCCAAGAACAAATGGAGATCGATCTGCAGCTGAGATGATGAACAGAACGATATAAGAAAATCAAAATTGGAAGAATAAGGTGCTTATTAG
The DNA here is from genome assembly GCF_002738365.1 of Cucurbita moschata. Taxonomy (NCBI): domain Eukaryota; kingdom Viridiplantae; phylum Streptophyta; class Magnoliopsida; order Cucurbitales; family Cucurbitaceae; genus Cucurbita; species Cucurbita moschata. Next base: position 3,001,462 of record NW_019268536.1, read on the forward strand.
GGTTCAGTGGCAGATCTCTGACTCCGATTCCATTCAGCTTAATTCACGTTGAGGCATTTGTTTTTCTGCGACTTTTTTCTTTTTTTTAATTTTCCTCAGCACGTTAAGTAGCAGCTAAACGTCTGCACGGTTCGATTCTCTCCGGTTTCGAAAGAAAACCAGAAACCGAATCGAACCGCTCGTTCTCTCAAAACTCCAACCCGAGAAAACCGATGATTCTCCGTCTCGGTTCAACCGATTTTGAATTTATATTTCGCTTCATAATTTTACCCACCGACGAGGGTGGGGCCGCTGCCACCTGCCGGCCGGAGAGTAAGAGCAAGGAGGGTCTAGCGACATACGGCGTAGGGTAGCTCTGTCTCCGGTAGCTTGTGGGCGGCAGCCGGAGGAGGATAATGCCACCGCCGCCGGCGAAAGGTCGATCGACCGCAGACTGGAACTGAGAGGAGGGTGAGAAGTAAAAAATGGAGGGAATTCGAGGTGGGACAGACCAGGACCGAACCGATTTCTATTTCAACCGGTCGGTTCGGTTCGGTTCGGTTTATTCAAAGCTCAAAGATACTTGGAGCTGACTCTCGGGCTGGGCTTCGGGTGATGGGAAATTGGAGAATTACTTAATTTACATAAAATATTAAAAACAGTTATAAAAATTAGAAAGAACGTACATAGAAGAATTATAATCCCTTGTTGAGTTTAATTTAGTAAATTTGCCCCTAAAATTAATGTTTCCATAATATATATTTGCCATCGATATTAAATATGTTTGAAATAATTTGTTGCTTTATTTTTTACTTATAAAGGACCGGAAGAAATTATTTATAATATAATCATTTTTAAAAAATTAATTATTTTGATGGGAGGTTTAATTTTGTAATGTTTTTATCACAATAAAAATGTCAACTACATGGTATTATTATTTTTTTTAAAATCATTATTATTTTGGAAAAGAAAGTATAACTTCATTGTTTTGTTTAATTATTTTCTTAGTATAACAATAATAAAACTATTCATATTAATATCTTATTTATCCAACTTTATTTATTTATTTATTTATTTATTTATTATTATTATTTTGTAATAAGCTTTATTTAATTATTATTTTGTAACTTCAAACTTATCTAGATGTTAAATTATTTGTATTTTGATTGTTATCGGAAAATTTATCTATTTTGAAAAATATTATTTAAATACATTTGGAAGGGAATCTTGGCTTTGGTGAAAATTGTATGTGTGAGCATGTGGATCCCGAGTACGGCTACCATTTGGCCATCGAGATAGTACTTTTAGAAATGGATAAAACTAGGGTTAAGACCTAAAAATGCATGAACCTAATAAGCTTTTTACGGGTACTTTGTGGTGGGGTCTCCCGCACATTTTTCAATTGTAGTTTTGTTTGGATGAGAGTAAGTAAGACGGATGTTAGCCAGATTGAGGGGTGCAACCTTCTCCATGTTGTTTACGTTGTGGGGCTTATCGGAGCCCTACTAGAAAATCTGAGAATAGTGTCCATGAGGCATGATGAGAATGTGAATAGGAAACCGACGTTGCTGTTGCACCTCGAGGCCCTACTAGCCACATGTCTATGATGACAATGACAATGATGAAATAGACTAATAGACATGTAAACAAGAAACCTTGTAACTCTGGGAATGACACCATGTGAATTGACAACCTAGATAGGGCGAAGAAAGAGAACTTAAGGCTTCTATCCACGAGCCTAAGTTGAGATTAGGTGAGTCAAGTAAACTTATGGTATGGTGTATGAAATGCTTGCAGCTTAGAAACAAACTCCTAAGCATGAATTAGACACCAAAACGAATGAACTAATAACATAAGACTTAAGAGAAATTAAGAACGACAAGACTAAAGGAAGCGGTCGAGGTGACAATATACACGAGACTGTAGGAGTCGAGATTAGTTCAAAATTGCACAATTTTGAATTGAGTTTATAATTACTGCACGTACATTTTAGTTGTTTTTAATTACTGTGTATTTTTTTTAAAAATATTTTCACACAATGACCGTGACTCGATTGTCTTGAAACGTGAATCGTTACAGTTTAGTAGTGAACTTCCTCTCAAAATTTTCGACTACTGCAACTAACTACTATAGACCTCACTACATTATCGTTGCTGTTGCTGTCGCTGTCCATCAATGATTTTTGTATAAAAAAAAACACGAATCGTAAATGCGTTCAAAGAATATGAAAAAAAAATGTAGTATGATTTTTGTGTTCGTGCTCCAATCGTAAGATTTTCCTTATTATGACTTCGAACAAGTTTGCGTATAATTTCAATCCAAAATTTTTATTTATAAAATTAAATAATATATTTGAATATCTAATAAACCAAAGAGCCCAAAATTTGGGGCGGCCCATTGGGATGAAATTCAAAGGTCACGACAAAAAGAAACAAACGAAAAATTGAAGAAAAACAAAAAGAGGCCGAAGAACGACAGCCTGCTGCTGTCTTCTACTTCTTCATCTTCTTCAAAGATTTAAGCCGCAACGAAGGCGAACTCTTCTACACGAAGTGACCTTCTGAGAAGCCAAAACGGCGAATCAGAATGGGAAACCAGAAGCTGAAGTGGACGTCGGAGGAGGAAGAGGCACTTTTGGCAGGCGTGAATAAGCACGGTCCCGGAAAGTGGAAGAACATTCTTAAAGATCCTGAGTTTGCTCCGTCTCTCACTCATCGCTCTAACATTGACCTCAAGGTCCCCATTCAATTACCTATTCCTTTCAATTCCTTATATGCGTGTTTTTTTTTTTCGCATTTGGTTGACCTGTTTGTATTGATATTTAGGGTTTTAGTTATAAACTCAGAGGCCGAACTGAAAAATTGCGGGATTTTTTTTGAAGTTACGGATTGATTTCTTTAGAATCCAATAGGCTTGGTACGCAGTTGGTTGAGTGTTTTAACATGGAAGAAACTGGTTTTGTTCTTCAATGATTTTCTACGTTAATTTTTGGACTAAATTGTACTTAATAGTTTTCCCTAAGATTTTCGTTTGACCAACTGATTAATGTAAGAAGAAGAGTCCAGAAAGTGGAATTAGAGGGAGGAAAGAGTTTGATTTTGTATATAAATATTAAATATCGTTAATATGATGGTGCGTTTTTAGGCTTTCTTCAATGGAAGCCATGAACTTGGATGAACTGTGTAAGATCTTCTTCGAGTCTGTTCCTAGATGCATCTTTGAGATTGTTTATGTTCCAGCATTACTAGAACAGAACGATGACATGGTTTAATTTGCCTCAAATTCAAGGTTTTAAAATGTAAATCCCTTGATTAAAAATCTTATATTTTTCCTGTTAACTTTGAAATATTGTGTTTGCGAAACAGCATGACTGTTTAGCTACCAATGTCTGCAACTATTTATCTCCATCGTGTTGCTTATGTACCTAGGACAAATGGCGTAATTTGAGTGTCAGTACTGCTTCACAAGGCTCAAAAGAGAAGTCTAGGGCTCCTAAAGCAAAAGCTATCGTTGCTGCTATTTCTAACCACCAAAACTCTGCTCCTGCTAAGTTTAATGCATCTGCTGATACTGCAGGGGACGATACACCAAACAACAGCACACAAGATGGAAAAAATGTCCCAAGGTCTGTCTCTCTAACCGTTTAGGTACTTTTACATTTGCATCATAGAAGTCATCTGTTTAGTACTGTTATTATTACTTTCTTGGACTGTACAGGGGATGGGGGAGAGTGTTTATAAATCCAACCTTTCATTATATAAGCTTCCCCTTCCCCTTCCCCTTCCCCTCCCTCCACTCACCACCGCTTACCCCACCCCAAGTGACAAACGATGGAGACATGAAGGAGTAGTTTTTAAAGAGGTTGTTGGAAAATGGAATACCTGATGAAATATTTTTACATAGAAATGGAATAGCACCCTAAATCATATTAATCTTATAGGATTTTATTCGTCAACAAAATATTATAGCAGTTCATCTTATTTGCTATATCATAAATCACGATTGGGTTTTTGGAATGTTGTTTTTCTTTAGCATATACTATTATTGTGTGGCGTCTAGAGAATTCTCCCTGTTTAAAGAGTATAGGAAGACGTTTTGAATATGGTTTACATCATGATTATAGAATTGTTGATTCTCTTTCCATTGCTTATAAAGAACTACCAGCTGATATTCATCATAAAATATGCTAATCCAACACCCCCCCCCCCCCCCCCCCCCCC
>NW_019268536.1:3005903-3035275 GCF_002738365.1 Cucurbita moschata
CCCCCCCCCCCCCCAACCCACCAGTACCACCAAAGAATATTCAAATAATAAAATAAAATCTATGTTATGAGGAGATGTTCTAACTTCTAAAACAACGTGAGAAAAGGAAGTGATCAATACAAATATGCCAATTTATGGTCCTAAGTATTATAGTGGAGTGTTACGACGTTTCTTACACATGAGAAAAATCACCTATTACTTCTGTAATTGAAAGAAACAAATTTCATTCGATCAACCTCAAGGGAAATTTTGGTCACCAGAGAATATCACAGAAGGGGTGTTCTGATTTACCTTCTTTTCATTTTCATTTATTATTTCATTGAGGTCACGTCATTGGTCTTATAACGACCTGTTGATCAGGTATTATACAATGATTTTTGAAGCCCTTTCAACCATAAAAGATTCAAATGGATGTGACATAGGTACAATTGTTAACTTTATTAAGGTAAGATGACAGTATCTTTTCTTTTTTTCTTTTCTTTCTTTTCTTTTTTTAACTTTGTTCATTAGCATGAATGCTCATATTACATGCTACGTCAATAGTTGATTTCACATGGTGCAGCAAAGGCACGAGGTGCCACAAAACTTTAGAAGGCAATTGAGCTCAAAGTTGAGGAGGCTTGTTTCACAAGGAAAGCTCGAAAAGGTGAATGTTCTTTTCATTTTCTTATCGAATCAGTTCTGAAGGCAATTTGTTTGTATGCTGATATTTTATATGGTTTACTAAGTTATGAAGTTTGACTCTTAGACATGCTTCTCTTACAAGTTCATCTATATCCCCTTTCCCCCACCAAATGCAAACCCATGTATGCTTATGGGAAGAATTAAGATGTTTCATGGTACATTTTGAAGGAAAAAGAGAAAAAAAAAACAGAAAAATTATACTTTTGGTTATAAGTTTTCAAACTCCTAATATTTGAGTTTAGTAGCATTTTGGTTCTTGTCAGAATTCTTTTACCATAGTGAATGAAAGCTTATGTGACTTTTAAAAAAAAAATTAAATAGTACGTTTTTTTTCCCCTTCTTTTCTCTTCTCTTTCTCCCATATTCTTTCTTCCTCTTCCCGTCCTTCTCCCTACCCAATCCATAGCCATTATCGCCCCCACCCATTGCCTCTTTTTTTTTTTCTCTTTTCTTTTTTTTAAAATCCTCATCTTTTCTTCTTTCTTCTTTCTTCTTTCTTTTCCCTTTCTCCTCCTTTCTTCCCTTCCCATTTTTAATGTTTTAAAAAAATCTCATTTCAAATCTGGAATGGGAGAGTTTCTAGCACCTCCCTCATTTTATATCAAAAATAGGATTTAGATTTTTTGTTTAAAAAATGAACGTGGGTTGTGGAGAAAGGAGGGGAAAGAGAAAGAAGGAAGAAAAAAAAAAAAAAAAAAGTAAGAGGCGGTGACAATGGCTATGGCTATTAATATTTTTATTAAAAAGTATTATTTCAAACTTGTGTACACCCTTTGACTAAGGTGTGCGCAAGCTGGTTCGACACTTATAAATATTAAAAAAAACAATATAAATACCTAGCCAATTTCAATTTTATATTTGATTTTTCATCATAATATTTGTGAGTGTCAGCTTGCCTATACCTTGACTATTCTCTCTGCCACACTACAGGTTCAGAATTGCTACCAGGTAAAGAAAGACAATTCATTGGCAGTTAATACTCCTACTCCCAAACAAAAAGATGTCAGGCAACGGATATCACAATATACCATGGGAGGGGGGATGCCATCAGGGGGGGATACGTTGGAAGACGCGGCGAAAGCGGCGGCCTACAAAGTTGCTGATGCAGAGAACAAATCTTTCTTAGCTGCAGAAGCTGTCAAGGAGGCAGAGAGAATTGCAAAGATGGCAGAAGATACAGATTCAATGCTACAGATTATAAAAGAGATATATGAAAAATGTAAGTGAACCGTTCATTCCTCATGAAAAGTTCTAAAGCTTTTGAGTTTCTAAAAAAAAAAAAACCTCTATTTTCTGTGTGTTATGTCACAGGTTCCGGTGGTGAAAGTATTCTCCTGGCTTAGGATCACTTGTAAGTTTAATGGCCAATCCTTTGATGTTCTTTGAATCCGCATGTAAATTCTTCAAATCCTGTGGAATTGTTCTTGTTATGGATGAATCAAATTAATTTATAGGTAGATATACAAATATTTGTCTAGTTGTTCAAATGAGCTTGTCTTTCCTTTCCTAAGAAGAGATTAAGGGCATATCTGGTTCATTTTTTTTCCTTTTTTTTTTTTTTTTTTACAAAAACAGGTTTAAAAATGGAACAAGAAATTGGAAACAACCATGATTTGCTGCATTTTGAGCAAATTAAGAAATTTGGTGACATTTTTGGCCAATTTCAACAACTGATACTTCGATTTTGCATGATTTATCAACTCTTTTTGCTGATGTGAAGCTGCTGGACCTTTAAACTTTGGTTAATTTTTTTAATCTCCAAGTCTGTGATATATGATGATTTGTTTTGTTTTTTGTTTTTTTTCTTTTTGCATATCATGTTTCGTTAAATGCATACTAAAGTAACATTAGTATGCATTTAACGAAACATGTATAATTTTTTCGGTATTTTTAGAGTTTAGTTTGAAATACTTCAAATCTTAGTTCGTTTCACGATATATTTTATAAAGTTAATATAATTGGAAAGTATATTTTACAAAATAGTTTAATAAAATGTTCGATCATGGTGAAATGAACTATGCTCTTATCGTACAAGTATTATTTAAAAATTTCATTAATTTTGGTTGATGTGACAAGTGAAAGGAGGAAAAAGCAAAATTATAACATATAAATTACATACAAAGCAAAATGTACATAGTTTTTGTAATTTTAGTTTGATTATATTAAAAATAAAATACATTCTATATGTTATTTTCTTTTTAGAAAGAATGAAGTTAAAAATAAAATTATATGTATCTATGTTATTTTAATATAATTAAGTTCAAAATCTATATCATTAAATGTTTTATTTACTATAATTAATTTAAATTAGATAAAAGAAAATAATAGTTTTATTTAAATAAAGATAATGTAATAAATAAAAAATAATTTAAGAGAGAGAAGGAGAGATGATGACGCAAAAGTATAGTTTTCAAGATTTCAGGAATATATTCCAGAATGAATAAGGCATGCACACGTTCAGTCACGCGCAAACCACGTGACTAATCATTAATTTACGTATTCCATTCCATTCCATGATTGTAGGGGCAATTAATGTAATAAAATGGTAAAAGCAAGGGTGAAAATGTAATTTCACACGCATATTTGGAGCAGAATCCGAAAGACCAGAGGGCCGCCTTAGAAAACCTAAACGCCCTCCCATTATAACTTCAGTCCTTAAGCATCAGCCTCCGTTTCAACTCCACGGCGCAGATCCGAGGAGTTTTTGAATCTCTCGCTATCTTCAAACGCTTTCAATTCTTCTTCCAATCCTTCGTCGTCTCACTGATCTACAGGTTTCTCTCTACCCTTCTCATATAGCCCTTGTTGATATTGATCGTTTGATCCATGGCCAACGCTCTGTTTATACTTTTATTAATCTTACTGGTGTCCTCTTGGTTGGATTGGGTGAGTTTTTACATTGTTGTAATCTCTGAAATCCATTTGTGTGGGATCTGATATCCACTTTTACGCTATTTGTCGACCTTTTTTGTTATTGTTTTTTTTTTGCTTGATCGTTGATCCTCCGTGTGTGTTTTTTTGTTTTAGAATCTGCGGCTTTTGAACTATTAATAGGTTTTAGATGATGATTATGGCGTTTGTTTTTTTAATAAGTGCGTTAGGATTATATAATCATTTGGACAACTTGCGCTGGAGTGTAGAAACTTGACCACATCTTTATTAGATAAGCATGAAGTTCTATTTCAAAATTGATTAAGGAGTAACCTATGCATTGCGAGGTCTCTTCATCCTCATCCTTACGATGTTGGATCCTCGACATTTCAGGTTGGTGCCTTTTTGAGTTCACTATTTTTTGGGTTGGATCCTTTTTTGGACCAAATACCTGTTTGGGCTTCTCTGATCCGTATTAGATAAATTTGAGGTTCCATCTTAAAATCAATCACAATTAGACGATCATGTATCTTATAAGGATTTGTGAGGTCTCTCCAGCTTTTCCTCTAATGCCTCTCTCGGAGGTGGATGACGAGTAGGCAGTATCAGAGGATACCTTTTTTTTTTCTCTGTGGTACTTCTGTAATAATAATTTGTTGGATTGCTCGTATGTCACACCTCCGCTGCTCTGTAAATTGATTTGTTGTTTCATCTTGATGATGTGTCTACGCGAAGTATCCAATGAGTGTTTCCTCCTCAGTTCTCTTCTCCTCTCTTTTTTCTTTATCCTCTGATTCTAGTCCAAGCGGAAATTTTCCTTACTTTCTTAATGGTCGACCAATAATTCATGAAGTTTAGGGAGCGGTGAAGTGGCTTCTGATGCCGGAAGGTTTTTCTGATACATCAGTTAGCTATCTTCGTTTGTATGAACGCCTCCCAAAAAGATGAAGAACAGAACTTTATAATGCTTGCACTCTTCTTTGTCTGGCGTGCAAGTTTGGCTTTTCTGTTACATTTCTCTTCCAACTTTTACCTCCCGGTTTGGGTCAAGAAATTTAAATTCTTTGTATTGTTTGGAACCACAAAGTTTTGAAATGAATGTGCCCAAAATTTTGTGTTTTGATCATTTGATGTTTGCTAAAAAGGGAAATAAAATAATAACTTGACTAAGGCGAAGTATCCAATGAGTGTTTCCCCCTTTGTTCTCTTCTCATCTCTTTTTTCTTTATCCTCTGATTCTAGTCCAAGCGGAGATTTTCCTTACTTTCTTAATGGTCCACCAATAATTCATTAAGTTTAGGGAGCAGTGAAGTGGCTTCTGATGCCGGAATATTTTTCTGATACATCAGTTAGTTATCTTCGTTTTGTATAAACACCTCCCAAAAAGATGAAGACAGAACTTTAATGCTTGCACTCTTCTTTGTCTGGTGTGCAAGTTTGGCTTTTCTGTTACATTTTCTCTTCCAACTTTTTCCTACCGTTTTGGGTCAAGAAATTTAAATTCTTTGTATTGTTTAGATCCAGAAAGTTTTGAAATGAATGTGCCTAAAATTTTGTGTTTTGATCATTTGATGGTAGCTAAAAAGGGAAATAAAATAAAAACTTCACTAATCTAGGCTGTTAGTATTGATTTATTAACAGAAAATTAAAATATGAGTGTTATATAATCGTACAAACCATTATTTCTTCTCACATGGTAACAAATAACGTGCTTTATTTGTAATTTGTAATGAATTTGAAAACTCTCAAGATCGGGAAGAGCCGAACAAATCACTAGGTGTTAATATCATTGGAAATTTCATGGCATTAACCCTGCGTACACTTTTCAGCTAAACTTGTATTTATTTTATTTTTGAGATGTGATATGCTTAAATTCTGTGCAGTCTTCTTTTACGTTGTTCATGTTTTCATTTGATATCGTGAAATTAAAGGTGGTGTGTACTTCTTTCTTTTAGATGTCTTTAAAAAGTTTTATGACCACAAACTACCACATGTTTTGCATTATGTCTGCATACAGATATGGCTGGTTTGGCTCCCGAAGGATCTCAATTTGACGCCCGTCAGTATGACACCAAAATGAATGAGTTGTAAGTTTTTTGTTCGAACTTTCCCAAATGTCCTAGACATCCTAGACAATTTCTGTATGTGATATTATTAAAGCTTTGTTGCATTTTATTATCTATATGATTTTTTTGGTACCTCCTAATTCTAGTTTCCCTATCATTTGTTCTTATCACTTGGTCAATGTAGACTTTCATCGGATGGACAGGATTTCTTCACCTCATACGATGAAGTTTATGATAGCTTTGATTCTATGGGCTTGCAAGAAAACCTCCTCAGAGGCATTTATGCCTATGGTTGGTATCTAGTACTCTTTATTTTCTCCTTAAGTTGTTTGTTGTTTTCTTCATTATACTGTTTAATAATGAAATGTGTAGTTTTTAAGTTTACACTTTTTGTTGCTTCCGCTGGTTTGTAACTATATTGTTTGTAATTTCAATCTCATTTTTTTAAGGTTTTGAGAAGCCATCTGCAATTCAGCAAAGGGGAATTGTTCCTTTTTGCAAAGGCCTTGATGTGATCCAACAAGCGCAGTCTGGAACAGGGAAGACTGCAACCTTTTGCTCTGGCATTTTGCAGCAACTTGATTATGGTCTCGTGCAATGCCAGGCTTTGGTCCTGGCACCCACTAGGGAGCTTGCTCAACAGATTGAGAAGGTTATGCGAGCCCTTGGTGATTATCTTGGTGTAAAGGTTCATGCTTGTGTTGGTGGGACAAGTGTACGTGAGGACCAACGCATTCTTCAAGCTGGTGTTCATGTTGTTGTTGGTACTCCTGGTCGTGTGTTTGATATGTTGCGTAGACAATCACTTCGTCCAGACTACATTAAGATGTTTGTATTGGATGAAGCTGATGAAATGCTTTCTCGTGGATTTAAGGATCAGGTTTGTCATTTTACTTTCATTACTGTCATCCTGCATGCGTCAAAATTTTGTTTCTGTTTATTTACATGTTGTTTTTAATATTTCTTCTCTCCACTCTTTACAATGGGAACACATTGTTAACTGGACTGGTATAAATTTAGTTTAGCTTTTTGCAAGTTTATTCAATACTTGTTTAGGGCTGTGATTTAAGTTCGATGGTATGTATAACGGAAGAGTTCAATCATTGGCTGGCTTTTTTAATTTTTATGGTACAGGCTTTTGTTTTCCATTTCTGAAGTATTTGTTTTGTATTTTTCATTAAGATTCTATTTAGTGATTATGAATTTTCATCCTGACAGTTTGCTTGATCAGTTGTCAACAATGGACATGTTGGGTTCTGTTTGACTTCTCTTAGTTGTGATAATTTCACAAAGTTCTCTTAGTTGTGTCGTAAATTCTCAAAGATGTAAATAATGACGTAGGATACTATGTTCAATTTTTTCTGAGAATTATTGATGATGAAGTGTGGTGTAGCTGTTCACTTGTTTTGCTTTGATATGGTGTGCTATGTTTTATTCGATTTTAAGTTACTTCATCATTCTTCGATGTATAGAATCCTTATCCATAACTCACTGATTTACTTTTTTCTCATTGCATTTGAACTTATCACGATTACGAGCTGTGTGGTTTCGATCTTCTAACTCTCCTCATATATGTATTTCCCAATTGTAGATTTATGACATTTTCCAGCTGCTACCATCCAAGATTCAGGTTGGTGTCTTCTCTGCTACAATGCCACCTGAAGCCCTTGAGATCACCAGGAAGTTCATGAACAAGCCTGTTAGGATTCTTGTAAAGCGTGACGAGCTCACCTTGGAAGGTATCAAGCAGTTCTATGTCAATGTTGATAAGGAAGACTGGAAGCTTGAGACACTCTGTGATCTTTACGAGACTTTGGCCATCACCCAGAGTGTCATTTTTGTGAATACTCGTCGTAAAGTTGATTGGCTCACTGATAAGATGCGAAGCCGTGACCACACAGTATCTGCTACCCATGGTGACATGGACCAGAACACCCGTGACATTATTATGCGTGAGTTCCGTTCGGGTTCATCTAGAGTTCTCATAACCACTGATCTATTGGCCCGTGGTATTGACGTCCAACAGGTTTCTCTTGTTATTAACTTCGATCTGCCGACACAACCCGAGAATTACCTTCATCGTATAGGAAGAAGTGGACGTTTTGGAAGAAAGGGTGTTGCCATCAACTTCGTAACTACGGATGATGAAAGAATGCTTTTCGACATTCAGAAGTTCTATAATGTCTTAATTGAAGAACTGCCAGCAAATGTTGCTGATCTCCTGTGAGGACGGAAATACTGTGGTAGACGACGAGGCGTGGTTTTCTCCTCTCCGAAGCACTCAACCAAGCTTTTTCTCCTCTTATCTTTTTGCTCTACTGTTTAGTGTTTAAATTAAATATTCTTGAACCTTTTTGTGACCTCGGAAATGGTGTGCCCACAAATTGCCTTCTGGTCAAATATGGACCTCCTTTTTTGTTGAGGTTTTTTTTTTTTTTAAAACTTGTCTTTACCGGATTATTGGCTAGTTTTTCTTATTTGGGGTGTGGGATGGGACAATTTTTGATGTCTCTGCAAGCTGCCATAGTCTTCCTGTGTTAAACGAACGTTATTCATCGTTTGATCTTCGAGACTTGTGTTGAAATATAGGATCTTGTAATCCGTCAGCACTGACAGTGTCATCCTACATTATCCTACTTCACATTTACACTCATAAATATGTGAACTTTACTGGCCGATTTTTTTTGATAGGAAATGTGTATTGATGATGTATTGTATTTTGTGGTTGATTTACCAAGCACAAGAACCAAGTAAAATAGCTGCAGAAAAGAAAGAAAAGAAATATTGTCATCAAAATGATAAATAAGCATACAAGATCCGATAGTCATTACAATAGGTAAGGTAAGGAAACACTAATTACAGATTTTGTTGTTCATCTGAATTTCAATAAAAGAAACGCCGAAGACAAATGGTAAAAAGAGAATAAGTTTCGTTGAGCCACATCGGTAATTAATCTCCTCTTCCTAGAATTTTTGTGATAGTAAATGTTCGTTCCCAAGTTGCTGGTGCTGCTTTCCCTAAATCACAAACGAAAGCATAACAACAAACCCCCAAACCGTATTTACAACAGATGGATAGCGAGCGAGGGTTAGCCGCTAATGTTGTACCTTCTCATCTTTACTAAAATGGAGGCTTTCGATACCCCTAAGAGTAGACTCGAAGTTTCTGATGCCTGAAACGTTTCGGTTTTGATCAGCTGGTAGGACAGGAGAATGTCTTTGCGCACTAGAATTTTTGTGTATAGCTCCTAAACTTGGATCTGGAACCGGAGGGCGAGATGGATCGGCTTCACATCCAAGGAGGCCTAACTCTTGGTTGCTCGTGATGGCAGCTCGTCTTGACGATCCACTTGAACGTAAAATATTGGAATTTGGTAGCTGGATGGATAGGATTATAACAAGTTTTAAACAAATGAAAAGAACACCATAACAAAGCTTGTAATCATTAAGTACTCACTACGGGTTCCTTAGCAACTGCGGGATCATTCATGGCCGGAGGCTTTTGTTTTGACAAATTTGCAGTGCCTGTAACTGGACCAGAGTTTCTCCTTCGCAAGGGGTCCGTTGTTACCCAACCACTCGCAGGCGGTCTACCTTCCTCCCCACCTTCAAGATACTTTATCGTTGAGATATTCAACCAGCAAGATATAATGATACATGGAACTCAAGAACAACCAAAATAACAGAACTAACCACCAGGGTGCCTATCAGCATTTGCTACACCCATAGGGATTCCAGAACTTGGTCCAGCACCACCCTGAAATTTTAAATTTTACATGGATTAAGGATAGATAACTAATATAGCTACACAAAGAAAGGTCGATGTCGTATGCATTCCGAAACTTACGAAGGCACGAGCAGGTGGGGCACTTATTTGAGATTGTTGGTACTTCAGAATGGTCCAATCAAACACATAATCAAACTGAAAACCTGAAAAATCATACCTTTATTTAAGTTAAAACAGTATAGCGACACACTATAAAATAACAAATGAATTATAAAATTCAAACCTTCACGAACGAAAAGGTCGCGGAAGAGTTTTTTGAGATAAGAATAGTCTGGCTTATCTTCAAATCTTAACGATCGACAATAATGGAAGTATGAAGCAAATTCAGTAGGGTACCCACGACATAGCGCCTAAGGAAGAACAATATGTCAATATAATCTAATTAGATTTCATAATATTTGACAATAGTATCATTAGCAAGAAATGCCACCCAAAGACCTGGATAATCTAACCTCTATAGAAGTGGAGACTTTCTTTTCACTAATCTTTTCATACTTTTGTTTCTTCGTTCCAGCTTTAAGTCCCTGCCAAGGAAGACTGTAAAGATGACAGGTTACCACTCCACATTACACAATAAAAGAATCCCAGACGATAAAACAAAAGTATTTACCTCCCCCTTAGAAAATACATAAGAACAAATCCAAGTGATTCTAAATCGTCCCTGCGGCTTTGTTCTGCACAATAGGAAAGAAATTTACGGAAGCAGAAAAAACCAGACCGAACAACAATTCTTCCATTTTTCTTCAGTTCATAATGCATGCTCTATTACGTGTGTATTGGGGGAAGGAGTGAGCTAATATACGGAAAGGGGAAAAGAGATACCAATGCCAAGATGTGTATTCATGCTTGCATATCTTGCTGTTCCTGTCAGATTCTTGTTTTCCCTGAAAATTGTGAGCAGGTTACATTTGTCAAACTAATGGCAATTATTACTATGATCAACCAATAAAAGCCAAGTGTTTTTTTTTTAATAAATACATTCGTGGTATTGATACCAGCCCTCCTACACCAGGAGGCATGGGATACCTTTTTATACACATTCAACTTGAAGGGTCAAAAAAAGGACCTTGGTTTACAATTTAACTCAAAGCCCCAGAGATCCTAATAGACCCAGAAAACGGAAAGTGCAACAGTGGGGTAACCGCAGAATTATTTTTCCCCCTCTTCTGAATGGGAATTAGTATATCTGCTTCTCATGGAATATTATGATAGCTAAGAGATGACAATTTTAAAAGGAGACAAAAAAGACTGCAACTTGACTCTGTACCCCTTATCGTGGAAGTAAATCCTCAATACTTCGAACAAACAAATAAATGGGCAATCTTACACTTTACCCTAGGATAATAGAAAAGCAATATTCTAAAAAACTTTAGAAAACAAGTTTTAAGAAACTTCTTAAATGAATGTCCGAAGTGAAGCAAAAGTCAGGCATGGTGTCAAAGCATCTTAAGCGTTAATACAGACCCAGTATAAGTTGTACAAAAAATAACAATTAATTCACTGATAAGGAAGCGTTAGTTAATCAAGAAAGAAGTAGGCGTATTAGATTTTAACATTAAAACCATATATTATATAACTCATATCCTGTCAACAAAATTCATACAACAAGAAAACACTGCCCAAAACCAGCAACAATGAATACTTTATCTGAGCTCTTCATAAAACACAGTTTAAATATATCCACTATGAAACAGCACCAACATAAGTTAAACGATAACAATCCTTAATTATAAACAACTAACCTGTAAGGAATGTGCTGATGAGTTGATGTGTCTCTATACTTTTTAGCCAAACCAAAGTCAATGGCGTAGACCTATGGCAACATGGATACAGCACATTGGATGAAAAGAATAAAATAGAACATGAATGCAAAATCTTACAACAAATTAAAAAATTGAAACCTGATTTGCACGTCTGCCTAGGCCCATAAGAAAATTATCTGGTTTGATATCCCGATGCAGAAAGGACTTGGAATGGACGAACTCCACCCGATTGATCTAAAATACGACAAAGATATCAAAGAGCATTCATAAAAAAGAACATGAAGTAGACATAGAGATGGGTGAACTCAATCAATTAAATGGTTACCATCTGATCTGCAAGCATAAGAACCGTCTTGAGAGACAATTTTCTGCTGCAGAAGTTAAATAGATCTTCAAGGCTAGGACCCAACAAATCAATCACAAGAACATTATAGTCTCCCTCGACACCGAACCACCTCACATTTGGAATTCCAGCTGTCCAAATTGGGAAGAGTTTGCAAGCATGAATAATAAGGTGTGCAACTTGTAAATAAGACAATGTTGAGAGTAACGTTTATTACTTCCTCCTTGTAGTATTTTATATAGCTTTGATTCATAGAGCAGTTGTGGATGTTTTGTCTTCACATTTTCCTGGAAAGAGGAACTATCTCAGGACATGCAAATATTGTTTGTTATCGTAAAAGACTATGCAATAAGAAACAACAATCAACTGCGTTAATAAAATCATGAAGTCCATACAACAAAAAGAGAAAGTTGCAACTAATTTCAAGCTTAATTCCAGCCAACGGCTAAGGAAGTCACATAGCAATAATTTAAGCCCATCTTATCAAGAAAAGTTATTCTGCACTAAACTTAAATGCTGAAAAATAATAAAATAAACGAGTATCTGATCCATGACAGGTGCAATTCTTAAGTTTCTTGACCATATTTTTCTATCCATAAATCCATCATATTCATACATTTACAAATTTAACAATTGATATTACTGTGAGTAAGCTTGGGATGACACATGTAGCTCTAACTAGGTGTCAAAATTCTCGCCTTTTTCGTTCATATGACTAATCTTCCATAAGGCCAATTGGAGTTCTTTGTAATTCCTATGACAAGGCCCTTTTGTAACTTCATATTATCAATAAGCTTGGGAGAACTATAGATGTTGAACTCATAGGGCCATACCAAGTACTTGTGTAGTTGTGTTATCATCAACCTTTTGCATGAGAACACTGATTATCGATGATTAACACCACCTCATTAAGTCATTATGAAGATTCTAACAGAAACCAACTCAACGGGGAGACCCATTCTACACAGATGCCTAACCAAACGAATTTGCTTGAAGTTTTCAGACGTCTTCCGACTGCACCAAAACCATGTCAAGATTTTTTAGCTTTAGACAAATCAAACTCTTAACAACCCCCTTCAGGAAGCCCTACTTTCCAGCCACTGTTACGTACGGTATCGATTGAAACTAAGGTATTAATTTATGTCCTGATCAAATTTTATGAGCACCAAATCAAATGTTTTAAACACGTAAACTAATCAAGTCAAACATACATACATGACTATTTCAAAGGGGGGAAAAAGGGAAGAAGAAGAAATTAATGACAGGACAGAATGATGAGGTCAAAAAATATAGAGGGCAGATTGTCAGGCATCTCAATAAATTTTCAATGACAGCCGCAGAAACAGACTAATTCCACAAAATTCACTCACAAGCTTAATTGCAACTTCTTCATTCGTCTGAATATTAGTACCTGAAATTGAGGAAAACAAACAATAACAAAATCAAATTAAAAAGGCGACAAACGATAACGCATAAAAAGCAGAACAACTCCAATAAAAAGCAAACCGAGATAGATCTCTCCGAACGATCCGCTCCCAATCTTCCGACCGAGTTTAAATTTGTTTCCAACTCGAGGCTCCATTATGCAAAGCTCGCAGAATCAACAAACAAGAAATAGAACCCCCTAGGATTAATCAGAAGAAAAAACTCCAAGCCGCAAAATCACGATGAAAAGGACAGACACACCGTCACGGCCTTGGATTGACAACTAGGAGGCCAGACAGATGATCATGAAGAAGAAGAAGAAAAAGAATCGGTCGCCGAATGAAATGTCAGAACGAGAGATGAAACAGATGCAGGAATTGAGAAACCGAATCGTTTTTCATCCTACAAAATTGAAGGCTGTTGATAACAATAGAAGAAGAACACGAAGAACACCGAATCACACACAGAAAACTCCATTGTTTCGCTTTCTCGTTCTCTCTCTCTAGCTTTGATCCAATCGAAGCGGAAATAGCAAATTGTTTTACAGTTACAATCCTTTATTAAAAGAAAAGACCTTTTTCTTTTCTTTTTCCATTATTTATTTATTTATTTTTGGTTTCGGATTCTTCGCTACAGAACGACGTCGTTGAACGCAAAACGGAGGCCCCTAAAGCGCTTAATCCAAACGCTGAATTCTCTGCACTGTCACGTAACGATTTGACAAACAAGAATCTAATTAAATTTATATTCCATAATTAAAAAATATTATTTTTAGTAATTTCTTTTCACTAATTTAAAATTAATTCCTATTTTTTTAAACCTCTAAAATTTACCCTTTTTTTTTTTTTTTTTAAATTAGTGTTTAGTTTAGTTTCTAAATTTTGGAAATAATTTCTAATTTTTAAAAACATTCATAAAAACAAAATACAAGTGAATTTTATATAATTTTTTAATAATAATTAAAATAATTTAATTATCCTTCGATCTGCCTTTTAGTGAAAATGATATTTATTCTTTGTGGAAGAATAAACGTTTTTTCAAATAATGGAATAATAAATGATTGAAAAATATAAATATTTTAATATTGGAAATAAATTATTTTCGACTTTTGAATGAGACTAAAATTTTATTTCATCAAATTTAACCATTTACGATATTATTAAATTAATTACTACTTCAAGTCACGTTGCCTATGGTCGGGCAGTGTGAATACGAACCTCGGGTTTCGATTTTAAGAGAAGGTTTTAGAAAGCGAGGGAGAGGTTTTGGAAAAAGAGTATTGAAAGCAAGAGAGAGAGAAAGATTGGTGTTATATAGCATGCAAACAAAAAGGCAATGACAACTACTTAAACAGTATATAACTATTTCTCCGGGTAGAGAGAATCTGACAACTAGTCACATCCCTCTATAGTACATTTTGAGGCATTTCATGTCTACCCAGCGTAACCATGACATCACCGAAACATCATACTCTTAAAGAAAACAATAAAGAAATAATACAACATGAAAGCGGCATAAGAAAGCAATAAAGTAGTACAAGGCAAAGGTTTCGGCGTGTCATGGACATACAGTCATGGGCGACATGCCTTGGACAAGCATGACCGTGACACTGAGCCTCCAAAAATGGTGGATTGTGAGATCCCACATCAATTGGAGAAGGAAGCTTCTAATAAAGGTGAATTGTGAGATCCCATATCGGTTAGAAGGGGAACGAAACATTACTTACAAGGGTATGGAAACCTCTCTCTCATAAATGTGTTATAAAACCATGAAGTTAACGTTAGTACGTAACATGCTAAAGCAAATAATATCAGCTTTGTATGCTATTTTTTGTTTTATTTCATTACCCATAAAATTATTTTACTCTTATATAATTAAGTCTTTGCAAAAATAGAATTTTATTTTTTAAAAAACAGTATTGAAATTTCATTTAGGAACCCATTATAGATAAGAACAATAATAGAGAATTGTTTTTTTTCACCACTTTTATTTTGGGTGGAGAATGAAGAATATTCTCTTCGTCTCAATTTCTCATATTGTTGCCACGTGTAAATTTCTCACTGTTAAATTCCCAACTCTAATATATATATATATATATATATATATATTTTATAAAAATATTGGTCGGTATTCTGACATGATGTTGGTCGGTGACATCGATATAAAGTATTAATCAATATTTTATGTCAAATTGAGTATAATTTAATGATTAATATGGACGGTTCAATCTCCTATTTCGTCATTGAATAAAATAAAATGATATTTTTATTACCGCTTTAAAAATTGGATGAAACTAAATAAAATATCATTAATATGAATATAACACTTAAATTGAGTATAAATGTAATACTTGAATAAATATAAATATGATACTTGAATAAATGAAAATATAAATGTGATACTTGAGTAAATGAAAGGTACATGAATGAATTGAAACTACGTTTAAATACAAATTCAAACAATAAAAACAAACACTAACCTTTTTTGTTTTTTGTTTTTGTAAATTATAAGTTATTGAAAGCACAATTGGGTTTTATGCAAAATTTAAAAAGCAAAATTAAGTTTTAAAAAATTATTATTATTATCTTTTTGTCTTTTTATTACCAATATTTCAAGTTTTTAAGATAGGACTATATATAAAAATTAGAAAATATTTTAAAGTAAGATACTAAAATTAATAGAAGAAGGGTTGTTTTGAATTAAATAATATATTTCATTGAGGATTGGAGTCTCAAGTTAATTAATTTAAGGAATAATCCTAAGTTTACAAGTGAGGAATACTATTCTCATTGGAATGAGGCATTTTGGCAAAGCCACGAGAGCCTATGCTCAATGTGGATAATATTATACCATTGTAGAAATTCGTGTTCTTAATATAGTATCAGAACCATGCCCTAAATCTTCAAATGTCGAACAAAGTATGTAGTTTGTACGAAGACTCTAAAAAGGAATCGAACCTCGATTAAAGAGAGGCTCTTTAAGGAGTACGTATGACTTGGGAGAGATAGTTGAATGAAGAAGTTTGTTTATACAGGAAGTAAATTAAAAAGAAAAATGAAGGAAAAGGGAGTTTATTCTAATACTTGTTAATTTTCTCTCTCAGGTTTAGAATCAAATCAAGGGCTGTAAAAGGAAGGGCCACACTTGCATTTCCATCCCTCAGGCTCATAGTTAGTGTATTGGATCCCCACATGGCTGCGCCTGTTGTTGGTAGGCACTTGAATGGCTTCACATGGTGTGCACCCATAGCATTTGTGCTCACAGCTCGGCGGACTCGACCCTATTTTCCTCATCCCTCTATAAACTTCTCCCCCTTTTACTACACCTTCTTCAACAGCCTTCACAGAATCAAAATTGAAACCTGGAAGCAGCAACAAGCAAGCAAGCAATTTGAGTTAGAAGAAGATGTAACGATACACGCCCACCGCTAACCGATATTGGACTTTCTCTTAAATGTGAGACCAAAAAGAGGAAAGGAAGTTGTAAGAACCTTGTTGTTTATGAGGAAGGAGAGCAAAAGTTGTGGTTGCTGCAGAAACCCAACAAGCTAATTGCAGAGTCAATATAAAACAACAACAACAACGGTATGTTCCTTTCATGTCTTCTCCTTCTAAAGCTTAAATGATAATAATGATGATTATGGTGGGATTGAGAGATGATAAATGGGTAAAAACGGGAAATGATTTGGGTTATAAGAAGAAGGTAGAAAGAATTAGGCCTCTCAAGCGGCTTCACATTTCCCCATACCCAAACTCAGATCCTCTCTCTCTCTCCCCCTCTTGGCGTCTATCTTAGGACTGGCAGAGAGATTTGGCGTTATAAACAAGTAATGTATCCTTATCAAAGAGTTAGGAAGGAAGCAAAGTCATGCTAGGCCTCTCCATGAGATCACGTATCAATTAGAGAGGGAAATGAATCATTTTTTATAAAGGTTTAGAAATCCCTTTCTGACATACGTGTTTTAAAAATTTTAGGGGAAAGTTCGAAAGAAAAAGCAAAAAAAAAAAACAATGTCTACTCACATGGGAGTAGAATGAAAACATTATTTATAAAGGGATGAAAACTTCTCCCTAGCAGACGCATTCTAAAATCTTTGAGGAAAAGCTTAAAAGGAAAAGACGAAAGGAAACAATATTAGACAGTTACAACAAACTTATGGAAGACAATCGAAGACAATATCATAAGCAGGTAACTAGCAAGATTGCAAGAAATGAGCAAGAAATGAGGTGTTGAAATGGCCTTTACTTCTTTTTTTTTTTTTGGGTTTTGTGGCCTTCCAATACAATCCAGGCTCTCTCTTTCACTCACTGCCAAAGCAGTCTAGTAAATGAACCAATACAGTGATCACTGCCAATACAGCCACCCCCACCCTTTCTTTCTAGGCTCTGACATAGCAGCAGAAGCAATGTAAATATTCACAAGAAAAAATGAAAAACTAGCAGCTACCAAGACTGCAGGGCCTTTATTTCACTCTGATAGTTTTATTCCTATTTAAAGAAGAAAAGATCGAGTGACAGAGGGCTGTATATTCAAAACAAAGAAAATGGTATCAATGTCTGAGGTTCTCAACACATTCAGCCCTACACAAAACTTCATTGAGTTAGTTAATAATTTAAATAAGCTACTTCAAATGGGGTCAACCCCCTTTTACAAATCAAATCAGTAGCTTGAGAACAAGAACGTAATAGATGGCAATCAAGAGCCGTTGGTGTGTGGAGGGTGTCCCAATTAATTTTGCTTTACAGTCCCAATCGCAAGCAATAAATGAAGTTAGATTTAATCCACACAAAAACTATCACATTCAAATTTGTCTGTTTCCCCTCAGTCACGGCCACGTTCTCCCTTCATATCAAACTTACATGGCACATGTTCTTTCTTCTTACCCACCATTCATGACAGCAATTCTTAAAATGAAAGTTGACTCTATTAGGAGAAGTGTGATAGAATTGTAACTTTATAAGTAAGAAGATATTGTCATTTTTGCCCTCTCTTTCAAACTTCTCCTCAAACTTTTAAAATGTGTCCACTAAAAAAAAGGTCGTTAGCGTAAGCTTGTGACTCAAGATGGTTCACAAGTGGGGCATCCATTGATTTAGGTCCTGCAGGATGAAATGCTGGCCTGCCCACTCCGGAGTTGGGCCTTGGGAGAATGCCTCTTGAGTTAGTTGCCACTAGATTGGGAGACACTATGTGAGGCTGACAGGAATACGGTGGCATCAGAGTCAAATCACCGGACGGTGTGCTAGTAAGGATGCTGGCCCCTCAAAGGAGTGGAGTGTGAGATCCCACATCAGTTGGAGAGAGAAACCTTTGCTTAATAACGCGTTTTGAGGCTTACGACAATAGAATAATCGGCCAAACAGTCACACAGGCAAATCATCAAACACCTGGCAGGCACTAATTAGTGGTTTCTCAGTCTGCAGACCCAAGATTGAAGATACCAAATCTTAACACCCCAAATGAAAGTATAATGACATCAAAGTTAAAACCTCGGAAGCAAGCAAACGATCCATTTAATCACTGTTCCTAGGTTTCAACATTGCATCATACAAAGAAAAGGGCAGTGAATCAGTGTTGAAGCGGCTGAATGAGAGGATTTTGTGGAAAAAAAGAAAAGAAGCGAGACAAATAAATGGATTAAAATGGAGAAGTTAGAGAAGGTACTTTAAGCATCGAATGCATCCATTGCATGTTTTGAAGTAAGCTCTGTTCTGTGCAATATCTTCTGGGGATTTCTCATCGACATCTGCGAGATTCGAGTGATTTGATTATTCGATCTGCTACATTTTCTTTCACTCTTCTTCTCCTTCTACTTTTTGACTTTTTTTTCTCTAGTCCAATTTTGTCAGGGGCTATTTAGTCATTTACTCTGAATTAATATAACCTTTAAAATAATAAAGACGTTTTATTCATACCCATCAATCATTCAAGTCGATATTGTGATTGGACCGAGGCCCATTGTTAGTCATTATAGTAACTGGGCTGAGGCCCATAAAGAAGTACATGATGACACGCACCGCAGGCCCATTGTTAGTCATTATAGTAACTGGGCTTAGGCCCATAGAGGAGTACATGATGACACGCACCGCAGGCCCATTGTTAGTCATTATAGTAATTGGGCTAAGGCCCATAGAGGAGTACATGATGACACGCACCGCAGGCCCATTGTTCGTCATTATAGTAACTGGGCTTAGGCCCATAGAGGAGTACATGATGACACGCACCGCAGGCCCATTGTTAGTCATTATAGTAACTGGGCTTAGGCCCATAGAGGAGTACATGATGACACGCACCGCAGGCCCATTGTTAGTCATTATAGTAACTGGGTTAGGCCCATAGAGGAGTACAGGATGACACGCACCGCAGGCCCATTGTTCGTCATTATAGTAACTGGGCTGAGGCCCATAGAGGAGTGCCTGATGACACGCACCGCAGGCCCATTGTTAGTCATTATAGTAACTGGGCTGAGGCCCATAGAGGAGTACACGATGACACGCACCGCAGGCCCGTGAAGTTCTTTTACTTGAAATCCGTTTTTTTTTCCTTTATGAGGATTAAAAATATAATATTAATAAATATTATTACTAATATATTTTTTAATTTAAAATGGAAAATTAATTAATTAATAGATAAAAGGCAAATTGATCATTTAGCGAAAATAATTGCACAATGATTTTGTACTCATTATATTTACCATCTACCTATTTTCTCTTAATTATTTCCCATAAAAAAACACAAATAAAAATATTTTACTATGAATTTACACCCGTTCGTAAATTGATATTTTTTTTTCTAGTTAACTTGACCAATCTGACGGACTCGAAAATAGGATTACAATCCAATTCAACCCCACTTGTACCGTGACTTGTGAATATTTGATAGTTGAGTTTGATGAGTATTTATTTATTAATGTAATATGTATTTTAGATAAGTTTTTTTTTATTTTTTAAAAAAGAACCACTCGACAATTCAACCCAACTTGAAAATTGATAGTTAGGTTGTGTTGTGAACTTTATTCGATTTGCTTGAGTCACCAACCTAACTCAACACATATATATTCCTTATGAATATCATTATCTTGAAATACGAGATTTTTCAACTTTATATATTTTTACCTTTTAAGCTTTTGGAGTGTTGAAATTTGATAGAATATGACTCATCATAGAACTCACTTATTTTCTTGAATAAAGGGATTTTGACTTTAAGAAACCCAAAAAAACAAACATTTTTGACAACCAAACTTATATATAATTTTGTATGTAATACCAAAAAAAATGCCTTAATCTCTCTCTTCCCTTTACTTCACCATATATAGAAAAAGATTCCTTCCCATTCTTCATCACGTTTTTGCCTACACCGTATGTTACTGACATTTACTGGCATTTGGATTCAATCGAGTTTCAAGTGAGATGTTAAAATAAAGTGAGGGCCTCTCTCTTATAGGTGAGGCTAAACCACCTCTTCTTAACTTTAAGCCATGTAAGATAATCTATATTTTTTTTAATTCCAATATTTTGGGTTAGAAAGAGGCGCGTTAGAGTGAGCCATGTATGAGTCACAAGTGAGAAACTGTTGGCACAGGCGATGCACGTGGATGGGCACTGTTGGGTGTCATGATCATGCTCCTTCAAGACGTGTTGTCCATGGTCGCATGCCCATGTCAAGCCAAACCAAGTGCGATTGTGACACTAGACACTTGAGTTGGTGCTCGAGTGATGGGTCGGCACGTGGGTTTTGGTTCAGATGTATGTCATCTTGTGTTCTGGGTTGGGCTAGGCGACTGCAATAGTGACTTGGGGTTGTGGACAAAACTGGGTTGCAGATACCTAATGTACTGATAAATTTTTGATCCTAGTTCAAGTCCGACCAATCCAACCTAACCAAACTCCAATAAGTTGATAACTATCTCTAACTATATGAGTTGGGTTGAGTTGTCTTGATCGAATTCTTTAAGTCACCAAATTTTTTGAATAACCTTAATATGGGACATAAAATTTAAATATTTATTATCGTAAAGAATATATATAAATTACGGGTGTGAGATATGAATTTTATAAGAGGAAGGAATTGGGGGAAGAAATTTTGCTTATAAGTGAAGGGAAAAGAAGGTGTTTTACTGCGAAGGAAAGGGAGATACGAAGGGGAAGAATGAAAAGAAAGGATTGTAAAATGGATTGAGTTGCACATGCTTGCATTTAATACAAAACCAACTCTTTTGCTTTATTTGTTAAGCAATCAAAGGACAATTGGTGAGGAATCAAATTATAACTTCTTTCTTTTTAATTTTTTTTTCTTTTAAAGATTAGGTATAGACAATCAATCGTTTCGAATATTAACGTATTATAACTACTAAACTATGTTCATATTTATAAAGACATTTTTTTCTAATTCAGTATAACATTCGATGGCTGATATTGTCCTCATTGAGCTTTCCCTTGATGTTTTTACAACTCGTTTGATAGGGAGAAGTTTCCACACTCTTATAAACAATGTTTCGTACTCTTCCCCAATCGATGTGGGATCTCCCAATGCACCCCCTTCGGAGTTCAGCGTTCTCGTTGGCACTCGTTCTCCTCCCTAATCGATATGGGATCTCACAATCTACCTCCCTTTGGGGTCCAGCATTCTCGTTGGCACTCGTTCTGCTCTCAAATCGATGTGGGATCTCACAATCTAGCTCCTTCAAGTCCAGCGTCCTCGCTGGCACACCACCCGATGTCTAGATTTGATACCATTATGTAACAACTCAAGCCCACCACTAGCAGATATTGACCATTTTGGCCCATTATGTATTACCGTCAGTCTCGTTTTTAAAATGCGTCTGTCAGGGAGATGTTTTGACACCTTTATAAAGAATGTTCGCTCCCATCTCCAACAAATGTGGGATCTCACAGTTCACCCCCTTCAGGGCCCAGCGTCCTCCCTAACACTCATTCTTCTCTCCTATCGATATGGGATCTCACAATTTTATTCATTGAACTTATCACATAATTTCACCAAATATTCGTAAGGTACGTGGTCTCGATAATGTCCCCACAAGTATGTTCCTTGGTTTCACAAAAATAACGTAATGAAGCAAACATTGTAGTATTTACTCAAATAATAACAATAATTCCGTTAAGAATGAGAATAAAATCAGGTCTTCCCGAACGTTCATAAAATTTGAGAACTTTTGATAGCATCATGATTTGTTGCCTTAGTTGAGGATGTGTTTCCTTTAATGCATTCCCATGCACTCCATATTCTCTACGTATTCCCCTTTTTATTCTTCTTCTTCTTCTTATTCCCTTTTCATATTCTCTCTCAACATTTCCACATCTTTACTCCATTCTTCCATACAATCCCTCTATTTAAGTTATCACCTCCATCCATTTGACCAACCTACCCAATCACACTCAAAATATAATAAACTCATTTATTATCTTAAATTACTTTGGTCGAAACATGTTTAATTGAGCATCAAAATTAAATTTTTTTTTTATAAGAAACATTTTTGACACATAATTAAAATTTTAAAGATCTATTACACGTTCTAAGATCCAGCCATCTACTAAATGCATAACTAAATATTTGTATTCAAATAATAGTTAACACTTTTTTAATCAATATATAAAAAATGGAAGATACTAATTTATGCACTACACCTACATTTTTCTTTCGTCTTTTAATAATAATTTTAGCATTTTGCAATAAAATACATAAAATAACAATAATAGTGGACGATTGAAGTATGGACTAAGGAACTTGGATGCTTAGGTCAGAATTTTGTAAGAAAGGAAATGTTATAAACATGGAAAAAGACATTGATAAAAATGATTTTTTCTTATAGATAAACTTAAAAATAATCTTTTATATATTCATTTTCTGTCTCGTATGGTTAAAAAACGTTTACAAAATTTAAGTCAAGAAATTAAGAAGATGTCGTTTATGCACGTTTGATCATCATTTTGTTCTCTATTTTAAAAACTTTTAGAAACGGGCATTGGTTTCTAGAAACAATTTCTTCGTGGGGATCTTTATTTGTTTTAAGATAATGTTTGAATTCCAAATTTCAAAAACTAAATATTTATGATAAGTGGAAATAATGTTTATAAAACTTAATGTAGCACTGATTTTAGGATAATTAAGTGATGTTGGTTCTACGAATAGGCTTTAAGCTCGATTCTTTTAATGGTTTTTGCTATGTTTTGTTATGATTTACTATGCATGAAACGTGATATACATCCACATGTTTAGATTTCACAAGATTTATAATGCGAGGATCAGTTACAGGTTCATGAAGAGAGGTTCATAGTCTACTTAACACTTATATTTGCATAAAAAATATTATGCTAATGAAGTTACATGTTTAAGTCAAATGTCTTAGAACATAGTTAAACGATGTATTGTTATGACCATAGAGATAGAAAAGGATCTATCTGATGGTGTTGTTGTAACACATGCGGAAACAATTTGGATCTTAGGTACTATAACATCAATTATAGCTAGCATGTTCATAAGTATAAAACTCAAGGAGTTTGAGCACTAACCTTTTGTAGTTCAAATTACTTTTTCCTTACGAACCGGTTTCGAACCACCACTAGTGTCTTCCCTACTATTCTCCGGCCTTATAACGAGATTGTGGAATCCGATGAGTGACTAAACTTGGAAGAGATTTAGTATATGTGAAGAGAGAATTTGTGAGGGACATTCTAGAAGACTCTCCATGTACGTTGATCACTCTATCTATAGAGTCATATTTTGAGTAAAACCAAATTTTGATACTCAAAATTCCACTAAACTCAAATGCCGATTTTTCTGAAGTCAACATTTTTACTTTATCTATTTTAATTCAACAATTAATTTAAATAATTAATTTCAAATTAAAGTAATATTAAATGATTAATTAAACAATTTAATTAATATTTAACATTAATTCAAATGTCAATGCTTGATACATATGAATTAAAATATTTAAATCTTATTTAAATATCTCCGATTAGTTTAATTCGTAAATAAAACAAAAATGCGGCTAAATATGTTGTATATATTTAGTGCATATTCCTTAATTTGAATTTGAACACTTTGAACTCACTCGTCACGCTGTTCTATGGTTTAGTCCGATATGAGCTAGCAGGGGGACCTAATGGAAATATAGATCATGGGCTCTAACGATCCGAGATTAACAGGCTAAACTCATTAACCTTGTTAACCAACATTCATTAACTACTCGGACACTCCACTGTAGCCTAGTAGTTGCACTCCCCTCAATATAGATATATTTCTGTCCATTTGATATAACCATGATTAGTAAGTCGATCCCACAGAGGTTGTTAGTAACTAGAGCTGGGTCAATTTGCCGTTTTACCCCTGAAGTTACTTCTTGTTCTTTATGTTCCACTGATCCTCTAATGAACAATTGGTTTGTGGTCCAACCAATAAACCGAAACCCTCTCAAGCCAATGAGAGGGTGGGGCCCCTTGTTCAAGACCTGGAGTCAGTACATAAGGGAACTACCTCTCTACTATCCTTAAAAGTGGGTAGGAGGAAATTCTATCTTGCACCCCATGTCCCCAGCCATTCACCTAGTCTTACCCCTGAAATGGGAGGCCTATTGAGTCGGCGAACTTGACCCACTCTCACCCATGCAAATCTAAGAATAATTCCGAATAAACAGGAGTTCATGGTTAGCTCGGATTAAGATCGAGTTACCTAGGTCATCGAATGAAAAAAAAATCAGTCTCAACAGTAAATGACATTATAAAGTGAGAGTGATTTTCTTCATGATCCAATCTTATGCAATACTCATTGCATTGGACGCCCCTACTTACATGTCTCCGCATGTACAATTTAGTGATCACATTGTTTATATCATATACAAAAGTGGACCGCATTCATAGTGTCCCTAGGATAAGGTACTCAGTCTTATCCCTGTACTATAGATCATTTTGACTATATACTCGAACTTGATCCACTCTTATGTCTCTACATATAGTTCAAGTAATCATACTATAGTCAAAGTGTTCTTAGTTTATTGGATTTAGATTAATAATCGTAAAATTCACTTTATTTAATAAGAATCTTTACTGAATAAACATGAATAATAACTTCATTGAAAATATAATATGTTTTTGTTTACAAACTATGAGTTTTAGGACATAAAACCCAATAAACTCCCACTTGGACTAAAACTCTAGTGGGGTTTTACAAGTGTACAGAGAATAGAAAGTACATTTTAAGGCGCTGTCGTATATATATATATAGTTCAGTTTATTATATATAACTTTACCAGATTTAACCATCTACTATATATAACTATTTACCATATATAGCTTTACTGGATATAGCTTTACAAATATAACTTTACCGGATATAACCCTTGACCCAGCTATAAATAAGCAGCAGGCTCCATAACCTAACACTGAGCATAAGTTGATTGGCCGTAGGCGCAAGAACGAATTGGCTTAACTCACTTATTGTTGGGAAGTGAATGTCGTCCAATCGCAAGTCCACTATTTTCAAAAGTGCGATTGTGACAAAAGAGTGTTGGATTAAGTTGAGTTAGATTGTCAAATCTATTCATGTTGCTCGGATACCAACTTAACCACACGAAATTTAGGTCGATTGAGAATATCTTACAAAAATGAAAATCGAGTAAAAAAATGGTAGTAGTTGTGTTTATTGGTGGTCATGTCAATTAATGGCAATAAGCAAAAATGTTGGTTGGATCATTTTTATGATACATTTTTGCTTGCTTATCCGTTTTTGTTGCTTACCTCTATTTTGCATTACAATTTAACCATTTTCTCTCTCTCTAGCTTGTCTTCTAAGCCGTTGGATCTTGATCTTACGTGATGAGATGATCATCAGACAACATTTTGCTTTCCAATGGTAGAGAACATAGTATAAAGAGCAAAGGTTTGATTTTGGTAGAGCTTGTTGTGAATAAATAAATAATAAAAAAAATATTCTTAGGAGTCTCGAAGGACCCCCTCGAAAGCACGAGTGCCACGTCACCAGGTGTGGCCAACGTATTCTTTCGTCTCTCTAGTGGGTCCTATTGTAGTACTAGAAAATTTCTCTAACTAGTCGAATTATACTCAAATAGAGTGCAAATTTTTATTGATCATATAGTACAAATACTTACCGATTCACGTTTTTTAGTCAAATAATTGCAGAAGTAAAAGGTCGAGATTATCGATCTTTAGATGATAACGTGTCATATCCACTAAATTGTTGTAATAGTCTGCCCACAGTTAGTAGATGTTATCTTCTTTGGGGTTTACCCTTCGGGCTTCCCCTCAAAGTTTCTTAAAATGCGTCTAACATGGAGAGGGTCTAACCTTACTTTCGATAAGTGTCGCGCGATGACTAACTCTGATACCATTTGTAATAGCCCAAATCCACTACTAGTAGATATTGTCTAATTTGGCCAGTTACATATTACCGTAGCTTCACGATTTTAAGATGCAGTATGTTAGGGAGAGGTTTCCACACCCTTATAAAGAATGCTTCGTTTTCCTCTCTAACCGATGTGGGATCTCACAATCGCCAGCCACAACCTTATAAAAAATACTTCGCTAATCTCTACAATTGATGTGGGACCTCACAATCCACCTCTTCGAGACCCAACGTCCTCTCTGGCACTCATTCCTCTTTTCAATCGATGTGAGATCTAACAATCTAGTCCCCTTTGAAGTCAAGCGTCTTCATTGGCACTCGTTTCTTTCTCCAATCGATGTGGGATCTCACAATCATACTCCATTTGACTATTTTTTTTTTTTCATTTAGATATTCGCCTACCGAGTCTATACTAGTATATAATTTTTTTCATAATCCCATAGCACTAGAAATTTTTCGTAGACACGAAAGGGAGAGGTTGTAGGGCATTTGGCATGAGCCCTAAGCGGCCCACAACCGTACAGCTTCCCCTACATTAAATTCATTACCCCTTTCCCTTCCCTTCAGAATCCCATAATGTCATTCACTCTCTCTTTCTTCTAACTTTTTTCTTTGCTTCTTCTCTCTCTAAAACATAACCCTCTAAGGGAGAGAGAGGATATGGGGCACCATTCTTGCTGTAACAAACAGAAAGTGAAGAGAGGGCTTTGGTCACCTGAGGAAGATGAGAAGCTTGTCAATTACATTTCTACTTATGGCCATGGCTGTTGGAGCTCTGTCCCTAAGCTTGCTGGTAATTACCTTCTCTTTTTCCCCTCACAATTATTACTAAACTCGAAAGCTTACCTCAAGAGTTGAGTTTCCATAAATTTAATCATATAGAATCGGATCGTCAATCATATTGTTTCATCCTTCAATTAAATAATCTTTCGGTATGTTTTGCAGGCCTACAACGATGCGGGAAAAGTTGCAGGCTTCGATGGATAAATTATCTAAGACCCGACCTTAAACGAGGGAGTTTCTCTCCCCAAGAAGCTGCCCTCATTGTTCAACTTCATAGCATTCTTGGCAACAGGTGTCTTTCTTTTTTTTACTCTCTAATTTCTCAACGATCAAATTGATTATCTTTGTGATACTAAATTACCAAAAATATTGCACGAGCCTATATATAGAGAAAAAAAAAATATCAACTTTGATTCTAAACCTCTTTTTGTTTTGGGGTTTCTTTCAGATGGGCTCAAATAGCAAAGCAATTACCGGGAAGAACAGATAATGAAGTGAAGAATTTTTGGAATTCGAACATAAAAAAGAAGATGATCTCTCGTGAGGTTTCAGCTTTGACCACCTTTTCTGGCCATATCCAAAACCCTAATGTCTCCATTAATAATGAGGGCTTCTTTATTCTCAATGCAAACCCTAATTTGATTCTGACCACCTCAGCCCGTCAAGATCAGCCATGTCTTCCAACTTCAACTCTACAAGCTGGTTATGATCTCATTGATTATAAGCTTCAACAATTCACCAATCTCAATCCAAATGCCAATTTGGTTCATTTGCTGCCTTCATTTTCCCCCTCAACAAACCTTTTACCTCATAACCCTCCGTCGTGGCAGTCATTGGGCGGATACCGTCCCCAATCACTCGACTCCGATCAACTAATGGTTGCAAGCGGAGAGTTTGTCACTCCAGCGACTACACTACCTCAATATGTTGATGGTTCGATTTTCCATCCCGTAAAATTATGCGAGGTTGGTGAGGAAAATCTTTGCTCATCAACTCCACAAATTTCAGCTCCTTTGCAAGATCTTGACCCATTTACCAAATTATCAAGCTTTCCAAATGGTTACTACCCACAAGATCAATGCTTGGCAGCCAATCAAATGGTAATGGAGCAAATTGACATGATAATGTCATCGATCTTGCAGATCCCATCGTGCTCATCGTCGTCGTCATTGTTGGGTCTATCGGAATTATCGAGCAATCTAGTTTCGTCAAGCTGGGGAGTGTAGGATACATAGGTACGTCATAGTATATGTATGAGTATGTGTGTAGGTAAGTAATAATTGAAGAAAATGCAATTGTTTTGGTTTGATATGTATGTTTGAGAAGGTAAGAGGTAGTCCATAGGGAAAGAACCTAAAAGTTGCTAGTTCAGGTTGTTTACTAAGTAATGCTTGATCAAGTACTATAAATACATTGCCTTGTTTCACATGCTTCCTTCAAATTCCTCAAATATATATTTTCTATACTATATTATTCTTCTTACATTCCTAAGCATGTCCTATATTTGTAGCCTAAGTATAATGAAAACAACCCCTACAAACAAAGGACAAAATGAAAATTGACCTTAAAATATTCCATAAAAAAAGTAATTAGAAGCTCTTAATTAATGGTTCAACAAGCTTGATTATGCTAATTAAATATGGGATTTTCTTGCTTCTGAGTTAAAGCAAAAAAATAATAATAATAACATAAAACTATCGTACCATATAGTATCTTGTTTGTCTCCTTGTCAACTTAAATATTTTTGTTTTTCTAAATAATCCACTTCTTTTTAACGTGTTTCTAATTAAGATGTCATGTAATCGTTTTTTAAAAATTAGATAAAAGGATTAGGAATTAAAGAGAAAATTTTAAAAATTTATAATTTAACATGAATTTTAGTAAATGTATATTTTTAAAAAAATGAAATAGAATAATAAAAATGAAGAGGGTAGGCGTCAGAAATATAATGAGGACAAGCAAATATAGAAAATATAGAATTTGGTGAGGTTTAAATTGGCACTTTCTAAGAGCTGAAAAGAGCCATTTTTCCAAGCATACAATATTAAATTAAAAGGATTATTTATTTTATTAAGAAAACTATCGATAAAATTGATAAAAATGTGTTTTTTGGAGAAGGATTCGGAGAAAAAAAACCAAACCTCTAACCTCTAATCATTTGATTAAAAGTTCAGATTTTACGATATTTGAATTATATTCATATTGGCACGTCTTGTCTTAACTAGTTAAACTATACTATTTGTTAGTTTTTTTTTTTTTTTTTTTTTTTTT
>NW_019268536.1:3035531-3037647 GCF_002738365.1 Cucurbita moschata
TTTTTTTTTTTTTTTTTTTTTTTGTGGCTAATACAGGAAAATGTCACTTGAGAAGCAGGACAGGAATGAGAAAAGGGCGGGTAGGTTGAGAGGCCTATCAGAATTATGGTGCCTCGCTTTGGACAACAATGTGGTGCATTTATGGCAAACTGCATCCTCCAGTATCCAAAGATAGGCACTGAACTACGTATAGCTTTGTATACCAATGATCTCAAGTTTTAATGTCTAGTCTTCGAGAATGTAGGAATTCCCTGTCAACTCCTCTTTGCCTTCTCATAAATCTTTGACACTTTTGAAAATGCAACCATCTCAAATAGCTTAGACAGCTGAATGCAACCCATATTTGAAAAAGGAAAAAAAAAGTTCAGTCATTTGATACAAATTTATGACCAGACTTTAAGAGACTTAGGTGAATGAAAGAATCATGCTTAAAAATTTTGATTAAAAACAAGAGACAAATGAAATGGAATGACCTAAATGGTCACTTTTTAAAAGTACATGGAAAAACGTCAACAGAACAACTCAAAAGATAAAGAAATACCGTTAATTTCTTCATGCTCGTTCCAAGTTCGAAGTACCATTTGTACAAATAAGAACCCCCTTCGTGACATGATTTTTTTGTAATATAGATAGATATAGGATCTATGGAGCAATTACTTAGAAGTATATTTTTGTGCAGCAACCTTTCCTATATGATAGAAAATGATATCTAGAACTGATATTATCTAGGATCTCAAATCTCAAATTTGTTTATG
Organism: Cucurbita moschata; assembly: GCF_002738365.1. NCBI lineage: Eukaryota > Viridiplantae > Streptophyta > Magnoliopsida > Cucurbitales > Cucurbitaceae > Cucurbita > Cucurbita moschata. The sequence continues at coordinate 3,036,287 of NW_019268536.1, forward strand.
AAGAGCAAATCTAATTATATTAGTGTCTATAATTGATTTCTAATGACCAAAATAATATTTTTAGGATTATTATTATTATTATTATTGGCTAGATAACAGTATTTAAACCAAAAAAATAAAAAATTAAAGATATGTGAAACCCAGCAAGAATTCAGATAAGATTTTAGTCTTAAAATGGCTTAAATCCTACCATCTTGTTCCTTTTTGCATCTTATTCACCCAGCGAGTATATTCTTTCAATTCAGTTAAAAAAAACTAACATAGCCTACGCAAGATAATCGCAGGGCAATTCAAATGAACCTGACTTGAGTTGAACGTTATGCAGTTATTCTTGATCGGCCCTTTGCAATCCTTCGAGCAATAACTTTCCGCCCACCCTTGGTTGCTTTGCTGCTCAAAGAAGAAAATGAGGTTTTTAATGCACATTTTGAAATGATATGTTACGTTTTAATTTGGCATTACAAACCACCTTCCCTCTAAAGCTAATCTAGCCAGCTAAACAAATCTTCGTAGGATGGTAGCTTTTTTTTTTTTTCTTTTTTAACTCCAAAGGCCACAATCAATACAGATAAGCTACTTACGTATTTAGGAAGCTGGACAACATATGATGGTACTTCACGGTTGAATATAAATTATGGCAAGAGTGAAATGTTGACATTTACGTTGATCGGTCACGATTATCTTTTTTGAATGAGAAATTTGGTTGTAAGCTAAGTATACTTGGCCTTTGAACTCTTTTGGTCTCCCTTTGGGTGGAATCCAAAGAGTTCTATCTTTTGGCCGCTGGTTGTTGAAAGAATCTACCACAAACTTCAGAATTGGAATTGTGCGTATATTTCTAAGGGTGGTAGGCATACACTCATTCCAGGCACATTTTCTTATTTGCCAATTCATTTCTTTCTATGCTTCAATTACCAATAAGGATGCAAAATCCATGGAGAAATTCTTTAGAGATCTTTTTTGGGAGGGATCTAATGGTGATGGAAGATTACAAAAATATTAATTGAAAGAAAATTCTATTTCCCTAAATAATGGGTGGCCTTGGCATTGGTAATATAAAGCATAAGTGATGCTCCCCTTGCTAAATGGATTTGGAAGTTTCTACTTAACATCTTTTGGCTTGCTTGCAACTGAACTCTATTTTGTGGAGTTTATTATTTTTAGTACTCTATATTTATTGGGGTAAACAAACAGATATTTCAAAAAAAAACTTAACCACAAAACTCTACCGGGTGATTGGGAGGGCTTTTGTTCCTTTTTTAACTTCAAATTGGCGAACTTTTTTATAATCCACCTATACCTGTTGGTGATTTGGAGGGCTTATGCTCCTCTTTTCCTTTTTTTTTTTTTTTTTTTTTTTT
>NW_019268536.1:3038444-3069294 GCF_002738365.1 Cucurbita moschata
TTTTTTTTTTTTTTTTTTTTTTTTTTTTTTTTTTTTTTTTTTGCATTTCATTCATAGATGAAATTCCCATGCTTCTCCCTCAAAAAAAAAAACTTCCATAAAGCTCTACTGGGCATGTTTAAGCAAAGAAAAACATTATTTGCAAGTTATAGGTTCTCATTAGTAAAAACACTACATACATGATAAACATGCAGGAAAGGAAAGGGATAGATACCGGGCAAAGAATCCATGATTCCTTTTTCGCCTGATGGTGCTAGGCTGAAAAGTCCTTTTAGGAAATAAGAGCATTGGTTCTTGAGTCGAAGAAGTATCTCCTGCGGAAAGAAAAAAAATGTTGAAGGGAAAATAATTGTGTACATATATATATATATATATTTAAAAAAAGAAAAGAGAAAGAGAGATATATCATTGATAAATAAAATGAAAAGCCCACGAAACAATGAGTTACAAGAAGGAATTCCAATTGTTTAATAAGATAGAAAGACTATAATCGGTAAAAGGGTGTGAACATTTGCACCAATGGAAAGCATTAAAGAGAGTTAAATCAAGGAACTCAAAAGAAACATCAAGTGTCGTTGAAGATCCGTCCATTTCTTGTGCACTAAAGAGACCGACAATAGGAGCGATTAAAAGCCAACAAAGTGTTTTCGCATTCCCCTTAAAAGGATGACCAATGAAAATCATGGATAGCATGTCAAATATGTTTCCTGGCAATGGCGTGCTCCACCCAAAAGCTTGCAAAATATAATTCCAATACTGATTAGCAAAATAATAGTAACCAAATAGATGATTGGACGATTCTGAGAAAGCATGGCACATAACACACCAGGAGGGTGAGAGGGAGACAAAGGGCATTCGACTCTGAATTCTATCTATTGTGCTTACACTACCATGACTAAATTCAAAAAGGATTTGAAAAAACTGAATATAGAGAATTGAGATAAGAACCCTTTGTAACATAAGGGAGTCTAGCATAGAATGTACTGCAAAATCCAGAAGCGTCAGTAGGCCATTGCTGAAAGGCATCCATCCATCCAATGAATAATATTTAGCCTTAATGGTTTTACACCAAAGAACTTCGCCCTCACAAAGAACTTGCAAAATCCATTTATACAAAAGAGACAAATTCCTACGCTTCAGATTGCTAATGCCCAACACCACCAACCTCCCCCAATTGGGGGGAATTTGTGCAGCATACCGTTTAACATTATGCAAACTTCCATGTCCAAGTAGACCCCCCAGAAAAATCTTGAGAGAACTTTTTAACAGAATTGACAATCGTGGTAGGCATTTTGTAAAAGAAAAGAAATATGTAGGCATACTAGAAACAGTAGACATTAAAGAAGTAATGCCTACATCCCTTGGAAATAAAGGAAATTTCCAATTGTGAAGCTTGTGTAGTAAATTCTCCATCACTAGCTGCCAAAAACGAGTATTTGGAAGGGTTGCCTACCACAGGAAGACGAACGAAAACAGCTGGCCAGCAACCCACTTTACACCCAAATTTTTGTGCCAGTCGATCTAAATTCTCTGGAGGAACATGTATTGCCATAGTTGATATTTAGACCTGAAGCCCGCTCAAAAAGATGAATAACATCAAAAAAGATTTTCAATTGCCTTGTCATCCATGGAATAGAATAATGCATCATCCGCAAATTGTAAGTGATTAACGGTTAGGGATGAGTACGACTGGTGCCACAGGTGTTGCTTTTCAATTCACCCAAAAAAGTGCTATCATACAAGAGACGATCAAGACAATCTGAAACAAGGATAAAAAGAAATGGAGACAAAGGATCTCCTTAGCGAACACAACGAGAAGGTATAATCTTGCCCCTTGGACGCCTATTAATAAAAAATAGAGTAATTTGTGCTAGATATACAACCATATATCCATTTGCGCCAAAGAGTGGCAAAGCGTTTAGCCTTAAATATAGCATCTAGAAAGGCCCAATCAACTTTATCAAAAACCTTTTCTAAATCAAGCTTTAAGATTAAACCTGATTTCTTTAGAACACGCCAATCATCAATAATCTCATTGGCAATAAGGGAAGCATCCAATGTCCATCTTCCTTTAACAAAAGCCATCTGATTTTCAGCAACGGGGAAGGGCAAAACCTTTTTCAACCTTTTAGATAAACCTCGAGCAATGACCTTATAAGCATGGAATGAGACTAATAGGTCTAAAAGCATGAACCGTATATGCATCAACATGGTTAGGGATTAAACAAATGCATATTACATGTGATGGAGAGGCTATGGGAGGCTGATCGGTTGGATTCTTTGATTTTTTCTTTGCTTCCATGAAATACATATCAAAAGCTATGGTAAAAGTCTAGGAATCAATCAAAACATGCTGTATAGAGTAGTATCAAAGAGAAATTTCAGATGAGGGGTGAGCAGCCATGGATGGGTGAACGGAGTAGGTATACTAGCCATGGAGATGAGTAAGGAAAGGTTGGGGAGGGGTGTGGAGGGAAAATTGTAATCTTGGATAGGAAGGTCATAGTATTTACAAACAACTTAAAACAAGTTTTTCTTTATTCCGGATGCTCAATATGCAGTGCACACCTTAAGAATGCTAAAGAGAGATTTCTCTCTAGAAGATTGAAAATGAGAGCTTTGACACCTAGAAGGTTAAACCTCCCCTCTCTTCAGCAACTCATACTATGCAATCTCAATATTGCCTACCTTCTCTTGTTGCCAGATCTCCCTGAGAAACACCCAACAAACCACCCTCCTAATTACCATATTATCCCTACTCTTTAGTCCATCCATTACTCTGACACAAAACACACCTTGTCCTCAAGGAGTGAATAAAGATCCTCAAATTTTTCTCCAGTTAGATATACCACAAGTAGCAATAATACTGGGAATTCAGCTGCAATATCATATTTCAACAGAAAAATATGGTTCGCATGATATTTTCCAAAGCCAAAGTCAGTTAATTACAGAATAAGTAGACACACATCCCTGCACATTATCACAGTAAAAAGGATAGACATGGGCAGGCAAGTATCTTCAGTGCCAACAAGGTTCTCAAGACTAATTGAGCCGTCATCTCTAAAGCTTGAATGATTGACTAAGATTTTTGGCATCCTAAATTTTCTCTTAGCCTCAAGAGTGGCAAAATGTTATGGCGTTAAGAAACACTTGACAATCCCACTTTGACTTAGACTCCAAACTTATGATTATATAAGAAAGTTAATTGAAACTGGAAACGACCAGTATGCAGTATGAAAAAAGCATTCTTTTTCGGTTGCTTAATCAAGGCCGCATTTGCATTTCATGGCTCACAACAAGACATACATTTAGAACATTGAACCTTGATGCTACCATATCATTATTTCTGAACTATAAGTAGTCGTGGCTAATCACCATAGACCTTTCTTTCAAATTTTTGAACCAAACGGTTCATTTGGTCAACATACCATCTGCAAATGCTTTCTGATAATGAGTGCCTCACAAACAATATAAGATGTAAACATGTGAAAATAGGGTACATTGTCTAAATACAGCGTTATAAATTTTTTTTAAAAAAAGTTGCCTAGTATTAACGAAAAGAGAATAATGACATAGGACCAGATCATCCCCCCAATTTCATCCTGCAGGGGATTTATCAGATATGATTGTTATTTGGCATCTCTGCCTATCTTCACATTATTGCACTATCATATTTCAAGCCCTAGGGGAAAAAAACTAAATTCAACATTTGTATGAATTTAAAGAATTATAATAATATAGGTGCAACTTTCCGTTCCTAATTTGAAATCTAGACAAAATGTTAAATGAAAAAAACATCAAATTATCATCCATGCTTCATCATCTCCTATAAGAAGTCCATCCTTATACATATTAAATGAGCCTTATACATTTTCATATTAAATGAGCCTTATACATATCAAATGAGCCTTATACATTTTCCATCCTGACATTCTAATCAGATTTTTTTTTTTTTTTTTTTTTAAGTTCATGATATGTGGGAGTGAGAATTCGAACAGATGCCTTAACTAATCAAGCTGTGTTTTCCATTAGAATAAGCTACTTGTAAACTCAAAATTAAGACGCCACAGAAACCGATAGCATACCGTCGGGCAAGAAGAACCGGAGCGACGGAAGACCGAAAGGGAAGAAAATGCCTTCTGATTCGAGCTTTCTCAATGATTCGGTATCATTCTGCTGCAAATGGTGAGCAGTCTGATGCTTAGAGACCGAAGGAAATAGCATCGGAGTGACATCAACACCATGGCCCTGGGACAGAGACTGGCTACTCCAAATCCAGTTATTCTGATGCGTCGAACTTAATCGCAATCGATTCATCAAAGAATTTCCCGTCCGAATCAGAAGTTTGGACGCCATGAGCAAAAGAACGAGCTCACTAACACTTGGAAATCAAATATAGGCGTGGCGGTGAGGTTGGTGACAGTGTGCGGAAAAACGTAAGGTTGGTGTGGCCGTCGCAGGAGAGCGAAGGGGATGAAAGAAAATTTCGGTTGGGTTGGTGGCGGTTTTCCTTTTAAAACAACTCAAACCCCCTCCAAATGACTTAGAAGAGGTTGAGAGCCTAAACCACGGGGGAATGTGGTAAATGACCAAAATGCCCCCTATGAGGCCCATAAGAAGTTTTCAAAACCCTAATGATTTCTCGAGGCTATGAGAAATTTAAGTATGACCTTACGAAGTATTATACAAGATTTCAAAGGTTCTAGAACAATATAGAACATAAATCAAGACTTACGGGAAAGGATAAAGTTACCCTTAACTAAGACTCAAGATCCTTATAGAATTTTTAAAGGACACATTATGACTTTATAATACGTTGATGATTATGCATGTTATTATAAAATCCTCACAACCTATGAGCTTGAAATATTGCTTACGGAAGTAAGTAAAGATTTATACCTCGAGAATAACCCTTAAAGCAAGAACCTACTATTCGAGAACCAAGAAAAAAGTCTAAGAACAAGAACTTAAAGAAAAGTACAACGCTAAGTCCTACTTCCACCAAGACAAGAAGAATGTTAGGTGTCACTTATGAACAAAGGACCAAGGTCCTAGTAACTAGAAACTTTTTGACCTCCCACGGTATAACATGTTCATGACTTAGACTACATCTCTTCGAACGTAAAAAGTCTTAGATGTAAGTTTATAAACTGCATCACTTGGAACGTATGAAGCCTTAGATGTAGGTTTTAAATTACACTGCTTGCAATGTAAGAAGCCTCGAGCTTAGGTATTCAGACTATTTCGCTTGGAATGTATGGAGACTTGGACATAGGTTAGATATAGGTTTTAGATTACAATGCTTGGAACGTAAGAAATCTTGGGTGTAGGTATTCAGACTATGCCACTTGGAATTTAAGGAGACTTGGAAGGTTTTCAAACTGCATTGCTTAGAACATATAAAGCCTTGGATGCAGGTTCCTAACTACACTACTTGGAACGTAAGAAGTCTTGGGTGTAAGTTTCAGACTATATCGTAGAAAACGCACGAAGTCCTGGATGTAGGTTAAGACTACATCACTTATAACACATGAACCATTAGATGAAGGTTCAAACTATGTCACTTGAAACTCATGAAGCCTTGAACATAGGTTGTCATGTTCGTGTCTTGTATCATAAATCCTAGGTGGAGTGTGTGAGGGAACAAAAAAAAAAAGAACCAAGAACAAGAATAAGGACAAGGATAATAACTGAGAGTGAGAATAAAAACTAGAACATGAATCAAGATCCAAGATCTCATAATGAAAAATCGAGAACTTCAAATTAAGACGTTCTTAGAGAATCATCTTAGATTTCTATGTTTCTTGGGCTTCCACTCTAAGAGTTTTTTCTTAAGTTTGGACCCACAACCAAGGAAAGAAATCTTAACGTGTAAGCCTTAATCCATACGAGCCTTATACATTTGTTCACATGCATAAATCTTTGATTTCTTATAAAGGTGTTTTAAGGGTTCTTTCGTCATTTTTCTCCTGCTTCATTCCCCCAACATGCTCTAATCTTCTTATGATCTTTCATAAATATCCTTAAGATCATAAATGTGTCTCACATGAAGTTTCATAACGTTTGAAGTCCTTGAGGGTCTTGTAGACTTCTTAGAGTTCTTATAGGGATATTTTAATCTTTTACCACCCCAAATCTTGGTTTAAGCCCCTACTATGTTCCAATGGTCCTAAAACTTTGAATAACCTTTTAAACCTTGAAAAAAGACTTCTAATAACCTTTTAAGCCTTGAAAAAAGACTTCTTATAAAAAAATTTGTCATTTAAAAGTCACTTAGATCACTAACTAATGGTGCATAATTGTAGGGATATTTTGGTCAGTTTATGTAACAACCCTAAATTTCTACTTACTCAAGTTGCTACTAACGTCTCATTTTCTCATGAAATGTTGAATCTAACTCTTAAAAGAAAACATCATCTATAATATAAATGTTGAACATATTTAAAGCGTCTTCTATCTCTGGAAAACACATCTTACGTGTTTAATACGAAATATTGAAATGTAAAGAAAATAAAAACAAATACAAATAATTTAAATCGATTAAATTCAAAACAACCTATTCTAACCTAAGACTAGAAATTTAAATATGAGTCTATCCTATGCACGTGTCATAGTCTCTGCTTGCGATGCCGCCATCATCCATACATGGGTGCCTTGCCTTTACCTGAAAAATGATGTGGCACACGGCCTGAGTATTTTGAAGAATACTTAGTAAGTGACCCAATTATAGGGGTCATGCTAAATGCAATCACATGCAATCACATGCAAATATGCTCTACGTACCTGTCTCTATCTCATCTCATACTAGGGGTGGTCTCCAGTCCGGACTATGACCCACACGACGAGTGTGAACCCCAGGCGGCTTGCACACCCTCTAGACCTTCTCTGGTCAAGCTAGCTGTTTGTAGCGATGTCTGGAGGTCAGCGGACCCCTGGTGTCATGCTCACCATGATCTCCCTCATCATCATATTGTGCATGTTCGCACTCATCATCTCTAAGAGAAGTATCCCTATGCTTATGTACACACAACATGCATGAGGTCCCTCTAGTTCTCATCTTAACATCTCTTCTAACACAACCCTAGTCTCATCTCTTCGTTACTTTAAGTAAGACATGCTTGTTAGATATTTATATTAATATCATTTTCATGCTCTTAGAATTGTGTCATAAGTCGATCTGTCGACATGATGCAATATGGCACTCATCATCATATAGCAGGCTTAATATGGAAAACACATTATACTCATCATAATGCAATTAAGTGCATCAAGCATGACAAGTACGTCATACATCGTAATATAACTAACTCACGTACATCATCATGCATCATAGCTCATACATAATCATATAACTAGCATACAACACCATACGATACAACTCATACATCATCATATAACTAGCGTACGATAGCATACGATACAACTCATACATCGTAAACATAAATATCGCATGCGTCATCATACGTCATCTCAAAAAATCATAAATTGTCTCATACAATTTCTAGTTTATCCTATAGTAAGGCCACTTACTTTGTTGGCCTTAGCCGAAGTTCTCCCTAATTAATATACGTTAGCTCCCATTCCTCGAGAGCTGCTCCAAATGTTGCCAGGGTTCGTTTCCTATCACACCGTTCGTCATCTTTCCTTAGTATTTTACAATTTAATATTAATCCAACTAATAATTGTGAAATACGACCTCCTCAGTGTAAGGAGTAAACACTCGTAGTGATTTTACCTCAGAAGGGGGCTGTAAAATGGGGGGTACTTAAAAACGACCTCAATTAACCTAATCAGAGCCAAAAACAGGTTTAAAAAGGTCAGAAATGTGCAAACCAGGCTAAAATTGGAAATCCTAGCTAAAATGAACATTCATATTAACATTTAATATGAAGCCTCATACCATAATTAATATACAATAATTGTTATAGCATAAATAATTAGTTTAACTTTTTAATTAAATCCAATTCGGATTCCAACCTATCCAATAATATATAACATTTTTAGGTGATAACTATTATAATTAAATAATAGGGTAAAACAAATATTTCAACATATAATAATAATAATAATAATAATAATAATATGACATAAATATTAATTACAAAAATTTAAAACTATATTAATTTTCCTATAATCTTACAATTTTCCTTTTGATATGAAATTTATTTGCAAAATTGTAATAATGAACATTAAGCAACCTTTTTAAATCTCCAATAGTATATACTATATTAATTATGATTGTTCAATTATAAACCTAAAATAATTAATTAGGTTAATCCAATTAATTATTGTTTAAAATATAATAGGATACCATAATTAATAGTTTAATCATATGAGTTAATTATATAATTAATAATAATTTTAAAGTTGGATACTAATTATATTATAATATAATGATGATGATAATAATTAATATCCTAATCATAATTATAATAATTAGATAATTTTATGTTTATTAGGATATATGAAAATAGTTATAATTATAATGATATGTTAATATAATAATTATTATAATGATATCTTATAATAGTAACTAATAATTAATACCATATAATTATGTTTATATTATAATTATTATAATGATATCTTATTAGGATATAGTATTATAATAGTTAATATATTATATTATTATTATTATACTTTTTAATTTTAATAATAATGATAATAACTAAATTTATAGGAATCCTACGTTCGCTACTCCGAGAATGTTTTGTTGTCAAACACCGCTAGGAGGATTCACATTGGCTTGAAAAATCACCTGTCACATTTGAATAAGCAACTTTATCCCTTCAAAATGTTTACTTTGTACGCATCAATGTAAACATAGTTTGACCATGGTTGAACCACCTCCATGAATCCCTATTTGGAAATGAGGTGGAGGGGCGTTCGTTGAAAGGGGATGCTAAAAAGCAGTCGAGTGAATTCAAGGTGGTCCCCGGTAATTGACTCATGAAATGATGGGCTCTCTTCACTCGAGGTTTGAATATTTTCCTTCTTTTATGACCTCATATTAATAACTGACTTACGAGTTAAATTAGTCAAAATTTATTTAATGAATTTATTAGTTTTTTTTTTTTATTAATAGTTCAAAAACTTGGTAATTCACGTCAATTTGTATAAACTACTACACTGTATTGCTTGGAATTTCTTGGGATGATAAACTAGGTAGGGTGGAGGGTATTTATATTAAGGATAAGTAATCAATTCCTAAATTTATTCCTAAATTTATTCCTAACGTCCTAAATCATTTTCTTAACACAAATATAGTCACGTTTGGGCCTAATCCTATTAGGCTAGTGATATATTTTAACAGCAGAGTCGAAAGATGGCATAATCTCTATCAATGAAATTCGTGATAAAGATGACACAATATCTATCCATGAAGGATATTCCTGATAAAGATGGCATAATCTCTATCAATTTGATAGAATTTCGGATAAAGATGGCATAATCTCTATCAATGATAGATATTCGTGATGAGGTAGAAAATAAAAAACTTAGGAATTCTGAAAAGGTGGGTGGCGGAAGAGGTGGGAGAAGAAATTTAAATCTACAAGGGACTAGGTTGAAGAAGTGCGAGGCACTATCACTATAGTGGCTACCGTGGTCGCAACTGTGACTTTTGGAGCCAGTGTGAACCCACTCGGCGGCGTTTTGCAAGATGACACTACAAAAAATGGGGCAGTTCTCCTAGCTGGAAGTGCAATTATGGCACACCGATGGCCTATACTTTACATCATTTACTCAACGACAAATTTGGTCTCGTTCATGATATCCATGGGAGTGATTATGCTGATCATTATTCAAGTTCCACTAAAATCGAAGATTTGTCGTGGGGTATTCGTTGGTGGTAGTAGTGTTCTTAACCTTACCGTTTCTACATGGGTTTATAATGGTTAACTTCAAACCTCTCAACAATCTTGCTGCATGGCATTGTTTGAATTTAATCAATGTTAGATGGAAGAAGTAGCATGTTGACTTGAGAACTTCTCGTGAATTGTTACGAAGATTTGATTCATGAATACTTTTGGTACTTTCTCCATATTGGTACATGCATTCTCTTATACTAGTGTATGAATCTTCTTACTTCATGTATGAGTACTAATGTTGTAGTATTGCTATGCCTATATATTGTTTAGTATTGTTTTGAGACGTGGAGTCATTGTCATTTTGTATTTTATTAGAGGCAATTGAGAGGAAGTTTGTTAGTGAGACTTTTTAATGTGATAACGTGAGAGATACACTTGTAAACACTTTGATTATAGTAATTTGCTACCACCCGTGGACGTAGGAGAATTTCTTCTCTCCGAATCACGTAAATTTTTATGACTCTTTGTTGAATTTCTGTTCAAAGGTTTTGTGAGTGCGATCGATCTTATTTCCACTTCTGTTTCAACACCCTCCCATGTGTTTGGCAACAAGACAAAGTTTGAAAAATGGGACATGTCTCCAAGCTGGAACTGCAATTATGGCATACTGATGACAAATGTCATCCTTAATTTACCGAAGGGCAAACGTGGTCTCGGAATTAACAATTATAACATAGTTAAAAGCTATTAATAGGAAAAGCATAAATGTTCCAATTTGCAAGTCATCATAATATTCAAAATAATAAGTGATATAAATATTTTAGTGTATTGCCCTAAAACAAGAAAAAGAGAAGAAATTGATTTTTTTTTTAAAAAAAAAAAATTAAAGGATTGAATATGATGACAATGCGTGATTGATTTAAAACCCAAGGACATATGATAATTCGGGTCCATACTCATATTCTGAAACCCTATTACGATGATGAGTACAGATGCGTATACTACGATGATGATAATGATCATGTCACGCATGACACTTAGGGTCTGCTGACCTCCGGACATTGCTACGACCAGCTAGCTCGACTATGAAAGGTACAAGGGAGATGCGAACCGCCTGTGGATTCACGCTCGCACGTGTGGGTCGTACGTAGGGAACTACTGCACATTCAATTTAGTCCGGCCTAGAAGCTACCCCTAAGATGTTTTAATAATAGATCCTTAGTGAATTATTGCATGTGTTTGCATTTTTACGGCCCTTATAGTGGGGTCAGTTACTGAGTATTCTTCTAAATACTCAGGTTGTGTGCTTGCATTTTTTTCAAGTAAAGGCGTGGCGTCTCTGTACGGCTGACGACGGTATCGCGATCAGAGACCATGACACGTGCATAGGCTAGTATCATATTTAAATTCTTAGACTTAATTAGAATAGTTTGTTATCTTAATTATCTTTCATTATCATTTTTAATTTTATTTCTAAATTATGTTTTAAACATGTAAAACCATGACAATATTTTTAATGAATACGTTATATTTATGTTGAAATTATGATTTTAATAATAATGTTTTAAGAGTAATATTCCGCATATGACCTTAGACTACGATAACAGTAGCAGCTTTAGGTAGCTGAAATGTAGGTCGTTACATTAATATTAATAATATATGATATAAATATTAATTAAAAACTATATTATTTTTCCTATAGTCTTATTTCATAATTTTCCATTTTGATATGGAAATTATTAGCAATATCGTAGTAATGAACATGAAGCCAACATTTAATCTCCATTAATATACTATATTAATTATAATTGTTCAATTATAAACTTATAATAATTGTTTTAAATATAATACAATACAGTGGTTAATTATATGATTAATAATTTTAAAGTTGTACATTATTTATATTATAATATTATAATATTATAATAATGATGGTAATAATTAATATCCTAATTATAATTATAATTATTAGATAATGATATGTTTATTAGGATATAGTGTTATAATATTTATAATTATAATGATAGTTTTTATAATAATATTGTTATGATATCTTATTATAATTATAATTAATTATAGTATCATACTAACTAATAAATAATATCATATAATTATGTTTATATCATGATAATTATAATGATATCTTAGTATATAGTATTATAATAGTTATATATTATTATTATATTAGTTATATTAACATGATTAATTTTAATATTAAAAACATTACATGTTCAAATTAATTAAATATATATTGAAATATATTATTACATTTAAATAAAATTATTTTTCTCTTTATATAAATACGACCTTAATAATATTCTTACGAAAGGCTCCCACCCATCTGAACTTCATGTTCAAGTTAATGTATGTCTTCTGCTCGTTACATAAAATGTGTAATTTAGATTAAAATACTATCATAGGTGAAGTATTATCACGCATTTTAATTTTTTTTTAATATAATTGTTATATTTGATTATGATGTTTTTCGTGATATGATTAATTATATTACTCGTTTTTCATAGATTAAAATATAGTGATAATGGAGAAGAATTCCGATAATACGTAACGGACTAAAGCGGACAATATCGTTAGTAGCTTCAATATGATATTAATAGGTATCTCAAAATATCTCAAGTAAGTGTTTCAATACAAGAAGCACCGAGAATTTCTGAACATCTATCAGGAGACAAGTTAATGGAAGAGTACGATCACAAATTTACTCAATTGTCTAAACTCTCGATTTTAGAACTAAAAACTAGAATAAGCGTAACTTCAAATGTTTGAAAATGATGATTAAAATCCCAAATGAAAACAACAATAAATTACAAAATAAAAAAAACGAGAATCTATATCGTTTACAATTGGGCGGGGGACGAGATGGAGGAAGAAATTGAAATATGACGGGATTGGGTTGAAGAAGTGGAAGACACAATGATGCTGATAACAACGGTGACTTTTCAAGTCAATATGAACCTTCCCAGTGTTTGGCCAAGAAAGTGTTTTTCTACGTTTCCTCCGAATCAGGTTGTTGACATATTCACAAAAGGTGTTTATTGACCTCTCTTTAAATTGTTCAGATCTAAACTTCACGTTCGTTCAAATCCGACACTTAGCTTGCGAATATTTAGTACTGAATTATAGTTTACCATATATATCATATTTGATCTTTTATTAGAGGTAAATATCTTAATGCATATGCATATTTTCATTTATTGCACTTTCTATATACTTGTAATTTATTTGATTATAAATAGATAACTTGCACATTTATGCAGTGGTTTTAGCAATATTCTTAATCTCTACCTAAGTGACTTATCTTTACCTGAAAAACGAGTAGCACGAGTATTTATAAATACTCAATAAATAGCCCCAATTATTTGGGTCGGGAACTACAAATTCCTTTGCTTTTTATTTCCCTTTCGAAGTAGTTTTTTGTTACCATGATACTCGAAAAAAAACAAAAGTTAACCTAATTATATGTATAAAAAAACGAGTCTAAATGCCAAAAAAAACTAGAATCTTATCAAACGAACTCTAATTCATTGTGAAAGGACTCATTGATGATACTCGACAAATAATACATACACGGAAGAACAACCGTGACAAAGCAAACTACGAGGTTGATGGAAGGACGTTGCGTGTGGTCGATAACGTATATCTAAGAAGAAGTCAAATAATAGGCAAAGAAAATGGACACACTGACGTCAAGTTCAAAGAAAAGGTCAAACCTTGAGGAAATATCCAATGAATGAATTTTCCATTTACGTGTAAAATGCAAATACTTTTAACGCGTTATCCAATCTCTCACGCTTGGTGGCATATAAATGAAACCAAATAAATATTGCAAACAATAATAAAAAAATAAAAATAAAAATAAAACTATATTCTAAAAACAAAAAATGGTTGATCCGGCTTTTATTATAATCCCGGTGGCTTTTCTTTCCATTTGTGTAGTTTTCACGGTGTTGAGTTTACTTTGCCGGGGGACAGCGGGTGGCACTACCAGCGGAGGAGGTGCTCATTTCGGCGGTGCTGCCCATGCTGGAGGATTGCATCATGGACATGCCGGCCTACAACACGCAGGAGACCATTTTGGAGGTGGAGGACACGATCACGGCGGCGGCGGCGGCGGTGGCGGTGGTGGAGGTGGTGGAGGCGGCGGCTGTTGAGGTTAATTTTTTTCTTTTAGAGGTGGCATATATATGTATTATGATTAATTTTCTTTTTTCATTTTTTATTTTAATTTAAACCAATAATAAGGATAATAATGATAATAATGACTAACGGCTATATATTTGAATTTTTTTTTCCTTTTTTTTAATCATAATAATAATAGTAGTAATAATAACCGGTGATAAATTTGAAATTCTTCCTTTTGTTTCTTAAATAATAATAATATTAACAATAATAAAAGATTATAAGATTAAATTTCTTTATTCTAAATTTTCAAATATAATACTATATATAATTATTTTATTTTAAAAACAACTAAAAAACCACCCAAATATTATTCCCCTCAGCTACCAAGTGATCACGTCAGATATTTTTTATTTCATCTTGTTTCGACTATAACTCTTTTATTTTAGTCCTAATTTGAGTGATTCAAAAGACGTTTTAAATCATTATTCCAAGTTTTATATTATGTATACTTCAAAATATTGAAATTATTAGTAATTAAGAATAGGTGGATTATCATCAAAATATCAATTAATTAATTAGGCTGGGATTAAGAAGAAAAAGAAAAAGAAAAAAAAAAACACTTTGAACTTATATGTTTATATAAAATCGTTAAAACAATAACAGTGGAAAAATACATCACGTAACTTTAAATAAAAACAAAGTAGGAATAAACAATGTCCTGATCCATCGCGCGGGATACATTAGCTTGAAAAAATAAAATATATCTATCATAACATCAGTTCCATGGCCATCACCATGACCTTGTTATCCATGCAAGGGCGTCTTTCTTTTACTTAAAAAGTAAGAGTAGCACGTGGCTTGAGTATTTTAAGAAATACTCAGTAAGTGACTTACTAATAGGATCGGGAAGTGCAATCACATGCAATAATGTTTGGGATCTATCATGTCATAAAACATCATATCATGGCCTTAGTCTTAGCTTCCGACTGGAGTAGAATTGGATGTGTAGTACTTCTCTACACATGACCCACATATGTGCACATGAACCCCTAAGCAAGCTTGTATATGTACCCATGGACTTTGGCATTCGTCTAGCGTACAACCATGCTGCCGGTATATCACGGAAGGAAGGGAGTGTGCGTAGTATTGTGGTGTATACAATATCGTAAAATAACATCATGACGAACATAAATGTCGTATGGTATGTGTTTGTACCCATCATAATAGGGAAGTATCCCGATGCACTGAATATAATATGCATGAGATCCCAATAGTTTTTAAATTCATGACGTGTATCTATGACGCAATACGTATCATCGTTCATTTCATACATAACATAGTCCTTTTGGGTCATTACATAAGTAAATGTACAATATGATACCATACTTTCATAATATATATAACATTCAACACTAGCATAACGTGTCAACATGATAAACCATAGCATGACATTTTTCATCGTAGAAACACATAATAACATAATAAACAAACATATTAATCATAAGGGACGACACATGCCCCAAAAATATCTCATAGCGATGAAGATAGTATCCCTTTCTTATCCAAAATCACGAGAGCTTATATTCAAAATGGACAATATCATGCTACTATTGAAAATATGTGGAGGGTGATTATTCATAACAAGTAGTATTAGAGTCATGCCTCTAACTTAGCCATGTCAGTAGACTCTTAATATCTTAAAATCTCGTAATTAATGATTTATTTTCTAATAATTATTTTGAGTATTTTATTTACAATTACGTGGTTGACATGCAAAGTGATGATATTCAAGAAATAACCTAAAGTGTTTAGAGTGTATAATTAATGTTGGATACCATACTACGGCAACGCTATTAGTATAACCCACTATCGTTATTAATGATTGGATCCAAAATTCATGTGTATATAAGTGGAAACATTTAATATAATGAGTTTATATAGAATTGGACAACAAAATATTTAATATGTTTTTATATATTTGTTAATTAAAAAAACTAACATTTCACACATCATCATATGCTATGCGCATATGAGTATGATCACTTCGTCACACATTGAGTTTATAATAAATATAGAAGTGAATTCCAATCTATAGGAAAATATGATTATAAGAAACGACTCTGCTGGGGATCGAACCCAGAATCTCTGGTTTCGTAGACCAGCGCCTTATCCATTGGGCCACAGAGTCCCACAAGAGTCAATCAATCGTTAATTAATAAATATCTTTATCCACGTCGAGGTGAGTAATTTATATCAAATATAGAAGTGAATTTCAATCTCTAGAAAAGTGTAAATGACAGAAACGACTCTGCTGGGGATCGAACCCAGAATCTCTGGTTTCGTAGACCAGCGCCTTATCCATTGGGCCACAGAGTCATCCGGTTGCAAATTGAAAAATAAGCATTATTGAATATATAGATTTATTTTATTTATCTTTGACGTCGAGATGCGTAATTTATATAAAATATAGAAGTGAATTTCAATCTATAAAAATGAAATTTGAGTATTAAACCACCTGCTGGGGATCGAACCCAGAATCTCTGGTTCCGAAGACCAGCGCCTTATCCATTGGGCCACAGAGTCATTCGTTTGCTAATTGAGAAATATAGAAATATATAATATTTAAATTTATTAAGTTATACTAATTTTGACAATAAAAATGAAATTAAGTTTACCCACATATCATTTTTATTTCTTTGATATAGTATATTTACCACAAACCTAAAAACCAAAGGCAAAAATTATTAAATAGTTTTTTTTTTAATTTTTTTTATTTTTAGAAGGGTAATAGATGATCAAATCATGTCCCTTTAATCTATATATATACTAAATACATGAAAAAGAAAAAAAAATGAAAAGACTATCATTGCATCTTTAATTCTAGTAAGTTACCACGAGCTTTTCTTAGAGTTTAGAACGTTATTCTCTAACATCATTATCAAGGTGAGTTTAACTAAAATATAGTAGTGTCTCTCATGTTGTCTACTCGTGTAGCCCTTCATCCCTTCTCAAGGTGGGTTTACTTCTACACGCAGTAGCTATTCATTATGTCACCTATTCATGTAGTCCTCCTCCATTATCAAGGGGAGTTTATGGGTCATCCCTCATTTCTACCCATAATAGTGACCCTACCTACTGTCGAATTTTCAAAAGTAAATAATATTTTTGTTAGACTTTAGATATTTAATTTTTAAGTCGATTTAATTTTCAACTTCACCTTTTTACTTTTGGAAGGTGACGAGCACACCAGACTTCGACATCATCAGGTCCTTTCTCTTATTTGTCAAAGAAAAACATTAGTCAAGCCCAAGTTTTTAGAATACGTTTGAAGTTCAATGCATTTAACCATCTTTCGTCCAGAAAGAAAAGAGGAATACTTTAACTTTGTGACGTGGCATTCATGGACAGCAAAGGACTGGTTGCACATAACTAATAATTACCGAGTATTACTTGTCTATAGTATCCTTTAGCTGCTCGTATTCTCCATTTAAAAAAACATTTTACATTAGTTGTGGGTAAAATTTTTGTAGATTAAGTAGACATTTTACTTAAACTTTTGTTTATTGTGAGATGTCACCTCGGTTAGGGAGAAGAACGAATTATGAATATGAAAATCTTTCTCTAGTAGATACATTTAAAAAACTTTGAAAGGAAGATCGGAAAAGAAAGCCCAAAAGAACAATATCTGCTGGCGGTGGGCTTGGACCGTTACAAATGGTATCAGAAGCAAACACCAAACGATGTGCCAACGAGAAGGTTGAGCCTTGAAAGGGGTGGACACGAGGCAGTGTGCTAGTAAGGATGTTAGGTTCTGAAAGGGGTGGGTTGTGGGGAGTCCCACATTGATTGAAAAACAGAACGAATGCCAGCGAGGACACTAGGCCACAAAACGGGGTAGATTGTGAGATCCCATAATGAATAAGGAAGAGAACGTAGCATTCTGTATAAGAGTGTGGAAACCGCTCGACAGAAAGGTCAACAAAAAGTTTGGGTAATGTATTAATTCTAACTTGAATAAAAAAAGTGTGGCTTTGAAGGGCCAACGTAGACCATAAGTTTGAATGTGTCAAAGTAAGATTATTGTACTACGCTTTACAAGACTTTCCCTTCTTTGATTTATATATTACTCTCATTTCATACAATCTAAATGCAAGCAAGCAAGAGAGTGGGATTGAAATATAGTGAGAATGGAGCAAGATCTCAAACATCCCACGTCCTCTTTGAATGCTATTCCTGATGATGATGCACATAATCAAGAAATTAGAATTGTGATGCAGTCTGAGGTTGATGCCTTTCAACCAACGCCCCTCCACCTTGCTTCCAAGAATGGAGACATCGACACCGTTCGAGCTTTGTTGGAGAACAACACGAGTGCTTGCTTGGTTTACGATAACAACGGTTTCATTCCTCTCCATTATGCAGTAATTAATGGACAAGTCGAGATCACGAAAGAGCTTATCAATGCAACCCCACAATCTATTTGGATGAAGCTTAAAGATGGTCGAACTGCCTTGCATTTATGCGTAGAAAGTAACCATTTAGAGAGTCTAAAGCTGCTTATTGAAACATTTATGAATCGTCACGAAGGTTTCTTGAATACAACTGATGACGAGGGGAACACTATTTTGGATTTATCAATCAAACTCAGACAAAGTGAGGTAAGTAATAAACAAAAACTCTAAGGGTATAAAGATATTTGTCTTCCATTGCTGCTCACCATAGGTATCATATCTTGTATCTGTTTATTGCTATTTTCATTTATTGTTATTTCCATATCTTTGTAATTTATTTATTTTAATGCAGATGGTAGGATATTTACTCTCACTCTCTGAAGTAAAAACTAGAATAAGCACAACTTCAAATGTTAGAAAAAGAAGTCTAGAATCTCGAAATTCTAAAAAACAAAGACGAGAATCTGCATCATTTAGAATAGGGCGGTGGAAGGCATGGAGGAAGAAATTAAAATACAAAGGAGATTGGGTTCAAGAAGTGCAAGGGACAATGATGTTGGTGGGTACAGTAATCGCAACCGTGACTTTTCAAGCTGGGGTGAACCCTGCAGGCGGTGTTTGGCAAGAAGACACTCCAGACAGTGCTACTTTGAAAAATGGGACAATTCACCGAGCTGGAAGTGCAATTATGGCATACCGACTACCAGTAGAGCACTTAATTTACTCAATGGCCAACGTGGTCTCGTTCATGGCCTCTGTAAGCGTGATTCTGCTAATCATCAGTCGAGTTCCACTAAAAAATAGAGTTTGTAGTTGGGTGTTAGTGTTGGCCATGTGTGTGGCAGTAGTGTTCTTAGCATTGGCCTTTCTACAAGGATTTATAATGGTTAACGTCGACAATCTTGCTATAGGATTTGGATATTATTTAGCAACATACTTTTTGTTCGGGTTGGTTGGATTAGTTGGTCTATTCCACGTAATTCGTTTTCTTATTTGGGTGGTCAATTGCTTATGCAGCTGTTTCACCTCTAAGCTTAAAGCCCACAGCCCTGAAGTGTACCACACCTCAAATATTATATAAATTCAACTAAATTATTTTAATACAATATTTCATCCAATACCTAATATTGATTAATGTGTATGTTCTTATTTTGGTTCAAAGTTTGTGTGTTTAAAAAATGTACCTCATATTATAGATATCTAAAAAGATAACGATTATTATTCTCACGAGGCTTACAAAACTATAAGAACATGATTTGATACTCTTTAAGTTATTTTAATTTCTTGTTCAGAAAGTGTTGTTCAATACACTAAGATTCAAAAGTTGTCACAACCCAATTTTTGAGGTTTCACAAATCGAATCTAAATAGATGAAAGCGAAAACAAATAAAATAGAAGATAAAAATTCAATATAAAAATAATTAAAATACATTTTTATGTCAATATAAAATTACTCGGGTACAATTTTCTTATTTTTAACTAATTGAAATACATTATAGATAAAATGTCATTATACAAAATTCTACTTTTGGTTCCTCGAGTTTTGAGGTTGGTATAATTTTGGCGATGAATTTTCATAATTGATATTTTAAATCTTAAGTTTGATTTTAATAGCATTTATTTGGACAACACAATGACTCGCACATTCGATAGATGAACACAAAAAAACCGGAGTCAGAAAATACAAAGAGGAATATTGATTAGAAGTTTATATTGATGACTTCAACTATGTATCGTAATAGAAAATGCATATAATGCAAAAGTACATTTTCTGAGCACAATCTAGAGTTTTACCATATATAATTATTTACTATACATATACATAGTTGTTTACTATATACCTGACCTCCTTATTATAAGGAGAAGACTCCTAACCTAACAATTATACTATTGGAGATTGATCTAGTCAACCAAGAATTGAATTATTAAACGACCATCAATATATTCACTGCACCAAACCAATTACGGTTTTCCACAACCTCATTTTTCAATATCAACACATTTTGTGCGAACATGTCCGCTAGATTATTTGCACCCTCTATCTTCTCTAAACACGTCACCTTCTTCCACTGACCTACAACTAAAATGATAACGTCTTCTGATTTGTTTTGTCTTTGAATGATAGACTAGGTTATTCACCAACTGAATGACACTTTGACTATCTATATTAAGAATCTTCTCACGCTGTTTCTTGCCTAATACTTCTAGATAGTCTATGATCCACATCATCTCCTTTTCAACTTGAGCTACTGCTACATACTAACTATATGAAAGAGCAACACAATTTTGAAGCCTAGACATCAAACTCATCCCATCATCCATGGCTTGCTTTCACTTGGTTGTATTCTCCAACTATAGGGCCTCATCAAAGGACTCTGGCTCCCTTTCATCCGTCAGCAACAAATATTGTAATGAAGGTGAATACCTATATAGTTCTCTATGGTTTTGGATGCTTTTTCTCAACATTTGCTCAAGTGTCACTTGTTGATACAAAATAAGGTGTCTCAATCATGTCACAAATATTTCATGGTAGATGATAAGATTGTACCATAGATGTTTGTGTTTAGGTTTGCATGCTACAAAGTAGTCTTGATCAAGCTAACTTGTGGAATAATCCAAATCGCAAATTTAGAATCAAGTTTTCTTTACTTTTGATCTTAATCATCAAAGGTAATTTGTTCCAAAACTTTCCCTTGGGTTGATTCTTTATCGTTTTTGGGTTCTTAGATAGTTTAGAAGATAGTTCAGATCTAAAGATTTTGTTCTTTAACAAGGTTGTTAGATCGAATTCCAAAAGTTTCGTAACATTTGGTATCAAAGCTTTAGATTCTAGGTCGGATATATGCTTTTGTTATTGTTTATTTCTTATTTTTCATTCCGAAATTTTCTTATTCTTTCTCATCTATTCATAATGGGTCCATCATCTAAAACAAAAAAGTGTCATTTTTGTTATTCTTTTCATATATATATATTTTTTTCTTTTATGTTCTTATAAATCTTGTCTGGTTCTAAAACTTTGTATTTTATAAGGATTATAAGGAAAAAAATGTCTATTTGCATTCTTTGCAACATGTCACAAAAGAAAATCAGCCAAATCTATGTTTCATCAAGCACAAAGACATGAGAACCATGGTAATAATGATCCATTTTGGATAGCTTTTTAATAAAATTTTGATGGAATCCGTCAATCTATGAAATACATATCTAAATTACGTCAAGAGATGAATTTGCAAGACCAAGTAAGAGAGAGACAAATTGTACGATCCATTAATGGGATGTATGTGAGTGAGAACAAAGAATCGAGGAAGAATTTGTATTGGTCTATGGTAATAGTCTTCATTATTAAAAGTGAGAAGCAAGTAAAGTGACCATGTCATAGGGGATGTATGAGAATCCTAGGCATGAGGCGTAACTAATGGAATAAAAGCAGTACCTCTTCCAATAAGATGTGGTTCGAGGACGAACCAAGGCGAAATATGTTGGGCATGTGACACCTGAGTAAAGAGTACATGAATGAACCGAGAACATATTTGAATGAGAGAGATCGTGAGGATATTTAAGAAAAACTGAGAAGAATTGCACAAGTCAGTGTCTATATAAACAAGGTGCATTTTTCTTTTCGGTGACTAAATCATAGGAACTCCTAGGATTTTTTTTCGAATAGGTTCCCACACGACCATAATTATTTATATTTATGAATTTTTAAATTGATTGGATTCTAAATTTTCAAATATATTGAATTTTGTTTGGTGAAAGGGACATGGTTTGAATGTTCGTCCAAAGAAAAACTTTATTCAAGCCAAAATTTCTAGAGTACAATTAAAGTTCATATAAAGCCAAAATTTGTGGC
Organism: Cucurbita moschata; assembly: GCF_002738365.1. NCBI lineage: Eukaryota > Viridiplantae > Streptophyta > Magnoliopsida > Cucurbitales > Cucurbitaceae > Cucurbita > Cucurbita moschata. The sequence continues at coordinate 3,060,695 of NW_019268536.1, forward strand.
GCGACATTAATGGATGAAAAAGAGTGATTGTATAACAATGCTAAGGATTTTGGTATCTTTATTAATGGATGAAAACCAAGATATACTTTATTAATATAAGTAGTAACTTTTAGTTTATAAGATCTCACATCGATCGGAGAGGAGAACGAAACTCTCTATATAAGGTTATAGAAACCAGTCCCTAATAGACATATTTTAAAGCTTTAAGAGGAAGTTCGAAAGGGAAAGTCGAATGAGGACAATATGTGTTAGTGGTGGACTTGGATCATTAAACCTTTCTTAATTACCCTATCTCACTTGGAATTGACCTCGGTTGATTCATGTATCTCTTTTTTATTTTTTTTTTAAAGTAGATTTCACCTAACTAAAACTTAGAAATTAAAAGCAAAACCAACCTCCACGAGACTTTAATTCAAGAGGACCCAAATATGGTTTTGGTTTGTACATCAAAGACTTTTTCAAAACATGCATTTAGTTTTCATATCTAGACAAAGTGTACGCGTAGAAATGAATGCTCCAAAAAAAAAAAAAAAAAACATCTTTTATTATCATAATAACCCAAAATATTCGAATTAAAAAAGAAAAAAAGAATGGATTAGTCCCACATTTCTTAAAGTTTGAGAAGTGGGGGTTGGTCTTTGCTACAAAACGGCGGTCCCTCACTTCATTTTAACATCCCATTTGAACCGTTCGAGTTTGTCGGAGAGTATACTTTCTAATTGCTCAAGGTCAACATTTTGGCTGATCCGACTTGGGACTGATACGTTCGAACCCTTTCTTCTAGTTTCAATTTTTTGAAAGCGTTTAATGTTAGTATGATTATCTTTTAGCTAGTTTTAAATTTTCGGAAGCTTTTAAGGTTAGTATGATTACCTAAATTTTTGGAGTCAATGTGAAGTATTTATGCATAATTAGGCTGAGCTATTTAAATTATTTTATGCAAAACTAGGTGAGTCAATTCCCACAGTAGAATTCTAACTTAAGATTGTTGGACTCCGTAGTAATAATTTAATTTGAGAGATCAATGTTAAGCTAGCATCAAGGAGTCGTAGTAGCTTCGACCTAAGCCAACCAAGTAAGAGCCATTACTATTGGCTCGGTTAGAAGACTTGTCTTAATATACGACGACTCGTGCCATGTGGCCCTTGCATGTGTCATTTATGTTTTATGTTATATGATGATGTGATAATGTTATATGATGATGTGATGATGTTATACGATGGTGTTATGACATTTTAAAATGATGTGATGATGTTATATGATGATATTATATGATGACTTAATAACGTTAGATAATATAATTGATAATATTATATGATGATGTGATGATGTTATAGAATGATGTGATGATGTGATAATGTTGTAGAATGATGTGATGATGTACATGATGTTGACATGATGATGATGATGCATAATAATAAGATGATGCGAGACGTATGATGATGAAATAACTTAATATGATGATGTTCCAATTAAAGTGGTGCACGTATTAGATGTTATGATGCATTATGACGATGAGTTTTCAAAGACAACCCTAGTTAATGTTAATGATGATGAATGTATGAAGGTCAATGCGCGCATGTTACTAGAGTAATGTTTGAACGTTGTATAGGGTTGTGTCATAAAGATGAAAACTATAGAGACCTCATGCATTTTGTGTGTTTATATACATGAGGATACTTCTCCATTTATGATGATGAGTATAGATGCATATACTATGATTAAAAATGGTCATGCCTCGCATGAAACTTAGGGGTCTGCTGACCTCTGGCCGTCACTATGGGCAGTTACCTTGATTATGATGGGTCCAAGGGGTGCGAATCACTTGGGGACCCACGCTCACACGTGTGGGTCATGTGTAAGGAAGTTCTACACATTCAATTTTTTCCGAACTGGAGACCCCCTATGATGGTTTTTAAATGATAAGTCCTTAGATCATGAGTTGTATATGTTCACGTTCTCTGACCCCAACAGTGGGGTTACTTATTGAGTATTTTTTAAAATACTCAAGCCGTGTGTTATATCTTTTCAAGTAAAGCCTAGACATCCCTATACAGCTAATAACGATATCGCAATTCGAGACCATGACACATGCATAGGATAATTGTACTTGTTTTCTTAGACTTAGGTTAGAAGAGAGTCTTTTAATTTTAACATTATTTATTTATTTAGTTTTTTGTTGTATCATCTAAAAGATGTTTTCTAACACGTAAATCTATGACAATATTTTAAAATGAAGTTTATGTTTTATGATAAAATTTTAAATATTTAATTATGATATGAGTATAGATGGCCGTGGCAACTCTAGTGTTTGGTGTTTATGGTATATTTTGAATTTTGATTACTTTCACTTTAATGTGTTTATTTGAATCCAAATTCACCCAATAATTGTATCTCTTTACAAGACTTTCCCATTTTTTGATTTATATATTACTCTCATTTCATACAATCTGCAAGCAAGCAAGAGAGTGGAATTAAAATATAGTGAGAATGGAGCAGAATCTCAAACATCCCACGCCCTCTTTGAATGATATTCCTGATGATGCTGCTCAAAATCAAGAAATTAGAATTGTGATGCAGTCTGAGGTCGACGCCTTTCAACCAACGCCCCTCCACCTTGCTTCAAAAAATGGAGACATCGAGACCGTTCGAGCTTTGTTGGAGAAGAACACGAGTGCTTGCTTGGTTTACGATAACAACGGGTTCATTCCTCTCCATTATGCTGTAATTAATGGACATGTCGACTTCATGAAAGATGAAACGGATTACCTTGATGATCAAGATCAAGAGTAAAGAAAGCTTGTTTCTAAACTCGTGATTCGAACATATTCATCGAAGTATATTGTATGATTGATGTCTCTTAGTTCATATCAAAATAGCTTATCAATGCAACACCACAATCTATTTGGATGGAGCTCAACGATGGTCGGACTGTTTTACATTTATGTGTAGAAAGTAACCATTTAGAGGGCATAAAGCTGCTCATTGAAACATTTATGAATCGTCATGATGGCTTCCTAAAGGCTTCCTAAATACAACGGATGATAAAGGAAACACTATTTTGAATCCATCGAATCTCAACAAAGAGAGGAAAGTAATTAGAGATAACTCTATTATGGCATCCCAATGACCAATAAACTACTTTATTTACTCAATTGCAAACGTGGTCTCGTTCATGGCCTCTGTGAACGTGATTCTACCGATCATCAGTCGAGTTCCACAAAATAATAGGGTTCGTAGTTGGGTGTTAATGCAGTGCGGAAGTAGTGTTCTTCGCATTCGCATTTCTACACGGATTTGTAATGGTTAATCTCAAGTCTCTCAACAATTTTGGTATAGCCTTTGGTTGGTTGGTCTATTCCACACCTTAAATATTGTTGTTTATTAGGAGTTATTTGGAATTGAAATTATTGATACAGATTACATAATTGAGTAGTCTACGCACATTACTAGTATTATTATAATTATAAAGATATATTTTTCATATATTTTTTAACTAATTAAAATGTATTTCGATATCAATATAAAATTACTCGTGCACTTTTCTTATTTTTAACTAAAACAAAATACTTACTACATAAAATGTCAATATACAAAATTATACTTTTGGTTCTTAAGTTTTGAGTTTGGTATATTCGGGTGATAGAATTTTTAAAAATGATATTTTAACTCTCAAATTTGATTTTAGTAACTTTTGTTAGAACTAACACAACAACTCACATATTACATTCGATTTAGATGAACACAAAAAAAAAAAACAAGAGAGAAGATACAAAGAAAAATATTGATAGATATTTATATTAATAATTTTAAGTATGTATCATAATAGAGAATGCACATATACATACACACATACAAATATATATAATTCAATTTATAACTTTACAAGATATAGTCATCTACTATATATCGAACAATCTACCCTAAATAGTTTTACCAGATACAACCATTTACTATACACGGTTGTTTACTATATATGTCATTTGTCATATATAGTCTTATAATGTATAACCATTGAATAACTTATAAATATAACAATTCTCACCTTTGTAGTAGGCTGATCTAGTCAACCAAGAATTTCATCCTCAAACGATCATTAATATCTTCATTGCGCAAGACCAATTAAGGTTTTGCACAACTTCAATTTTCCAACATTAACACATTTTGTCAACACGTGCTAGATTTTTTCACCCTCTATCTTCTCTAAACCCATCACCTTATTCCACTAACCTGCGAGTGAAATGATATCATCTTCTGATGTGTTTTATCTTTGAATGATAGACCAGGTTCTTCACCAACTCAATGACACTTTGACTATCTGTATAAAGAATCATCTCGTTCTACTTCTTGCATAAGAATTCTAGATGGTTTGTCATTTATGTCATCTCGTTTCCAACTTCAGCTATTGCAACGTACTAAGCCTTAGTAGATTAAAGAGCAACACAATTTTGAAAGTTAGATATCCAACTCATCCCATTATCCATGACTTGCTCCCACTTAGTTGTATCCTTCAACTATAATGTCTCATAAAAGAACTCTAGTTCACATTCATTAGTCACAAATAGTGTATTGAAAGTGAATACATATCTGGCACTCTAATTGTTGCTCAACATATGCTCATGTGTCACTTGCTCCACTTCTGGTTTCTTAGCAACAATCTTAGGAGTTTATTGAGTATCTGCTACCGCATCAGTTGGTGAATTTTTCTGCAACTCCTTCAACTCCACTTGTTTCGTTGTCTCATAACCTTTTATTTTTTTATTCTTGTATAGGACATTTTCATCAAAAGTCACGTCCAATATCTTAGCATTTTTCAATTCTTGTCATCCCAAAACCTGTACTTGAACATGCTAGGACCATAGCCTATTGGTAGAACTTCACAGCCTTAGCATCAAACTTGTCTCTCTTCTCTGAATCAACATACACTGCAACCAAAACTTGAGTTCTTTTTCTGTCAATATCTATTATCACAACTTGAACTCAAGGGTACTGATGACCCTAAATTGATCAAATACGCTGCTGTATTTACATCATCAACCCATAATGTCTTTGACAATCCAAAATAAAGTCTCATACTTCTAGCTCGCGTATTTAATGTTCTATTCATCCTTTCAGCAACACCATTTTGTTTTGCCTTACCGGAAATTGCCATCGTTAATCTGATTTCCTCAGTTGCACAAAATGTTTTGAATTTTGACTTTTCATAATCTCATCCATGGTTAGACCTCACACATTTGATTTTCAAGTCAGATTTCCAATATCAACTTTCCACTTTTCAAGGTGGCAAACACATCTGACTTGTGTTTCAGAAAATAAACCCATTAGCTTTCTGCCGAATTCATCAATAAAGATGACGTAGAACTTTGATCCACTAAGTTTTGAAACTTAGTCGATCTGACTTGTGTTTTAAGAAATAAACTCATAGCTTTCTGCAAAATTCATTGATAAAGATGACGTAGAACTTTGATCCACTATGTTTTGAAACTGGAGATGGTTCCAAAGCGTTTGTATGAACCATTTTCAATCGCACTTTCGTCGATTCTCTTGCAGCTTTTGTGAAGCTAACTCGTTTTTGTTTGCCCATAACGCTATTCTCACAAAGACCCATGTCAAAGATTTCACGCCTTCTAAAATTATTTTTGCAGCCAACATCTTCATTCCTTTGACGTTTATATATCCAAGCCTTTTGTGCTGCAGACTTGAATTGAAAGAACTCAGCAATCATGCTTATACACCCTACATTGGTATATAATGTGATAAGGATCACGGTGTTCCAAATGTTTCAATTGGACCTATTACACGTTTCAAGGCCAAGAAGATTCAACAAGCATTCATTAGTCATCTACAAGATTGAATAGGCTCGATTCAACCATTACTTTATGTGTTACAAGCTCATTTGATTGAGGAAGGGCCATTTGGAGGTTTAGAAGTGAATATTTGCACAATTGAAGAAGAGGATGAAGTTGCTATAAATTGTACTTTTACAAAACTTTATTTATTATTTTTAATTTCATAATTCTTGTAATGGGCAAAAGGGTGGAAGTTATGGGTGAAATTGACTTCTTCTCTTGTAGAGATTTAAGGGGATCGGGATTAAATTATGACCACTAACTTCTTCCGTGGTCATTTCAAGAATTGAAAGTTTCTTTTGTGGGGAGACTATAAATACCCACAAATTATTAAATAAAAAGGTAATTCTGAAAGAATGAAAGTGAGATCTCAAATTGAGACTTTGGCCCTTAGAAATACGAGCATCCTCTTTCACACTTCTAAGTTTCATGCAATTCTTGTGGTAGATTGCATCTGAACCATTCAATCAAGCCTTGATCAAGTTTGATCGTGGAGTGACTCAATTTAGAATAAGGTTCCAAATCTTTCCCCTGAGTGACTCAATTTAGAATAAGGTTCCAAATCTTGCTTCTATGTCTTCGATCTTAGGAGGTAATCTAATTCTAGCCTTATTTTTTGGTTGATCCGAGTTTTGTATAAGGAGGTGTTAATTTCTTTGATCCAAGAGTTCTTGCTTCAACAAAAGCTTGGATCGTTGGGCTGAGGATAAGGGTTGTCTTATGAGTTCCAAATTTTGTGTCACGTGTTACCAGCATATCGTCTTTCATAATCTTCCACGAACTTTTCCCAAACTTTACTGCATAAGCTGTGATATCCAATTGACCAAAAGAGATCAAGTTATTCTTGAGACTAGGAATATATCTAACATCTTCTAATATCCACTAATTTCTTACGATAATTTTTATGTAGACATCCCAATTTTCTTCAATCTCAAAGACTTTGTTGTCGGCAAGATACGTCTTCTCGAAATTTCTAGATTTGAAATTTCAAAACAGTTCCTTATTTGGAGAAGAATAAAGAGATGCACATAAATCCAAAATCTAGGATTCAATCGGGCTATCCACACTGAGGTTAAGAGCATCAACAATGTCTTCTACTAAATCTATAGAACCATTATCATCCTCTAGTTTGTGATTCTGCTTCCTCTTTGGTTTGTACAATTTGTCCAAAACTGCATTTTTTTTCTCCACAATTCCAACACGCTAGGTTTCAATTGTTTGAAGATTTTTCTCGCTTCTTTTATTTTCATCAATCATGTTTGTTTGGGCCCTTGATTTACTTCTTCCCCTAGGTTTCAATTGTTTGAAGATTTTTCTCGCTTCTTTTATTTTCATCAATCATGTTTGTTTGGGCCCTTGATTTACTTCTTCCCTTAGGTTTCAATTGTTTGAAGATTTTTCTCGCTTCTTTTATTTTCATCAATCAGGTTTGTTTGAGCCCTTGATTTACTTCTTCCCCTTTGGTCAACATTGAGAGCACTACTAGATCAATTCCCAATGTCTCGTTTGCGAATTCTTTCGTTAAGAACTACATTTCAAGTTTCATCGAACTTCAGTTTCTCAGATCTCCGAGAACTGCTCATCGTAGAAACAACAGTATCCCAAGACTTGAGTAAAGATGACATCACAATCAATACTTTAATGTCTATATAAACATATATACACACTATAAGTTAGGTTTTTTTTATAAAAGGTATAAGGTTATTGAAACTTTTGAAATTCCGAATATAATTTTTATCTTTTCAAAAAGCGTAAGTATATTAATGAAACTTTTAAAAGTCGATAATTTATTATTATTACTATTTTTAAGAAAAGCTTGGAATGTTGACAAATATGTTTTAAACAAAAATACAAAATTTAAAAGTAATCTTTTAAATTAATTTTGGTAATTAAAACTTTTGAATGTTGGTCCAAAGAAAACTCCAAATTTGTAGAATACAAATAAAGTTCATAAAAAATTGAATGCATTTAACCATTTTTCGTCCAAAACAAAAAGGGTAACACTTTATCTTTGTAACGTGGCATCGTGGACAGCAAGGAGTAGTTGCACCTAACTAATAATTATTAACTTAATAATTAGGTATTACCATACACAGACTACATTCTTTTAATTATAATAATCTTTGTCACGTTTAGCTCTCCTCCCTTCCATATTCTCTATTTAAAAAAAGATTTTTCACTCGGTTACAGTAATATTTAGATATTTTTACTTTTTTATTATTATTATTATTATTTTTATATTAGAAGATCTCACGTGGATTGGAGATGAGAACAAAAGATTGCGTATGAAAACCTTCCCTAAGAAACCATTTTACAAACTTTGAAAGGAAGTCCGTAAGTGAAATCTAAAAAAGGACAACAATATCGGCTAGAAATGAGCTTAAGTTGGTACAATTGATATTAGAGCTAGACACCGAGCGATGTGCCAACGAGGAGGTTGAGTTCGAAGGGGATGGACACAAGACGGTGTGCCAACAAGGATGATGGGCCTTAAAGAGGGAGTGGATTGTGGAGGGTCCCACATCAATTAGAGAAGGGAACGAGTGCCAACGACGATGTTGAATTTCGAAAGGGGTAGATTGTGAGATCCCATATTGATTGGAGAGAAAACAAAACATTATTTATAAGGGTGTGAAAAACTCTCATCTCAAAAGTATAGAGTTTGGACAAATGGACTTTTTTTTTTTTTTTTTTTTTTTTTTTTTTTTTTTTTTTTTTTTTTTTTTTTTTTTTTTTTTTTTTTTTTTTTTT
>NW_019268536.1:3070131-3086272 GCF_002738365.1 Cucurbita moschata
TTTTTTTTTTTTTTTTTTTTTTTTTTTTTTTTTTTTTTTTTTTTTTTTTTTTTTTTTGTAATGTATTAATTCTAACTTGATAAGAAACGCGCGGCTTTGAATGGGTCAACGTAGACCATAACTTTGAATGGTCAAAGAAAGCTTGCGAAAGTGGAACCTCAATTATTGTACTACGCTTTACAAGACTCTCCCTTCTTTGATTTATATATTACTCTCATTTCATAGGATCTGAAAGCAAGCAAGCAAGAGAGTGGGATGACAATATAGTGAGTATGGAGCAAAATCTCAAACATCCCACGCCCTCTTTCAATGGTATTCCTGATGATGCTGCACAAAATCAAGAAATTAGAATTGTGATGCAGTCTGAGGTTGACGCCTTTCAACCAACGCCCCTCCACCTTGCTTCAAAAAATGGAGACATCGACACCGTTCGAGCTTTGTTGGAGAACAACACGAGTGCTTGCTTGGTTTATGATAACGATGGGTTCATTCCTCTCCATTATGCAGTAATCAATGGACAAGTCGACATTATGAAAGAGTTTATCAATGCAAGGCCACAATCTATTTGGATGAAGCTCAACGATGGTCGTACTATTTTACATTTATGTGTAGAAAGTGACCATTTAGAGGGTATAAAGCTGCTTATTGAAACGTTTATGAATCGGCATGAAGGCTTCCTAAACACAACTGATGACAATGGAAATACTATTTTGGATCTATCAATGACACTCCGAAAAAGTGAGGTAAGTAATGAGAAAAATTTTTAAATGAATTTTTAGCCAATTAAAAACTTTTCTAATTTTTTTTTTAATATGCAGATGATAGGATATTTACTCTCGCTTTCTGAGGTAAAAACTAAAATAAGCACTACAAACATTGTAGCTTCAAATGTTAGAAAAAGAAGTCTAGCATCTCGAAATTCCAAAAAACAGAGACAAGAATCTGCATCATTTAGAATAGGGCGGTGGAAGACATGGAGGAAGAAATTGAAATACAAAGGAGATTGGGTTCAAGAAGTGGAAGGGACAATGATGTTGGTGGCTACCGTGATCGCAACCGTGACTTTTCAAGCCGGGGTGAACCCTGCAGGCGGTGTTTGGCAACAAGACACTCCATACAATTCCAACAACTATGAAGAGGAATATTATTATATGAGCTCGAGTGCAACTTTGAAAAATGGGACAATTCTCCCAGCTGGAAGTGCAATTATGGCATACAGACGACCAGTACAGTACTTGATTTACTCAATGGCAAACGTGGTCTCGTTCATGGCCTCTGTGGGCGTGATTCTGCTAATCATCAGTCGAGTTCCACTAAAAAATAGGGTTTGTAGTTGGGTGTTAGTGTTGGCCATGTGTGCGGCAGTAGTGTTCTTAGCATTGGCGTTTCTACAAGGATTTATAATGGTTAACCTCAAGCCACTCAACGATCTTCCTGCAGCCATTGGATATTATTTAGCATTATACTTTTTGTTCGGGTTGGTCGGGTTGGTTGGTCTAATCCATTTAATTCGTTTTCTTGTTTGGGTGGTCAACCGCTTATTATGTTGTTTCACCTCTACTTTTAAAGCCCACAGCTTTAAATGTATCGCACCTTAAATATTATAAAAATTCATTCAAATTATTTTAATAATATGTTCCATCAAATACCTAATATTGACCATGTGTATGTTCTTATTTTATTTCCAAGTTTTGTGTGGAAAGATAATGATTATTATTCTCATGAGGCTTACAAAACTAAAACTGCCCTAACTCAATTTTCGGAACTCCCAAAATAGATTAAAAGGATGAAAGCAAAAACAAATAAAATTAAAAATAAAATAAAATAGAAGATAAAAATCCAATAAAATTTAAAACAAGAAAACCAATTCAACTGACACCAAAATAAAATAAAAATATTATAAATGGAAAATACAAATATAAAAGAAATTACAAAAGACTCCAAACTTGTAAACGGACTGACGCTCCGGAACGACACCCCTTTGTGACAGTGCAGCTCTCAAACACCTCTCCGCCTCAATCGATACCTGAAAAAGAAAGGAAAAAACAGAGTGAGTATAAAAATATAAGACTCCCAATAAAATCTGGAAAGTTCGACTTTAAGAGAAAAAATTAGGTTCTAAATTTCTCGTTGGGACTCGGGTGATACAAAAACTTTGAATGATATCACCAATAAAATAAAGTGAAGCCTTTAGATTCAACTTGCTTTGCAAATCTTGTCCTTAAATTTGCTTTGATGTAGAATTTTTTTTTTACATTTGCTACAAGGTAAAGCTGACTTTTTATGTGTTTCCTTTTTTGTTCCTAATAGTAGAGGCTAGTACAATTATGGTTTTGGATAATTTTTTTTTCAACACTTGTTTAAGTGTCACTTGTTGATACGAAATAAGATGTCTTAATCATGCCACAAAGACTTTACGGTAGATGATAAGATTGTAACAGGATTTAAGGAGGTTTCATGGTATTTTTCAATTTTAATGTATTACTTTTAAGCTTTTAAGTTACAACGAGTTAGTTGTAATTATGGTATTAATGGGCATGAAAGTTGCATCCTTTAAATTGACCTTAGGTTAATTTAAGGTTTATTTTTAAGGCTACAAGTAAATAGTTTTACGAGATATGACAATTTGCTACACAGTTATTTAGTATATATGTCATTTGTCATATATAACTTTATTATGTATAACCATTGAGCAACCTATAAATGTAACAATTCTCTCGTTTGGAGACTGGTCTAGTCAACTAAGAATTTCATTTTCAAACGACCATATCTTCATTGCACAAGACCAATTAAGGTTTTGCACAACCTCAATTTTCCAACATCTAAACACATTTTGTCAACATGTCTACTGGATTATTTGCACCCTATATCTTCTCTAAACACATCACCTTCTTCCATGGACCCGCGAGTAAAATGATAACATCTTATGATGTGTTTTTCTTTGAAGGATAGATAAGGTTCTTCACCAATTGAATGACACTTTAACTATCTACATTAAGAATATTTTCACGTTGCTTCTTGCCTAATTCTTCTAGATAATCTATTATCCACATCATCTTCTTTTCAACTTTGCCACATACTAACCTTCAGTATACGAAAGAGCAACACAATTTTGAAGCCTAGACATCAAACTCATCCCATCATCCATGACTTGCTTCCACTTGGTTGTATCCTCCAACTCTAGTACCCCATCAAAGGACTCTTGTTCCCCTTCATCAATCAACAACAAATATTTTAATGAAGGTGAATACCTATCTAGTACTCTGATGATTTTGGATGATTTTTCTCAACATTTGCTCAGGTGTCACTTGTTGATACGAAATAAGGTGTCTCAATCATGCCACAAAGACTTCATGGTAGATGATAAGATTGTACCATACATGTTTGGATTTAGGGAGGTTTTGATATGAACCGAGAGACATCACTCATTGTTAAGGATATTTAGTAATAAATTATAGTTTACCATATATATTATATTTGATATTTTATTATAAGACAAATATTAGATATTTGCCTTATTACTATAGGTATCTTTCCATTTATTACTATTTCCATATCCTTCTAATTTATTTGATTATAAATAAGATAACTTTCACACCATTTAGGTGTGGTGGATTAAGCAAACATTCACATGGTATCAGAGCCATTTTGGTTTAGCAACCCGGATCCTTTCTTTTCAATGACTTTTGAAATCTTCTACTGTTCTTCTCCACCACGACTGCTGGCTTTGACGCCGCATGGGCAGTTGTCATAGTTGCCACATGCAGAGCCGATTGATTACCCTTCGGCTCCACCCTTTTGACCTCAAAATCATTCTTCGCCATACTTTGTACATACAACCTCACTTTTTCCAACACAATCGATTTTCCCTCCACCAATATAGTCTCTTTCATTTTCTTCCGAATATTCTCTTCATCCTTCACATAAACCCTAACCTAAACCTATCAACCTTCTGCAGAGATTTACCTTTGGAATTTGCGCGCCGCACTAGCCTCTTCGCCAACCAAGTTGCCGCCGCCCTTCTCGCCAAAATTGGCTCCTTCGCCCAATGTGGCGACTCTTCCAGCTTCAACATTGTCTTTGTCCCTTGCTCTAGGTTTCCCCTTCTACTTCTTGGGGTTAGACATATTCTCACCAGAGCCAAGGTAGCATTGTCGCTAAGCAACAATCCCTCTCCATGGGTTAGACATATTCTCGCCAAAGCCAAGGCAGCATCGCCGCTGAGCGGCGATCCCTCTACAATTTTCGATGGCCAAGAAAGTGCTTTTCTACGCCTCCTCTAAACTAGGTTGTTGACATCTTCACGAAAAGTGTTTCTCAACCTCTTTGAATTTTTCAGATCCAAGCTTCACGTTCGTTCAAATCCGACGCTCAGCTTGCGGTGGGGTGTTAAGGATATTTAGTAATAAATTATAGTTTACCATATATATTATATTTGATATTTTATTATAAGGCAAATATTAGATATTTGCCTTATTACTATAGGTATCTTTCCATTTATTACTATTTCCATATCCTTCTAATTTATTTGATTATAAATAAGATAACTTTCACACCATTTAGGTGTGGTGGATTAAGCAAACATTCACATGGTATCAGAGCCATTTTGGTTTAGCAACCCGGATCCTTTCTTTTCAATGACTTTTGAAATCTTCTACTGTTCTTCTCCACCACGACTGCTGGCTTTGACGCCGCATGGGCAGTTGTCATAGTTGCCACATGCAGAGCCGATTGATTACCCTTCGGCTCCACCCTTTTGACCTCAAAATCATTCTTCGCCATACTTTGTACATACAACCTCACTTTTTCCAACACAATCGATTTTCCCTCCACCAATATAGTCTCTTTCATTTTCTTCCGAATATTCTCTTCATCCTTCACATAAACCCTAACCTAAACCTATCAACCTTCTGCAGAGATTTACCTTTGGAATTTGCGCGCCGCACTAGCCTCTTCGCCAACCAAGTTGCCGCCGCCCTTCTCGCCAAAATTGGCTCCTTCGCCCAATGTGGCGACTCTTCCAGCTTCAACATTGTCTTTGTCCCTTGCTCTAGGTTTCCCCTTCTACTTCTTGGGGTTAGACATATTCTCACCAGAGCCAAGGTAGCATTGTCGCTAAGCAACAATCCCTCTCCATGGGTTAGACATATTCTCGCCAAAGCCAAGGCAGCATCGCCGCTGAGCGGCGATCCCTCTACAATTTTCGATGGCCAAGAAAGTGCTTTTCTACGCCTCCTCTAAACTAGGTTGTTGACATCTTCACGAAAAGTGTTTCTCAACCTCTTTGAATTTTTCAGATCCAAGCTTCACGTTCGTTCAAATCCGACGCTCAGCTTGCGGTAGGGTGTTAAGGATATTTAGTAATAAATTATAGTTTACCATATATATTATATTTGATATTTTATTATAAGGCAAATATTAGATATTTGCCTTATTACTATAGGTACCTTTCCATTTATTGTTATTTCTATTTATTACTATTTCCATATCCTTCTAATTTATTTGATTATAAATAAGATAACTTTCACACCATTTAGGTGTGGTGGATTAAGCAAACATTCACACTCATACAATATGCTTCAATGAAGATGTGAAGAAAATATTGTTGAAATTATCAAAAGATATTTCAATTCATGCCACATTGAAGAAGAATGAAGTTTCATGCTGTGAATTTTGGGTGGATTACAATTTAGAGTAATTTAGAATTATTGTATTTCATTAATGTATTTTAAGACTTTTATATACGGTTACAATTACATAATGGTTAATTATCGCCATTAAGTATGAATGTTACAACTCTTGAAATGTCTAATAGTTTCAGTTTCATTTTGATGCTATATAAAACCATGTATGTTGTATTTGTAGGTAGACTTGGAAAATATAGTAAAAGAAGCATTTGTGCTTTTCTTTAGCCAATGGCTAAGTTTCTTTGCAATTCTTTGTAGTTTAGGTTGCATGTAGAATCATTCAAGTTCGACATGATCAATCTTGCTTGTGGAGTGATTCGAATCTCAAACAAGTGTTCTTGCATTGAGATATTTGATCAACAAGAATCATTCAAGCTAGACATGATCGATCTTGCTTGTGGAGTGATTCGAATCTCAAACAATGTTTTTGCCTTGAAATATTAGATCAACAAGGTAATCCGAATCTTACTCACCTTGTAGTGATTTCCACATATCAAGTTTCATTGTATTTTTCAATTTTAATGTATTATTTTTAAGGTTTTAAGTTACAATTAGTTAGTGGTAATTATGGTATTGATGGGAATGAGAGTTACCACCTTTCAATTGATCATAGGTTAATTTAAGGTTTATTGTAAGGCGATAAATAATCATTCACGTTGTTGTTTTAGGATGAAGATTTTAGATATTAAAATGAAGTTTTCATATTATGCTTCTTAAGCCATGGGCTTGTTCCTTTGCATTTCTTATGTTTAGGTTTGTATACTATAGTCATTCAAGTAGTTTTGATCAAGCTATCTTGTGGAGTAATTCGAATCACAAGTTTAGAAACAATTTTTTTTTATTCTTGAACTTGATCATCAAGGTAATTTGTTCCAAAACTTTCCTGTAGGTTGATTCCTTATCATTTTTAAGGATCTTGAATAATTAAGATATAAATATTTTGTTCTTTAATAACGTTGTTGGATTGAATTTTAAAAGTTTTGTAACATTTAGCATCAAAGTTTTAGATTCTAGGTAGGATATATGTTTCTATTATTGTTTATTTCTTATTTTTCATTAAGAAATTTTCTTATTCTTTTTCATCTCTTCATATTGTGTCAATCATCTAAAACAAAAAAGTGTAATTTTTGTTATTCTTTTCATATATATATAGGTCTATTATGTTCTTATAAATCTTGTCTTGTTCTAAACTTTGTATTTTGGCAAAGAATGCAAATAGATAAGAAAATGAATTTTTCCACGCATCTTTATGAAAGTAAATCAGTCAAATCTATACGTGAGAATCTTGGTAATAATGATCCATTTTGGATAGCTTTCAATAAAATTTTAATGAAATCCATCGATTTATAAAATACATGTCTAAATTACGTCCAGAGATGAATTTATAGGATTAAGTAAGAGAGAGACAAATTGTACAACCCATTAAAAAGAGGAAGATTGTTTTATAGGCGAGACAATGCTTCAAATGATCGTGAAGACGAGCAAAGATAATATGCAAATATATGTTGCTCCATGTCCATTAGAGACAAGAGGAGAAAGAATGTGAGGAAGGAATATTTAACACAGGTATGGAGATTTGTGAAGAGAACAATATTTTGTATATGAAATGACAAATACACAAAATCAGAAGGACTTTCTTTTAAGATTCTTTTAACTCAATCAAATCAGCTCACATTTAGGATTTTTATGCTAAAAATAGGTAGACTGGATAGCTAAGAAAGATTGGATAGACTTAAAAAAGAATGGAATGGATACAACATCTAGTTCATAGTTGTGATACTGAGTAAATGAGGGATACATGAATGAACGGATACTACATCTGAATGAGAAGAATCTTGACAGTAGGATAGTTAAGAAAAACTTAAAAGAATTGAGCGTGCACATGACCTATACCAATAATGTGCACCTTCCTTTTCGGTGATTTAATCTTAGGAACTCTATGGTTAACATGCTGTACTTGGAGCAATTCATTTTATGTTGGGTGACCTTCTAGAATTTTCCTGAGATGCATGTGAGTGAGAACAAAGCATGCGAGAATAATTTATATTGGTATGTGATAATAGTCTTCACTCTTAAAAGTAAGTAAAGTAACTATGTCATAGGAGATGTATGAGAATGTCAAAGCCCATTAGGTGCCAAATATGGATTTTGAATCCTAAGCATGAGGGCGTAACAAATGGAATAAAAGCAGTACCTCTTCCAATAAGATGTGGTTTGGGGACGAACCAAGGCATGTTGGGCATGTGACACCTGAGTAAAGGAATGGTACATGAATATATTTGAATGAGAGAGATCTTGATGATAGGATATCTAAGAAAAGCTTAAAAGAATTGTACAAGTTAGTGTCTATATAAACAAGGTGCACTTTCTTTTTTGGTGACTAAATCATAGGAACTCCTAAGAATTTTCCTCGCATAGGTTCCCACACGACCATAATTATTTATATTTATGAATTTCTAAATTGATTGAATTCTAAATATTCAAATATATTGAATTTTGTTTGGTGAAAGGGACATGGTTTGAATGTTCGTCCAAAGAAAAACTTTATTCAATCCAAAATTTCTTGAGTACAATTAAAGTTCATAAAAAGTCCAATGCATTTACCCATTTTACGTCCGAGGAAGAAAGAGGAATACCTTGACTTTGTGGCGCACACATTAATGGATGAAAAAGAGTGATTGTGTAACAATTCATCCCAAGGAAATTTATTCATAATGATGTACTTGATATGCTTGAGTCATGATGATTACATAACATTTACGTTAATATGATGATCTTTTCCATATTAAGCAAGTTATATGATGATGAGTGCCATATTGCATCATATCGTTAGATCGACATAAGATACAACCCTAAGAACATGAAAATGATATTAATATAAATATTCACGAGCATGTGTTACTTAATGTAACAAAGAGATGAGACTAGAGGGTTGTGTCAGAAGAGATGATAAGATGGACATTAGAGGGACCTCATGCATATTGTATGTTCATAATCATAAGATACTTCCCCTAGAGATGATGAGTGTGGACGCGCACAGTATGACGAGTAGGGTGTTCATGAGGAGCATGACATCTCCGGACGTCGCTACAAATTAGCTTGACCAGAGGGTCTAGGGGGTGTGTGAGCGCCATGGGGATTCACACTCGCACGTGTGGGTTGTGTGTAGGGAAGTACTACACATCCAATTTGTCCGAGACTGGAGGCCACCCTTACATGAGCTAGAGATAGGTCCCTAAATAATGATTGTATATGTTTGCAGTTGCATGGCCCTCTATAGTGGGTCACTTACTGAGTATTCTTCGAAATACTAAGGCCGTGTGCCACATCATTTTTCATGTAAAGGCAAGGCGCACTTGTATGGACGATGGTGGCATCACGAGTAGAGACTGTAGCACGTGCATGCGCTAGACTTATATTTAAATTCCTAATCTTAAGTTAGAATGGGTTGTTTTGCCTTTCATTGTTTTAAATTATTTTGAATTTGTCTTTATTTTCTCTCAATTTTAGTGTTTTGTATTTAAACACTAAAGATCATGATTGTGTTTTCTAAAGAAGAGGATGTTTTAAATGTTTTTTTTGACATTTATACTATATGTTGTTCTCTTTTAAAAGTTATATTTCTATATTAGAGATGAGCATGAGACGTTAGTATCGACTCTGAGTATATAGAAATTTAGGGTCGTTACAAATTTAGATTGACACGACATTAATGGATGGTAAAGAGTGATTGTATTATAATTCATGCCAAGGATTTGGATAAGTATTCAAGATCGAGATTCAGTACCTCCGACATTTTCTTATATCCCTTACAACATGATCATGCTACTTATTCCTCACTTCTAAGAATAAAGATTATACACACAAACCAACACGAGTTTTTTCAGCATGCTTTGTGACATGATCATGTTATTTATTCATCATTTCTAAGATTGAAGATGAAGAGTTTTTTCAGCATGTTTTGCAACATGATCATGTTACTTATTCATCGTTTCTAAGATTGAAGACGACGAGTTTTTTCAACATGCTTTGTGACATGATCATGTTACTTATTCACGTTTCTAAGATTGAAGATGACCTATTCCACAACTCAACACAAGTCATTATAGCATGCTCTATTCTCACTCTCATGCTTCTTAGAAATTTTTTGAAAAGGTCACCCAGCGTAAATTTACTCCAAGCAAAACATGCTTATATTAATTAACATTACTATTATATTTATATATAAAAAACATAACTATGAAACCCTAAATACAAGTTTTCTTTGTGTGTATACTCGAGTATATACAATTACTAAAAACAAGCCCCCACCAGCTAGTACATTTTTTAGAAAATAAAATCCAATAAACTCTAAGTAAATATATCTCAATTTATTTATATTTATGAATTTTTAAATTTATTGGATTCTAGATTTTCAAATATGTTGAATTTTGTTTGGTGAAAGGGACGTGGTTTGAATGTTCGTCCAAAGAAAAACTTTATTCAACCCCAAATTTTTAGATTACAATTCATTGAATTAATTTGAGAGAATCATGACATTAAAGTTAAGACATCAAAAATATCTTACCATAGTCTCCCGGTTCATAATTAAAATGCATAGGAAAATTTGAAGTTTGAATAATGGGGAAGAAATTAAAAGCAAAACCAACCTCCACGACTTTGATTCAAGATGACCCAAATATGGTTTTGGCTAGTACATCGACCGTAATTCTGATTTATTGGCAAAGAGGCGGAGAAACGAATTTATCATTCAATTTGAATCACTTCAAGAACGAGAAAAAGAACTACCACCCCCTTCTACATTTAGTTTTCGGTCGAAAAAGTGTAAACTCTTCAAGTATTTGACATGTTTTGCTTAAGGTAAGAGATATTCATAAGGTAAGGACAGAAAATGTTTCTCCATGTCTGCTTGTTATTTCGATTCCAATTCTCACAAAAAAAATTAATTTATTTTTGTGAGGATCCCGATATGATGATGTGATGACGTTAGATGATAATGTGATGATGTTATATGATGATGTGATGATGTGATGATGTTATATGATGAATTGATTGTGTTAGATAATATGATGTGATAATGTAATATGATGATGTGATGATGATAATGAATATGATGTTGACATGATGATGATGATGCATAAAGATGATGTGAGACGTATGATGATGAAACGACTTAATATGACGATGTTACATATTAAGATGGTAATTGTATTAAATGTCACGATACATTTGAAGACAAGTTTTCAAAGACGCAACCCTAATTAATGTTAATGATGATGAATGTATGAAGGTCAATGCGTGCATGTTACTAGAGTAATGTGTGAATAGTGTATAAAGTTGTGTCAAAAAGATGATTTAAAGATGAAAACTAAGGGACTTCATGCATTTTGTGTGTTTATATAGATATTTCTCCATTTATGACGATGAGTATGGATGTATATACTATGATTAAAAGTGGTCATGCCTAGCATGAAACTTAGGGATCTGCTGACTCGGCCATCACTATGGTTACCTTGATTATGATGGGTCCAAGGGGTGCGAATCACTGGGGACCTACGCTCGCACATGTGAGTCATGTGTAAGGAAGTTCTACACATTCAATTTTTTTCGAATGGGATACCCTCTATGATGGTTTTTAAATTATAAGCCCCTAGATCATGAGTTGCATATGTTCACGTTCTCTAACTCCAACAGTGGGGTTACTTATTGAGTATTTTTTAAAATACTCAAGCCGTGTGCTACATCTTTTCAGGTAAAGGCAAGACACCTCTATATAGCTAACGACGATATCGCAATTCGAGATCATGACACATGCATAGGGTAACTGTACTTGTTTTCTTAGACTTAGGTTAGAAGAGAGTCTTTTAATTTTAACATTATTTATTTTATTTAGTTTTTTGTTGTATCATTTAAAAGATGTTTGCTAAGCGTAAGTCCACGACAATGATTTAAAATGAAGTTTATGTTTTATGATAAAATTTTAAATATAGATGATGATGGCAGTAGCAACTCTAGTACTCGGTGTTTATGATATATTTTGAACTTTGATTACTTTCACTTTAATGCGTTTATTTGAATCTAAATTCACCCAATAATTGTCTCTCTTCACAAGACTTTCTCATTTTTTGATTTATATATTACTCTCATTTCATACAATTTGCAAGCAAGCAAGAGAGTGGGATGACAATATAGTGAGTGTGGAGAAGAATCTCAAACATCCCACGCCCTCTTTGAATGGTATTCCTGATGATGCTGCACAAAATCAAGAAATTAGAATTGTGATGCAGTCTGAGGTTGCCGCCTTTCAACCAACGCCCCCCCACCTTGCTTCAAAAAATGGAGACATCGAGACCGTTCGAGCTTTGTTGGAGAAGAACACGAGTGCTTGCTTGGTTTACGATAACAACGGGTTCATTTCTCTCCATTATTCAGTAATTAATGGACAAGTCGAGATCATGAAAGAGCTTATCAATGCAAGGCTACAATCTATTTGGATGAAGCTTGACGATGGTCAAACTATTTTACATTTATGCGTAGAAAGTAACCATTTAGAGAGTATAAAGCTGCTTATTTAAACATTTATGAATACTATCCGCTGCTTATTCAAATATTATAAAAGAAAGTTTAGATATCTCAAAGTTGTGTGTTTATCAAATACTATATTAAGCCGTTGATTAATGTGTATGCTCTTATTTTGTTTCGAAGTTGTGTGTTTAAAAAATGTACATCATATTATAGATATCTCAAAGATAACGATTACTATTTTCATCTTGTCAACATGTTTGCTAGATTTTTTTGCACCATCTTCTCTAAACACATCACCTTATTCCACTAATCTGTGAGTGAAATGATATTATCTCTGTCTTATCTTTGAATATAGACCAGGTTCTTCACCAACTGAATGAAACTTTGACTATCTGTATAAAGAATCATCTCACGCTACTTCTTGCATAAGAATTCTAGATGGTCTATCATTCATGTCATCTCTCTTCGAACTTCAGCTATTGCAATTCATCCCATCATCCATGAGTTGCTCCCAACTGTATCCTTCAACCATAGGGTCTCATAAAAGAACTCTAGTTCCCATTCATCAGTCAGCAACAAATAGTGTAATGAAAGTGAATACCCATCTGGTACTCTAATTGTTCTTGATGATCTTCTCAACGTCTGCTCATGTGTAACGATCCTCTTCAGCTTTTGCAACCTATTAAGCCTTAGTAGATTAAAGAGCACCACAATTCCAAAGCCTAGATATCCAACTCATCCCATTATCCATGAGTTGCTCCCACTTAGTTGTATCCTTCCACCCTAGAGTCTCAGGAAAGACTCCTAGTTCCCCTTCATCAGTTAGCAATAAATAGTATAATGAAAGTGAATACCAATCTAATACTCTAATTGTTCTAGATGATCTTCTCAACGTCTGCTCATGTATAACGACCCTAAATTTTCTACTTAACCTAAGATTGCAAATGTACACATATCATGAACATTTAATGCGAAATTAACTTTATTGAAACTTTATAATAACTTAAACTTAAACTCAAACAAATTATGCAACTAAATGGATATGCAATTTAACCGCACATATAAAGATTGCATGGGTTAATCTTCATTGATTATTAACTTGTATATAAAAAAAGAATATACTTGTCATTTCCATTTAGTGTTTGATTGAAAATGAATTTTTAAAATTATATAGTCAAATCAATGGGAAAATTATATTTTTTTAAAAAGAAATATTATTCTCTATTTTAATGCAATAATGCATCTTAATATTCTTATTGTTTATTTATTATTGGCTCGTAGAAAAAGTCATATCAATTTAAAAATTATGCAGTCAAATCAAGAGGAAAATGATACTCTTTTAATATATTATTTTCTCCATTTTAACTCGACGATGTATCATATTATTTTAATAGTCAAATCAACGAGGAAAATAATACTCTTTTAATATATTATTTTCTCCATTTTAACTCGACGATATATCATATTATTTTAATATTTGTTGCATACGTTATTTTATTTATTTATTATTATTTGGTAGAGAAAAAGAATGTGTGTATACTTCATTTTTGTTTGATTATTGAAAGAATAAGACTTTTGAAAATTACTAATCAACCAGAAATTTATCTATCTATATATTCTTACCTTTCTAAATTGTATCAATTAAACCAAATTAGTATTCGTACAAATTTCAATTCGAAATTCGAGATAAATTTAGAGTTTATATTAAACAATTCTTTTATAAGGTTACACGTCGTCTTCTATGACATAATAAACTATAATATTGTTGAAAAATATATAATTAGTTTACTTAAAGACTCGCAAACTTGGGGCCTCATTCATCTACTATGGTTTATCATATATATATATATATATTAGTGTTTGCATAGTATTTGGGAGCAAGAGAATTGGATTAAGAAAGAGATAATAATAATGGAGGAGATTCACCCACAACCTATACCCTCTTCCAATTCTCCATATCAACCAAATCAAGAAATTAGCATTGTGATGCAGTCTGAGGTTGATGCCTTTCAACCAACGCCCCTCCACCTTGCTTCCAAAAATGGAGACATCGACACCGTTCGAGCTTTGTTGGAGAACAACATGAGTGCTTGCTTGGTTTACGATAACAACGGTTTCATTCCTCTCCATTATGCAGTAATTAATGGACAAGTCGAGATCATGAAAGAGCTTATTAGTGCAACACCACAATCTATTTGGATGAAGCTCAACGATGGTCGAACTGTGTTACATTTATGTGTAGAAAGTAACCATTTAGAGGGTATAAAGCTGCTTATTGAAACGTTTATGAATCAGCATGAAGGCTTCCTAAACACAACTGATGACAAAGGAAATACTATTTTGGATCTATCAATGATGCTCGGACAAAAAGAGGTAAGTAACTAGAAATTGTTTTAAATGGATTCTCTCGATTATCGTTATCAGAAAGAGATCGTCAATTATATATCGATAGGTAATGAAAACGTTCTCAACTTGTATTCTCTGTAGATGGTGGAGTATTTACTTTCGATTCCAAAATTAATATGTGGCACGAGCTTGACAAACTTCACAGCCTCAAATGCTACGAAAGAAGGTCCGAATTTACAACAGACCGAGACAATAAAGCCTAAAAGACAAAAGAGAAAAATTGTGTCGTCGTCCACCAAAAAGATGAGAGGGCGGGTGATCGTATCGAGGAAAAGATTGAAGTACAAAGGAGATTGGGTTGGAGAAGTGCGAGGGACAATTATGTTGGTGGCTACAGTAATTGCAACTGTGACTTTTCAAGCTGGAGTGAACCCTCCCGGTGGCGTTTGGGAACAAGACATTTTATACAATTCCACTAACGGTATAAACAATCAAAATGATGAAATGAACTAATTACCTAGCAATTTGAACAACAAGACAAAGTTAGCTGGAACTGCAATAATGGCATATCAACAACCATCATTTTACTGGAGTTACTCAATGGCAAACACGGTGTCATTTATGGCCTCTGTGGGCATTATTCTGCTAACCATCACTCGAGTTCCACTAAAAAATAAGTTCTCTGGTTGCATGTTGACGCTTGCCATGGTTGTAGCAGTGGTGTTCTTAATGTTTGGGTATCTGCTAGGAGTTGCAATGATTAACATCGACCATTCCTACCGGCCTATTACAAGTTATGCCTATATATTTGGAATTTACTTTTTGCTTGGGTTGGTTGGATTGATTTTTCTATTCCACATAACTCGTTTTTTTAAGTGGGTGATTAACTTATTCCACACTTAGATGTATTAAATTTTATTTTTAAATTTTATATGTATTAATAGATAGCTCGATCACACATGTATTCTCAATGTATAAATTAATATAAATAAACATGTTATACGTTAGCTCTATACCAGTTGTTAGGATTGCTCAATAACCCACACTCGATCAACACAAAGGATGGACAGAAAGAAAATTCAAGTTGAGTTGCAAATCCTTTTGGCTTGTACACTATTTGAAATGACTCTAATGGGAATCAAACCCAGAATCTCTGGTTTCCCAGAAGATCGAACTCCGAATCTCAACGCCTTATCCAATGAGCCACAGAGTCGTCAATACATTTTAAAAAATATTCTCTAGTAATTTTTAACTATTTGGAAGAATTAAATGGTTGAAAATAAATAGATGTTTTAAATTCCAACACTTGCCATTTTTTTTTGCTTAGTTTCAATGGATCATGAAACAAACGACTCTCCGGGATCAAATCGAGAGAGTCTCTAGTTTCGTAGACCAGCGCCTTATTCATTGGGCCACAGAGTCCTTAATACATATATTATAGTCGTTTTTAATTATTTGGAAGATAATTTTTTGAAAATGTATATTCAAATTGAGTTGTAAATCTTAATTAAATGCTTGAATTTTTTTTTTTTTTTTTTTTTTTTTTTTTTTTTTTTTTTTTTTTTTTTTTTTTTTTTTTTTTT
>NW_019268536.1:3086702-3228725 GCF_002738365.1 Cucurbita moschata
TTTTTTTTTTTTTTTTTTTTTTTTGTCTTCTACGTCTTTTAACACTAACTAAATCCCTAAAATCAGTCTTACGAGTTATGTACCGTACCGACTCTGCTGGGAATCAAACCCAAAACCCTCTAAAATCAGTCTTATGAGTCATGTACCGACTCTGCTCGGGATCAAAACCAGAGGCCCTTATCCATTGGGACATTGAGTCAGCAATACATATATTATTTTTATTTACCCTCCAATATTTTTTAAAAATGTATATTCAAATCGAATTATAAATCTTAATTAAATGTTAAAAAAAAAAATAGATAGATGTTTTGAAACGGACCCTACCCTTTTTTTTTCTTTAGTATTGTAAGCTATTTGGTAGCTTTTAATGTGTGAGCTAAAGGAGCGGGTCATGTACCAATTCTACCAAGGGTCAAACCTATAGTCTTTGGTTTCCTAGACCGGCGCCTCGTCCATTGAGCCATAGAATCTTGAATACATGTATTGTTTTTATTTAATTACATTTTCTTTTATTATTATTTAATTAAAAATAAATAGATAGATGTTTTAAAACCCAACCTTAACCATTTTTTTTGTCTTGTAAGCTACTATACTAATTTTATGGGTCATATACCAACTCTGCTTGTGAATTTTTTTTATCAAGCACTATAATTGGTGAAATAGGAGCGATGAGCTTGTGAATTTTTTCAAGGAAGAGTTAGAGGAAGAGGAAGAGGTAGACATTCATTCAACAAAGCTACAGTTGAGTATTGTATTTGTCTTCAATTAGAATATCTTAGACATGGGTGTCCTCAATTGGAGAAGGAAGTGAATTGTGTGGATCTTGAGGAGAAAGAGGAAATGTTGTTGTTGTCATATGTGGAGCTTAATCAATTGAGGAAGTAAAATGTTTGGTTCCTTAACTCATGGTGTAGAAATCATATGTGTACCAACAATGAATGATTATCATATCTAGATAAGGAATTTTGAAAATTTGTGAACCTCGAAAATAATTTGAAGATGGTTGTGTTGGGAGAAGGTAACATTAAATTGCAAATTGCTAGACTCACTCAAGTAATCACTAATGTTTCCTATATACTTGAGTTGAAAAATAACCTATTATTGCAAGAAAGAGGTGTATCTATTTTAATACAACGTGGAGAATGCATAATCTATCATACCAAGAAGAAGCTTATTATGCAAACAACAAAGTCTGCAAACGAGATGTTCATATTACTTGCAAGAATCATGTCAAAACCCCTACTTCCTTCATGGGTATCTAGGTTTCAAACATTGCAACATAAGCAAATGATGAGAGGGTTAGCCTAGTTCAAACATCATCTAAAATATGTATTGATTGCATGGTGGGAAAGCAACACAAGGATGTATTTTAAGAGAGAAGTTAAAGGAGAGTAACGCAAAGGCCGCAATGGGTACATGCAGACATCTATGGACATTTCAAATCCTTTTTCAACCGTGAGAATAGATATTTCATAAGTTTTATTGATGATTATAGCTTCAAGGTGCGGGTATATTTTCTTGCTGAAAAATCTAAAACCTTTCCTATCTCCAAGAATTATAAAAGTCTTGTTGAGAAAGAGATTAAAAATTTTATTTGTTGTCTGGGCAAGTGGAGAGTTACTCTAGTGTACATTCCCCAATAAAATAGAGTAGTTGAGCTCAAGAAGGGAACAATGATCAACATGGTTAGAAGTATATTATTAGAAAAGGAAGTTCCAAAGAATTTCATGCCAGAAATAGTAAATCAAACAGTGCATATACTCAACAAAAGTCATACCGTAGTAGTGGAAGATATGACTCCTAAGAGGCTTGGAAGCGTAAAACCTAATGTTAATTATTTTTTAGTTTTGGACATATTGGCCATGTTCATGTATTAGAAGGTAAGAAAAAGAAGTTAGATGATAAAACTTTTTAGTTCGTGCCGCTAGGGATGAGTGAAGAATCTAAAGCATAAAGACTCTATGATCTAGCATCCAAGAAGATAGTTGTGCGCAAAGACGTAATTTTTGAAGAAAATAAGTGTTGTGATTGGGAAAAAGTAATGAAGAAGCTAGATTTGATATCCTCAAATGGAAAGGTAGTAATACAGAAGGAATCGAACATGGCCAAAGTGAAAAAAAAAATCTGAAAAGGAGGTGGTGGCAGAAGGAGAAAGGGAAGTTTGTTTATCTTGAACTGAATTATCTAAAGCAAATTCTTCAACAAAGCACACTAGAATGGAGGAATAGAAGAGCATCATTATGAATAGAATTTTCTGAAGAAGCTGATAATTACCTCATCTAGTATTAGGCCTTAAGATAACTCATATCCATTGGATTGGATCTCTCACACTCTTGCAGCGTCAACTATCTCATGACCCCTCTTGGAAGGTATAACTCAAAACCAACATCAACTTATAGAGTTAACATTATCATCAAGTTCATACATGAGCCACAAAAGTGTATGACTCTCTATCCTAAGAAAAAAGTCTACGAACCTATAACCCAACTACTATCAATCGTAACAACTCAAGCCCATCGCTAATAAATATTGTTCGCTTTGACCCATTAGTATGGTCGTCAACCTCACTGTTTTAAAATGCGTCTGTTCAAGAGAGATTTCTATACATTTATAAGTAATATTTTATTTTCCCCAGCCTCCCATACTATTTTTTTCTTCTTTTCAATTTTCTTTTTCTGTTTTCTCCCAATTTCTTTTATTTTTCTTTTGGTTTTGAAAATTACACCCATGTTATTCTTTTATTTATTATTAAAAAAATAAAAAAAAAAGTCTACAATTTGAATGAAAAAGAATTTTGCAAATCCCATAGGCAAATCATTGAACCAAATGAGTAAATATTATTCTCTACTTTAATGCAATATAATATTCATTTGTTATTCTTTATTTATCATTAACTTGTAAAAAAAATAAAAATATAAAATATAAAAAAATATAAAAAAAAAAAAAGTCTACTCGTCATATCCATTTAATATTGATATGAAATTTTTTAAAAAATTATGTGTTCGAATGAAGAGGCAAATGATACTTTTTTTAATATATTGTTTTCAATGACGATATATCATATTATTTTAATATTTGTTATTGATGATAAAGAAAGAGAATTCTTGGTTCAGTTCTCCACCTTAACGACAGTTTCTTTGTTATTATTCCATAGAAAAAAAAAGAATGAATAGAGTCATCAATTCTGTTTGATTATTGAATGAACAAGACTTTTAAAAATTCGTAGTTCTTACCGGCTCCTATCAATTAAAACTACAAAATAATATTTGTACCAATTTCATAAATTAATTTATACTGAATTTTGTTTTAAAAAAGGTTAATGCATCAAACCTTTTTAACTACAACATAATTTTGATAACTATATATATGTATAACATTTTTTGAATCTACTTGTCTTCCTCTATTTTTTTTTTTTTAAACTTTTCGGGTTATTCTGATCAAGTTTTTGTTGTAGAATAATTTTCTTCGAGGGATTGAAGTTGGTAGGTGAAAGTTTTATAAATCAGGTCTAAATTCACTCCATTATAAAAACTTTGTATTTGTCTTCGCTCATTTAAGAGAAGATTTTCGATTGAGTCTTGACTTCCAAAAAAAAGAGGTCACCACTCTAAAAGTCTGATCCACTGCTTTCGAACTCAGCTACGGGTCTATGACCATGCCGGATGTTCTAAAACGTCTATATAAAGACCATCCGTAATTGCCCCTAATAAAATTATTCTTCTTTAAATTTGAGTTTATATTAAACAATCCTTTTATATATATAAGGCTACACGTCTTCAATGACATAATAAACTATAATATTGTTGAAAAATATATAATTAGTTTACTTTAAGACTCGCAAACGTGGGGCCTCATTCATGTACTACGGTTTATCATATATATATATATATATATATATTAGTCTTTGCATTAAGAAAGAGATAATAATAATGGAGATATATATATATATATATATATTAGTCTTTGCATTAAGAAAGAGATAATAATAATGGAGGAGATTCACCCACAACCTATACCTTCTTCCATTTCTCCATATCAACCAAATCAAGAAATTAGCATTGTGATGCAATCTGAGGTTGATGCCTTTCAACCAACGCCCCTCCACCTTGCTTCCAAAAATGGAGACATGGACATCGTTTGAGCTTTTTTGTTGGAGAACAACACGAGTGCTTGCTTGGTTTACGATAACAACGGGTTCATTCCTCTCCATTATGAAGTAATTAGTGGACAAATCGAGATCATGCAAGAGCTTATTCATGCAAGACCAAAATCTGTATGGATGAAGCTCAACGACGGTCGGACTATTTTACATTTATGTGTAGAAAGTAACAATTTAGAGGGCAAGATTTCTAAATCATGAAGGTGAAGGTTTCCTAAATACAGTGGATGGCAAAGGAAATACTATTTTGGATGTATCAATGGTGCTCAAACAAAGAGAGGTAAGTAATTAAAGAAAATTTTAAATGAATTCTCTTTCATTATCATCAATTATATATCAATTTTTAATGAAAATCATCACAACTTATTTTCTTTGTAGATGGTAGAGTATTTATTTTTCTTGACAAACTTTACAGCCTCAAATGCTACGAAAGAAGGTACAGATTTACAAAAGACCAAGGCAAGAAAGCCTAAAAGACAAAAAAGAAAAATTGTGTCATCGTCCACCAAAAAGACGAGAGGGTGGGTGACGGTATCAAGCAAAAAATTGAAGTACAAAGGAGACTGGATTGGAGAAGTGCAAGGGACAATGATGTTGGTGGCTATAGTTGCTTCAAGCTGGATGGAGTTTGGCAACAAGATATTCCTTACAATTCCACTGACTATTTAAACAATCAATACAATGAAAGGAGATTCTTATACAGCAATTTTCACAACGAGACAATGTTAGCTGGTGCTGCAATAATGCATTACTGGAGGTACTCAATGGCAAACACACTGTCATTTATGGCTTCTGTGGGCGTGATTTTGCTAACCATCAGTCGAGTTCCACTCAAAAATAAGTTCTCTAGTTGCATGTTAACGATTGCCATGTTTGTTGCAGTGGTGTTCTTAATATTTGGGTATCTACTTGGAGTTGGAATGATTAGCATCAACCGTTCCCACCAACCTATTACAAGTAGTGCCTATTCATTTGGAAGTTTCTTTTTGCTTGTGTTGGTTGGATTGGTTTTTCTATTCCACATAACCCGTTTTCTTGCTTGGGCAGTCAACTTATTCTGCACTTTACACTTGAAACTTAAATCCCACCACCTTAACTCCATCACATTTTAAAGATGATGTAAACTCAAATAAGATCTTCCACGTTATGTTTCATCAAATACTAATATTCATTAATGTACGTTCTTTCTTTTGTTTCAAAGTCGTATGTTTCATAAATCTATATGATATTATATAAATGTACGAAGATATTTTTATTTCATTAAGTGTTGATCCGTGTTCCTTCCTCTTCTCACTATTACTTTCTATTTTCTCACCCTTCTATTATTGTTCTTAATTTTTTTTTTCTCTTTCTTTATTATATTTAATTTTTATAAATATGTTTCAATTAAATTTGTAGTTAGTAATAATGCATCAAAATTAATTATGCGAATAAGGCTAATATACTAAATTATTCTATAATTATAAATAAATATGACTATATTTGCTTAAATCATTTATGCCATAAATAAATAAATATATATAAAATAAGAATAAGGTTAGATGATCCTATTTTCGGGTCTAGTTAAGGTCATAGGTTAGATGATCCTATTTTGAGCATAATCACGAGACTAAATGATCCAACTTAGAGCCGTTTTATATCATTTAGTTTATGATACATTTGATCGTATGTGCATATCAAATTCTATAAGAGATTATTTACTTAATTTTGGGTAATGATGGTTTTAAATAAATAAAAAGAAAAAAAAAAGTAAGTTCTCCAAATTTAATAAAGAAATAATACATTTGAACTTCAATTTTTGTAACGACTCGAAATTTCTACAAACTTAGAATCGCTAGTTCCTCTTAATGCGAAAATATAACTCTTAAATGAACATCATTTATAACATAGACTTTAAAAACGTTTAGAAAATCTTCAAACTTCTAGAAAACACTGTCGGTCTTACGTGTTTCAAACAAAGACTAGGAAATTAAATATGCGACTATCCTAAGCACGTGTCACGGTCACTATTGGCGATGCCGTCGTCATCCGTGTATGGATACCTTGCCTTTACCTGAAAAATGATATGACACACAAAGTATTTTGAAGAATACTCAGTAAGTGACCCTACTATAGGGGTCATGCTAATCAAAGACATGCAATCCTGATCTATTTCTATTCTCTAGGGGTGGCTTCCAGTCTCAAACTATTATGGATGTGTAATACTTTCCTACACACGACCCAAATGTGCTAGTGTGAATCCCCAGGGGCTCGCACATCCCCTAGACCCTCTCTGGTCAAACTAATCTGTAACGACGTCTGGAGGTCACACACGATTCACACGTGCGAGTGTGAATCTCCAGGGGCTCGCACATCCCCTAGACCCTCTATGGTCAAGCTAATCTATAGCTACGTCTGGAGGTCAGTGGAACCCCTGGTGTCATGCTCCTCACGAACACCCTGCTTCGTCATACTATGCGTGTCTGCACTCATCATCTCTCGGGGAAGCATAGTTCGTCATACTACGCGTGTATGCACTCATCATCTCTGGAGAAGTATCCTTATGCTTATGAACATACGACATGCATACTTAATATGATCGCGTGTCTGCACTCATCATCTCAGGGGAAGTATCCCTATACTTATGAACATACAACATGCACGCTTAATATGGAAAACATTATCATATTAAGGTAAACATCATGCAAACATCAAACCATGTACGTCAAGCATTAAAACATAAATCAAAACAACAATTCTGCCAACTATCCATAAATATACGTCAAGCATTATGATCAAACCATGTACGTCAAGCATTAATATCTTCTACCCTTTTGGAGCCGATCTCAAAACAACAATTGCTTAAGATAATTCATCATCTACCGACTTTGCTAGGGATCAAACCTAGAATCTCTAATTTTGTAGACCAACGACTTATCCATTGGGTCACAAAATCGTCAATACATATATTATTTTTATTTAATTATATTTTTTAATTAATTGGAAAATAATTTTTGAAAATGTATATTAAAAAATAAATAAATAGATGTTTTAAAAAAATGTATACTAGTCACTCTACTCTAGTTTCATCGTCATGTATTATTGTTTTTATTTAATTATATTTAAACCCGACCCTTCCCCTACAAAGTTTTGTTGTGTGGGATTCTCTAAACTAATTTTTTATGGATCATGAACTGAATCGATCCCCAGCTATGGATCATGAACTGAACCGACTCTGCTTGGGATCAAACCCAGAGTCTCTGGTTTCGTAGACCAGCGCCTTATCCATTAGGCCACAGAGTCGTCAATACATGTTGAAAAATAAATAGATGTTTTAAAACCCGATCCTTCCCATTTTTTGTCTTGTACACTATTTGGTTGTGTGAGATTCTTAACTAGTTTTATGGATCATAAACCAAACCGAGAGTAGAGTCGTCAATACCTGTTGAAAAATAAATAGATGTTTTAAACCCGACCCTTCCCATTTTTTTGTCTTGCACACTAGCGCCTTATCCATTGGGCCACATAGTCGTCAAGATCGAACCCAGAGTCTCTGATTTTGTAGACCAGCACCTCCTGACCCTCCCCATTTTTTGTCTTGCACACTGTACCCGTCAATACATGTTGAAAAACAAATAGATGTTTTAAAACCCGACCCTTCCCACATTTTTTGTCTTGCACATAGCGCCTTATCCATTGGGCCACAGAGTAGTCAAGATCGAACCCAGAGTCTCTGGTTTCGTAGACCAGCACCTCCTGACCCTTCCCACATTTTTTATCTTATACACCCTGCTTGGTTCTGGTTGTGTGAGATTCTAAACTAGTTTCATGGATCATGAACTGAACCAACTTATACACCCTGTTTGGTGAGATTCTAAACTAGTTTCATGGGTCATGAATTGAACCAACTCTCCTGGGATCAAACCTAGGGTCTATGGTTTAGTAGACCAGTGCCTTATCCATTGGGCCAAGAGTCGTCAATACAAGTTGAAAAATAAATAGATGTTTTAAAACCAAACCCTTCCCATTTTTTGTCTTGTACACTTTTGGTTGTGTGAGATTCTTAACTAGTTTTATGGATCATGAACCAAACCGAGAGTAGAGTCGTCATTACATGTTGAAAAATAAATAAAAAAACACCCGACGCTTCCCATTTTCTGTCTTATACACTCTGTTTGGTTGTGGTTGTGTGAGATTTGCCCGAACCCTTGTCATTTTTGTGTGGGAGATTCTTAACTAGTTTTATGGATCATGAACCAAACCGAGAGTAGAGTCGTCATTACATGTTGAAAAATAAATAGATGTTTTAAAACCGGACCCTTTTGTGTGGGATTCTAAACTAGTTTTATGGATCATGATCTGAACCGACTCTGCTAGGGATCGAACCCAGAGTCTCCGGTTTCGTAGACCAGCACCTTATTCATTGGGTCACAGAGTCGTCAATACATGTTGAAAAATAAATAGATGTTTTAAAACCCGACCCTTTCCATTTTTTGTCTTATACACCCTATTTGGTTGTGGTTGTGTGAGATTTGCCCGAACCCTTGCTATTTGCTATTTTTGTGTGGGATTCTAAACTGGTTTTATGGATCATGAACTAAACCAACTCTAATGGTCAATACAAGTTGAAAAATAAATAGATGTTTTAAAAACTCGACCCTTCCCATTTTTGTGTGGGATTCTAAACTAGTTTTATGGATCATGAACTGACTCTGCTGGGAATTGAACCCAGAATCTCTAGTTTCGTAGACCAACGCCTTATCCATTGGGCCACAGAGTCATCAATACATGTTGAAAAATAAATAGATGTTTTAAAACCCAACCCTTCCCATTTTTTGTCTTGTTTGGTTGGGGTTGTGTGAGATTCTAAACTACTTTCATGGATCATGAAATGAACCGACTCTGCTGGGGATTGAACCCAGAGTCTCTAGTTTCGTAGACCAGCGCCTTATCTATTGGGCCACAGAGTCATCAATACATGTTGAAAAATAAATATATGTTTTAAAACTCGACCCTTCCCATTTTTTGTCTTGTGAGATTCTAAACTAGTTTTATAAGGGTGTGGAAGGTGAGGGGAAGCCCGAAAGGGAAAGCCCAAAGATGTCAGCGGGGACGCTGACCCCAAATGGGGAGTGGATTGTGATGTCCCACATTGGTTGGGGAATAGAACAAATCACCCTTTATAAGGGTGTGGAACCATCCTCTAGCAGCGTGAAGCTCAAAGAGAACAATATTTGCTAGCGGTGGATTTGGTAGAACCCCAACCGCTATAATTGACATCAATTAAAATATTATTTTTTGTTGCTTTTTATTTTATTTAATTTCTATAGAACCCTAAATGAACACACCTACCCTATTTATTGTGAAAATTAGAAAGACATTTGTAACTGGAAAGAACTTGTACCTGTCAATGATATTTGAACTTTGTAAATTAGAAAGACATTTGTAACTGAGAAAGAACTTGTACCTGTCGATGATATTTGAACTTTTAACTTTAGAAGCCTTCTCATTAATTTAAACGACTAATAACGTTTGTAAAGAGGTGAAAATTGTGGCTGAAAACTATGATACACATTTTTATTTTTGTTACTCTTCCTTTCACATTTTAACGTCGTATTCATGCTTTTCCCATAAAGATCGTGGCCGCACATATTGCTCTAACCTACTGATCACATTAAGGCTCCAACCTACGGATTTAAAAAAAGTGATTGATTCTAATTCTTCTTCCTATATGTATATTATTGTGTGTGGTTGAGTTTAATTTCTTCACCTCTCATCTAAAAAAAGTGATTTTTTACCCACAACTTGTTGTTGTTATCGAATTTGTAATAGACGACATAAAAATTTAAATCTAAAAAATAGGTTTAATAAATATCTAAACTTTCTATTTTGTAACTTTTAACTTTGTTTTGTTTGGGTTTATTTTAAGATTTTTAAAATTCATTTTTATTTGGGTTCAGAAATAGAATCAGATGAAATTACTTCAAACGATCAAGGTTTCAAAAATCTTCCATCCATTGAAGAGCTGGAGTTGGAAAGTACTTTGTCTTCTCACTAACATCTCTTTCCTTCCTTCGGATTCAAGGAAATATAGAATAGGAGGAACATAGAAATAGGCTAGATTCTTTTCATTAGAACCCACTTCACGAGGATCTTTTTCTTCTTCGGGCTCGAACATCAATTGTAATGATTCGATAACCAACCGGTGGGATAGATGTAAATTAACAAGACCCGCCCATAACCGTATAAGAAGGTTTCTCCAAGTACAGCCCTAGAAAATTGAAAGTTATGAGGTATTAACTATATATTCTTATGTCGATTGTATTGTGTCAGGTTGTAAACTTTATTTTGGTTATAGTTAATAGAACCTGCCTTCTTACTTCAAATATTAATTTTGGTTGTTTCAGAACTAATACACACGAAGTTGCAATTGATAACGACCAACCATCCGAACGAGATTGATAACGTTCGTATCAAAAGGAATATCGTGGCAGAAAATATTGTCGCGGAGGTAAACCATTCTAGTGGTGAAGATCAAAACATCAACCGGAGCAAACCCATAAGAAATAATTACCTTATATAAATTATTTTTATAATGTGTATGTATTTTATGTAGCGGCAGGTGTATACAGGTATTTGTATAAATGAGATAAACGTAATGGTATCACAAAAGAAAGAGGTGAATATTTTTTTGGATCGCTTCCGCAACTTAATAAGTTTATGGATAAAAATGTTATAGATTTATTATTGAATAAGGGAGGAGATAAAAGACCAAGTTGTAATTGCAAAAAAATACTGAGAGTTTAAAATGATAGGTGAAACTTTAAAACTAATTCGGCTACTCTTTAGTTGATGTTTAACTTCGTGTTCTTGCGGATATTTGGAATGTTTTTAAATAAATAAAGATTGTGGCTGCACAGATGGCTACAATTTACGAGGATATTGTAGAGGCGGTTAAACTAAATATTCAAAAACAAGTGAGTGATTCTAATTTTCTCCTTATATATATATTAATATGTTCGTGTGATTTCATGTGATGTCCCATGTCTTGGGAGGAGAACAAAATACGACAGGGTCCAGAAACATAATAAAAAGTCTAAAAAGTACCATATATCTTTTAGCAGTGGGCCTGGGCTGTTCAGAGGGTAGACACAAGGAGTGTGTCAGTAAGCACGCTAGCTTCCAAAGGGTGGATTTAGTTGGGTCCCACATCCGAGTGCCAACGAGGACGCTGGGCCCTAAAGGTGTGTAGATCGTGATGTCCCATATCAGATGGAGAGGAGAACGAAACACCTATAGGGTGTGGAAACCTCTCCTACCAAATGCATTTTAAAGGTTTGAGGGCAAGGGAAAGCCAATATCTACTAGTGGGCCCATGACTATCTACTCCGAGTTTAATATCGAAGCAGTGTCGGGTGGTTGTATTTTGAAAATAATTAAGGGTTTGAATTCGGAGGAAAATTTATCTTTTAGAAGGAAGAGGATGCAAGTGCAACCTGCGTAGAAAAAAAATAGTGAGAAGGGGATACCACGTTCATTTTCGAGATGAATATTAAGTTTTTTTTTTTTTTCGAACTATTTTGTATTAATCTAATCTATATAAAAAATATTTGGAAGAAAGGTTCATTTTAAAAAATGAATAATAAGTTTTTTTTTTAATATTAATCTATTTTGTTTGAGTAGAGTTACCAAATAAAAGTTTATAAGTATTTTAAAGAAAGGGAGTAGTAATAATTATATTTTTTAACTTTTAAGGAGTGTTTAAGTGTATTTTTAATTTTTTTTTTTTAAGTTTTGAAAACATTTTTTAAATAAAATATTAATAGTTTCTGTAACGTGTTTTTATAATAGTTTTTATAATATGTGTTTTAATTTTCTTTTTTAATAAAATATTTAAAAAAATGAAATTCAGAGCAATACAAATGAAATTCCTGGTAAGAAATCTTACCTTAAATATATAAAGATTAAATTATTTTTATAAAGTGTATGTATTTTATGTAGCGGCGGGTGTTTCTAGGCATTTTTATAAACAAGATGAACAATAATTGTGTTAATAAAAGAAATAGGTGATTTTTTTTAGATCGCTTTCGCAACTTAATAAATTTATGGACAAGAAGTGATGTTCTTATAGATTTATTATTGAATAAGGGAGGATGATGAAAACAGATCTAGCCGGCGTTGCAATGGCAAGAAAACCGAGTGTTTAATATTGTAAGTAAAACTTTAAAACGAGGAACACAAAATTTTGTTAATATGTTTAACTTCATGTTCATGCAAATGTTTTTCAACTGGTTTTCATTGCAATAAAGATGGTGGGTGCACAAATCGCTAAATCTACTCTTATACGAAGATATTGTCCACTGTCAAACTACATATTCAAGAAAAAAAATCGATCGGCTTTTGAATGATTCTATCAGACCAGAGAGAAGTTGACCTAGTTCAATCTGTCAAAACAAGTGAGTAATTCTAATTCTTGTGTATATTAACAACAACAAGTGATTCTAAATCTTCTCCTATGTATATTAATATGGTTGTGAGTGATTCTAATTCTTGTGTATATTAACAACAAGTGATTCTAAATCTTCTCCTATGTATATTAATATGGTTGTGAGTGATTCTAAATCTTCTCCTATATATATTAATATGGTTGTGTGATTTCATGTAATGTCCCACGTCGGTTGAGAGGGGAACAAAATACTTGGGTGTGGAAGGCCACGAAAAATCTAAAGAGGACAATATCGGCTAGCAGTGGGCCTGGGCTGTTCTCCAAAGGGTAGACACGAGGCAGTGTGTAGTAAAGACGCTAGCCCCCAAAGGGATCGATTTGGTAGGGTCCCACATCCAAGTTCCAGCAAGGACGCTAGGCCCTGAAGAGGTGTGGATTGTAATGTCCGAGTTGGGGAGGAGAACAAAACACCTGGTGTGGAAACCTCTAGCAAATGCATTTTAAAGCTTGTAACCAGTAAAGAAAAGTCAAAGACAATACGTAGTCTATGACTATCTACTTCCAGTTTAATATGGGAGTAGTGTTAGGTGGTTGGATTTTGAAAATAGCAGCGGTAATAATAATATTTTTTAACTTTCAAGAAGAAATGTATTTTTATTTTTTTTAAATTGAAAACATTTTTTAAATAAAATATTAATGGTTTGGTTTTTATAATGTGTTTTTTAATTTTTTTTAATAAAATATTAAAAAAATGAAATTGAGGAGGATCGAAAATGAAATTCCTAATCGAGTAACAAATAATTACGTTAAATATATATATATAAAGATTAAATTATTTTTATAATGTGTATGTATTTTATGCAGCTATTTATAAGCATTTTATAAACGAGGTGAACAATAATTAATAAGGACCCTAATACTCAGCCTAACCAATACAAGCTTTTATTGAAGCAAGAACCTTTCCATCAGAGTAATTAACACTCCCCAATTCAAGTTTTTGTTGGAGCAAGAATCTTTGAATTAGAGTAATTAACACCGTAATTAACACCTCGAACCTTTGAATCAAAGTAAGAACCTTTGAATGAAAGTAATTAACACACACCTTCTTATATAAAATTCGAATCAACCAAGAGATAAGGCTAGAATTAGATTACTTTCAAGACGGAAGAACCTTTGAATCAAAATAATTAACACCGTAATTAACACCTCGAACCTTTGAATCAAAGTAAGAACCTTTGAATGAAAGTAATTAACACCGTAATTAACACCTCCTTATATAAAATTTGGGATCAACCAAGAGATATTAACACCTCGAACCTTTGAATCAAAGTAAGAACCTTTGAATAAAAGTAATTAACACCGTAATTAACACCTCCTTATATAAAATTGGGATCAACTAAGAGATAAGGCTAGAATTAGATTACTTTTACGATCGAAGATCTGGAAGCAAAGATGCTAGAATTAGATTACTTTTACAATAGAATTAGATTACTTCTACGATCGAAGATCTGGATAGAAAGCATAGGTTGGTTATGTTGAGATGGATCTTATTGGCCATAATTTTTAATTTGTAGT
The DNA here is from genome assembly GCF_002738365.1 of Cucurbita moschata. Lineage (NCBI taxonomy): Eukaryota > Viridiplantae > Streptophyta > Magnoliopsida > Cucurbitales > Cucurbitaceae > Cucurbita > Cucurbita moschata. Next base: position 3,100,862 of record NW_019268536.1, read on the forward strand.
AAGATTGTTCAGATTAATCTATAACCATTGAAAAAGATGCCCGATATCTGGTGATTGTATTAGTGGTAGTCCTAGACTAGCACGTACTTGCATTAATAATACCGGATCGACAGTATTGATATCGTGAATACTCCACCTCTTTCGATTTTCCTAGCTGATTAAAGTACTGACCGGGCACCTGTATGTGTGATTTTGTAACCACCACTCTATTTGCTATATTCTTCGGATCACCCATTTCAAATATGTTCAACCCCATCAGAAATAAACGGCAACAGACATTAAAACAAATTTGTAGATAAATAATATTTATAAAATAAACCGTTTTTTTAATTTAATAATTTTTAAATTTAGCTTTAAAACAAAAATCAATTGATTTGCATAATTAATACAAAGAAAATAGTCATTTACTTGTGTTGGTGTATGCACCAATTCCAGTTCTTGATCCCCGATCTCCTGCCTCAGTTTCTAATGGCAATGGCCGGCGGCGGCGGTAGCGATTCTTTTGGCGGCAAACTCTTCACCGAGTTGACAATGTCAAACAAATAATTACAAATCAGTGTCGGAGACGAAGTAGATAAGTTCTGCAATTGAATCTCAATATCTTCGATATTTAAGTGATTAAACTGTGAAAAGTGAATCATGGAAGCAGAATTGTAATTGGGGAGATCGAACTCCGCCTTAGAGCTCGAATTAGAGACAGGTTCGATCGACGACGGATCAACATAATTAGATTCAAAATCATAACCTTCAAGATATAATAAAGGATCATCGACCGCTGAATATATTGGAACGAGCAATCTTCGCCTCTGTTTTGGATTCTCCAAGGAGCCTAAAACCGTGATTAGTCTCAATCGACTGATTCTACAAAATATTTATCTTCGGCGGCTCAAACGGCGCATCGTCGTCGGAGAAATACGAAGAGAGACACGAGTCATCAAACTGCAGTATCTGATCGAGAAGCGGAGGCGATGGATGAGCAGAGGAAGATTGTTGAGTTTAATCAAGAAGCATTGGAAACGACAATGCAACAAATGGAGTGGTCCGTTAAACCATCGCATCTGTTGTCGGGGGCTACGTCGATGATCGAGCTGAATCGCAACCTGGCCAAGAACAAAAAAAAGAGAGTTTTGGACTAAACAAGAACATTGGTACGTCGTTCTTGAAAACTTTTCTTTCTTATTGTTTACAATATTTTGGTTTTTCTTCGGAGCAAAATTTGAATTTGATTTTGATTGCATGGTACGGTGTTCATAAAAGCTTGAAGATATATGGCCAAGGAAAAAGAAGATGGAAGAACATAGAAAGGTTCATGAATTTCTCAAAATATTTTCCTTCCATCGGGGAGGGTTAGTATTTGCTCCGTTTATTATAAACAAATATCTTATATCCATTTATTACTCTATTTATTTGCTCTTTTCATATCTTTTATAATTTATAATTTATAAGCGGTTTGTTTTTAGCAAATATTTTTCTTACGTGGATGAGTATGCGTTCATAAAGTCACCGCCGTGTTAAGGGGACGACACTATACATATAATCAATCATTCAACTTTAAAATGAATAAATAATGAGTTCTTACTTCTTCTCTTCTACAATTGGTGACCACTATTTCACGCATCAAAATTAAAAATTTAGAGGTCAATGTCGTTGAAAATTTCAACAAAATGTCTTAAAAACACAAATTTGTTGTACTTGTAAATTGTTCTTGGAGCAAATGATCATTTGGAGGTGAGTTAAAGCAGAAACAAATGGAAGAAAAACATCAAGAACTCACCCAATCTTCCAAGTCTCAAGAAGCCAGAGGCAATGATGAAATTAGGATAAGGATACCTCCCGTTGAAAAGAATACAAGAAAGCTCTATCAAGCTTCAAAAATTGGCTTCATTCAAACGTTGAAGACGCCAATTCAAGAAGACCCAGAAATTGTTCCAAATGTTCTAATCTTTTGCTTCAATGATACTGAGAATCCATTGACCATGGCGGATTTAGAAGCTCCAAATGGCACAAAAGGAAGTAAAAAATGGAGCGTTCAACGAACTAGAAACAAGAAAAGAAGAAAACGAGTATCCAAGGAAAAGAGAGGATGGTGGGAGATTTGGAAGAATAGTCTAAAATACAAAGGGGATTGGCTACAAGAAGTGCAAGGCACATTGATGTTGGTAGCGACGGTGATAGCAACCGTGACATTTCAAGGTGCTATCGACCCTCCTGGCGGGATTTGGCAACAAGATGTGTTGACTAATTGCAGCTGGAAACAGGGAATAGATGTGCATGCCCAAGCTGGGACTGCAATAATGGCATGCAAATCACTCCAAATCTACATACGTTATTTTATGGCGAATTCGATATCGTTCCTTGCATCAGTGAGTGTGATTCTAATGATAGTGAGTGGGTTTCCTTTGAAAAACAGGATTTTTGGTGGGTTATTGACATTAGCCATGTGTGTTGCCGTTGTATGCTTAGCGTATGCATACGTTTGTGGATTCGCAATGGTTAGTGCGAACCAAACATCCCAAAGTTACTTATTGGTTTTGCTTCGGGTTTGGTATGGAATTGTTGGGCTTGTTACTCTTTGTTGCATTATAATTCCTTTTCTCATTTGGGTCGCCAAGATCTTCGTTCAGAGGTTGGGTAGAACCGAACATTAAGTATCGTGTTGAAATCCTGAGATCTGGCAATCCCGCACCGAAAATTTACATTCCTCCAACCTTTTAGAAAAAGAATTGTTAGTGTTTTTGTTGTTTTGAATAGTCATCGATTATTTTATTAAGGAAAAGTCGAAAACCATTGTGATTAAAGTATTATGTGCTTGGATCTGAATGATTAATAAAGTAGATTTTGAAAAATTATTGAATGTGTGCATGTGAGAACAATTTTTGGTGTTTGTATAGATCTCGTCCTGTTCTAAAACTTTGTATTTTACCGATATCTTGAGAGATATGTATTTTGATACATAGGTGTGGAAAGATTCATTTTCTTGTCTCATTTTATTCTTTGCAGCATGTCATGAAAGGAGGTCAACCAAGCACGAAGATGTTGTGATAACCATGTTAATAACTATCCATTTTGGATAGCTTGTTATGAAAATTTATATGAAATCTACCGATCTATGGAATGCTTGCAAGACGAAATAAAAGAGGGACAAATTGTACAACCTATTCAAAAATAGTAGGATTGTCTTATTATCACGACCCATACCCAGAATTCGGAATCTGGATTCAGCATCTAATGGTTCCGATATTCCCTTTCATCCTTTGTGACGTTATCACGACACTTCTAAGAGTAAAAACTATCCCCACAGACAAACATGAGTCCTTCTAAGATATTTTATTCTCATTCACAGCATACTAGGCAAATTCTCAAGAGATCACCCAAGAATTACTCCCAGTTTAAATTTCGAACTTTTCGATAATATATATTTTATGTCATTTGAGATATGCCTACTTGTAACATAAAAATAATATCGATTATAGAAGTGACTTTGACCCGATATTGTTATTGAAATATCGAATACTTTAATTAATTTTAATAACATTTTTAATATATCCATTTATTTGACCAAATCAAGGTAAGATATGACCTCATTTGATTCAAATATGTTATATATTGTATTCATTATTTTAATAACTTCCATAAAATATACATAAATGTCTTCCAAAACAAAGTAAACTTTATACAAATGATTGTGAGATAAATGTTTGTTTCTCTTTCTTTCCTCATCTCGTTTGATTTTCTATATTATAAATTTTAAACATCATATTATAAACAAGTGTTTCAATCCATGTGTTGCAAGTGTTATTTTATTTATTTATTTTAATTTGTGTTTATTTTAAATATCTCGACATAAGTCTAGAACGGAAGGAATTTGCCATATTTTAGGGCACAACGAGTTTCTTGTTTGCTAGACTAATTTTATACTTTCTTACACTAAGCTAGACAAAATTCTTTTATGAATTTGAAGACCTAATTTAGAGAACTTTTTAAGATTAATGAATATTGTTGTTTTTGTTACTGTAGATCTTGTATTTCTACTCGAATGAGATTTTAGTGTTTTAATTATGTCTAATAGGGTATATCATGATTAGGGGTGTGCATGGGTGGTGATATGAACCAAGAGACATCATTCATACAATATACTTCAATGAAGATGTGAAGAAAATGTTGTCAAAATTATCAAAATAGGTTGCAATTCATGTCATTGAAGAGGAATGAAGTTTGATGGTTATAAATTTTGGGTGGGTTACAATTTAAAGTAACTTAGAGTTATTGTATTTTAAGACATTTTATTTACTTTAGGTTATATTTACCTAATGGCTAATTATGGTCATTAAGTATGAATGTTACAACTTTTGGAATGCCTTTAATAGTTTCATTTTGAGGCTATATAAAGCCATGTATGTTGTATTTGTAAGGGAGACTTAGAAAATATATCAAAATAAGCATTTGTGCTTTTCTTTAGCCAATGGCTAAGTTTCTTTGCAATTCTATGTAGTTTAGATTGCATGTAGAATCATTCAAGCTCGACATGATCAATCTTGCTTGTGGAGTGATTCGAATCTCAAACAAGTGTTTGAGATATTTGATCAACAAGAATCATTGAAGCTAGACATGATCGATCTTGCTTCTGGAGTGATTCGAATCTCAAACAAAGTGTTCTTGGCTTGAGATATTCGATCGACAAGGTAATCCGAATCTTATTTCCCTTGTATTGATTCCTTATCATATCATTTGGTATCAGAGCTTCAGGCTCAAGATCGGATATATGTTTCCTTTGCGTTTCTTCTCAATTTAATTTTTATTTATTTTCATCTTTTTAGTTTTTAATCGACCCAAAGTTCAAAATTCAATCTTTGCTCTATTTAAAATTTTGAGAGGTGAGAATGAGAGCTTCATTTGTGTAAATGAGTGCAAACAGAGTGGCCTAAAATTCCTTGAGTGTATACACGTGAGAGAGTGTTGTGAGGTTCTTTGTATTTCCATAACTTATTTTTTGCAGCAAAGTTTCACAAATAGATTCGAGGACGAATACTCTTGAAGAAGTGGAGAATGATATGAACCAAGAGACATCAATCATACAATATGCTTCAATGAAGATGTGGAGAAAAGGTTATCAAAATAATCAAAAGATGTTTCAATTCATGCTACATTGAAGAAGAATAAAGTTTGATTGTTGTAAATTTTGGGTGGGTTATAATTTAGAGTAATTTAGAGTTATTGTATTTTAAGACTTTTTATTTAATTTCGGTTACATTTACATAATGGCTAATTATGGCCATAAAGTGTGAATGTTACAACTTTTGGAATGCCTTCAATAGTTTCATTTTGAGGCTATATAAAGCCATGTTTGTTGTATTTGTAAGGGAGACTTGGAAAATATATCAAAAGAAGCATTTGTGCTTTTCTTTAGCCAATGGCTAAGTTTCTTTGCAATTCTATGTAGTTAGATTGCATGTAGAATCATTCAAGCTCGACATGATCAATCTTGCTTGTGGAGTGATTCGAATCTCAAACAAGTGTTTGAGATATTTGATCAACAAGAATCATTGAAGCTAGACATGATCGATCTTGCTTCTGGAGTGATTCGAATCTCAAACAAAGTGTTCTTGGCTTGAGATATTCGATCGACAAGGTAATCCGAATCTTATTCCCCTTGTATTGATTCCTTATCATATCAGGTGGGATTGAGTTGGGTTGGGAGAATTTTTTTTGACCCAGCCAAAAATTCGGGTTGGTTAGATTGGTAACCCAACTCAACTCGAAAATTTTAGGAACCCAACACTCTATTTTCGGATTGGGTTTTCTGTTGTTAAAAAAATTAAATTTGGAAAGACTTTTATTTATGACATTTCATAATTATTAAATATAATATTAGATAAAATATATTGATCAAGGAGACAACTGCCTCTATGCAGTACTCGATGCTGACGAGGACCAACTACAACGAGTGGACTTTGTTGATGCGGGTCCTAATTTGGCCTTCTTTCTCTCAAAAGTCTTGTCCCTCATTTTTAACGTTTAAACTCCTTTCTCTCGTCATCCAACTTATAAATATGGGTGGTTGCACTAGCAAGCCTAAAACCATGGAGAAGGAAGGCGTCCTTGTCCCCAATTTTGTTCATGTTCTTGTTGTTAAGGAGTCGAAGAAGACAACAACGAAGAAGGAAGCAAGATTGAAGAAGGAGAAGGATGTGAAGGTCGAAAATGAAGAAAAAAAGAGTGATGATGATGAAGCTAATGAGAAGAAGGTTGAGGAGAAGAACCAAGCGCCGCCCCTTGAATGTTTGCTCGTTGAGGGCAAAGCAACCGAAAAAGCAATCTAGGACAAAAAAGAAAAGCCTAAATAAGAAGCTTGAGCAGGCAGGCTATAGTGATAGTAATATGACTGGTGACGTTGATGATTGTAAGAGCATCAGCGGCATGATTTACTTCAGGCGACGCGATCTGCTGGCAATGAACAAAACATAAGATAGTTGCTCTGGCTTCTTGCAAAGCAGAGTACATCGCCACTTTGACAGCGGCCACACAGAGAGTTTAGCTTGCACGGCTGATGGAATAACTTATTGGAAGAGAAAGAGATCCACCAATGCTATACGTGGACAACAAAGCTATATCTGCCTGATCAAAAATCCAGTTTTGCACGACTGGAGCAAACACATAGAGATAAGGTTTCATTACATCCGAGAGTGTGCACATCAGGGCTTATCAAGGTTGACTTCATCTGAACAGAGTAGCAGCTTGGAGACATCATCACCAAGTCTCTGGTGCCAGTAAAATTTGAGAAAGTTAGCTCAAAGATCGGAGTTTGAAATAATAAAGTATAGGAGTTTTAAATAATAAAGTAGATATAGCACATATTTCTTTATTTAGTTTATTAAGTTTTTTTCTTAAATCAGTTAGTTGAATCTTTTTTAGACAATTTGACTCCGTAGAATGAGTACCATATTTTTAGTTGGCCATTTGGCTAGGCTCAAGTTTAGTTGGCCACTTCGAACATTTTTAGAATCCAAGTTTGTTTTAAATACTCCAATCAAATGAGAAACATTAGGACCGACAGGTGTTTCGGTGTTTCAGCAACAACAAAACCCAAAGCATTCGTTCCCTTGCTCTTTCTGTTATTTTCTTGGCTTTCTTCTTTTTCCCTTCTTCCAACAATTTCTTCCTAAACGAGAAAAAAAAACATTGTTGGAAGAAGGAAAAAAATAATAATAATAATAATAATAATAACAAAAAGAGCAAGGGAATGAAAGCTTTGAGTTTTGTTGTTGCTGAAACACCGGTACTGAAGGATTGAAGACTTACTAGGAGGAGGTGAACCATCGGGACTGGCGACGCACGAGCTCGAAGAAGAGGTGATCGAACTGCATGCCATCAGCGCAGATGAATCGAACTCTTTAGCCGAAGCGGAGAAGAACCTGTGTTGGCTGAAGGCAATGCAGGAAGAGATGGCATCCATCACTAAGAACAAGACATGGAGTCTGGAGGACATGCCGCCGGGACATCGACCCATAGGGCTCAAATGGGTGTTCAAACTGAAGCGTAACGAAGAGGGAGAAGTTGTGAAGCACAAGGCCCGTCTCGTGGCGAAGGACTACATCCAAAAGCAAGGAGTGGACTTCAAAGAGGTGTTCGCGCCGATGGCAAGGTTGGAATCTGTCTGCCTGTTGCTGGCAATTGGAGAATATCATTCCTGGGAGGTCCACCACATGGACGTGAAGTCCGCTTTCCTCAACAGAGAGCTGAAGGAGACTGTCTACGTCCGACAACCACCTGGCTTCTTCGACAATGACAACTCTGATAAGGTACTGCGCATACACAAGGCACTCTACAGGCTTCGGCAAGCACCATGAACCTGGAACGCGAAGCTCGACAGTACCCTGCTGTCGCTGAAGTTCAAGCGATGCCTCTGAGCATGGCATGTACACGCGTGGCCACGGCGAGCAGCGGCTGATCGTGGGAGTGTATGTTGACGACCTCATAATCACTAGAGACAACATGGAAGTTCTTGAAAGATTCAAAAGGGAGATGTCAAAGACCTTCAAGATGAGCGATCTCGGCGTGCTCAGCTACTACCTTGGCATCGAAGTGCAGCAGAGTACTATCGGCATCACCATCTGTCAAGGTGCGTACGCGAAGAAGCTGCTGAACACAACTAGACTAGTCGACAATAACCCTACAAGGACTCCAATGGAGGCCTGGCTCCAGCTAAGGAAGGTCAGCACTATGCTGACAGTCGACGCCACCAATTACTGCAGCATTGTGGAGAGTCTGCACTATCGGGTAAACACACGCCCTGACCTCGCCTATTCCGTTGGATACGTGAGTAGGTTTATGGAAGCACCTAGGGAGGAGCATCTCGTGACTATCAAGTGCATCCTGCGCTATGTGGCCGGAACCAGAGGCTGAGGTGTGAGATACTGTGCAGGGAGAGAAAAGAAGAAGTTTGAGCTGATCGGCTACAGTGATAGTGATATGGCCGATGACGTTGATGATCGTAGGAGCACCAGCGGGATGATGTACTTTCTCTCAGGCGACGCGATCTGCTAGCAATCAACAAAACAGAAGGTAGTTGCTCTGTCTTCTTGCTAAGCAGAGTACATCGCCGCTTTGACAGCGGCCACACAGGGGGTCTGGCTTGTGCGACTGATGGAAGAACTCATCGGAAGAGAAGGCGATCCAATAATGCTATACGTGGACAACAAAGCTACGATCTCCCTGATCAAAAATCCAGTTTTGCATGATCGGAGCAAGCACATAGAGATCAGGTTCCATTACATCCGAGAGTGTGCAGCTCGGGGCTTATCAAGATTGACTTCATCCGAACAGAAGAACAGGTTGAAGACATCTTCACCAAGTCTCTATCGCAGGTAAAATTTGAGGAACTTCGCTCAAAAATCGTAGTTCAAATAATAAGGTAGATATACCGCGTGTTTTAGGAGGAGATTGTTAGATAAAAGCCTTTGGTTTTCTTGAATAAAAAATAATAATAATAATAAATTAAAAAAAAAATCAGGTTTCCCCTTCTACTTCGTGGGTTACACATATTCTCGCCGGACCCAAGGCGGCATTGTCGCTAAAAGACGATCCCTCTGCAGTTTTCGTTGGCCAAGAAAGTATTTCTCTACGCCTCCTTCGAACCAGGTTGTTGACATTTTCACGAAAAAAATTTCTCGACCTCTCTTTGAATTTTTTAGATCCAAGTTTCACGTTCGTTCAAATCAAACGCTCAACTTACGAGGGTGTTAAGGATATTTAGTACTGAACTATAGTTTACCATAAAAATCATATTTGATATTTTATCATAGGCAAATATTGTCTTCCATTACACATAGGTATCTTTTCATTTATTAATCTTTTCATATCCTTGTAATTTATTTGATTATAAATAGAGAACTTTCACATCATTTAGATGTAGTATACATTTATATACTGTAGTCTATCGATTTTAACTCTTCATCTAAATACTCCAAAACGAATAACCAAAGTAGAAAGAAGCATTCACACAACATACTACAAGGATTTCTACTCCTTTTTTAATAAATAAAAAAAAATTAAAAAAAAAAAACTAATGGTTACATAAAGCTACAAAACTACTAACAATTCTTCTCTTAGAAATAGTCTAAGATTAATTACTTTTTCGATAAATGTTCGTAACTTCTCAATACATAACTGTCCCATCTCATGATTCAAACATAATATTTAATATTCAACTTTAAACAAGTCGAAGTTATTGACTCACATACTCGGTCTCTCTACAAGGTGCTGTTGAAACATGCGAAACCTTTGAGGAGTCTGTGAATATACGAACAAATGTCTTCACCGCCCAAATGAGAAAAGGAATTATAACGCAACAAAGAGTAACAAGCCCAACAATTCCATACCAAACGCGAAGCAAAACCCATAAGTAACTTTGGGATGTTTGATTCCCATTAACCATAGCCGATCCACAAACGTATGCAAACGCTAAGCATGCAACAGCAACACACATGGCTAATGTCAACAACCCTCCAAAAACCCTGTTTTTCAAAGGAAACCCACTCACTATTAATAGAATAACACTCACCGATGCAAGGAACGATATCGAATTCGCCATAAAATAACGTATGTAGACATAGAGAGATTTGCATGCCATTATTGCAGTCCCAACTTGGGCATGCACCTCTGTTCCTTGTTTCCAGCTGCAATTAGTCCACACATCTTGTTGCCAAATCCCGCCCGGAGGGTCGATTGCACCTTGAAATGTCACGGTTGCTATCACCGTCGCTACCAACATCAACGTGCCTTGCACTTCTTGGAGCCAATCCCCTTTGTATTTTAGACTATTCTTCCAAATCTCCCACCATCCCCTCTTCTGGTTGGATACTCTTTTTCTTCTTTTCATGTTTCTAGTTCGTTGAACGCTCCATTTTTTAGTTCTTTTCATGACATTTGGAGCTTCAAAATCCGCCATGTTCAATGGATTTTCAGTATCATTGAAGCAAAAGATTAGAACATTTGGAACAATTTGTGGGTCTTCTTGAATTTGCGTCTTCAACGTTGGAATGAAGCCAATCTTTGACGTTCTTGTATTCCTTTCAATAGGCGGCATCGTTATCCTAATTTCATCATTGCCTCCGGCCTCTTGAGACTTGGAACACTCCATTTGTTTCTCGTTTAATCCACCTCCAAATGATAAATTTCTTCACCAACAATTTAATTGTCCAACATTTAGAGATGAGATTTGTATTTTTAAGTGGATTATAGGTGAAACTTTCCACGACATTGACCACTAAATTACTATATAGGAAATAGTGGTGACCAATTCAAGAAGAAGAACATTGACTAACAAATCATAAGGATATGTCGCCTTACGGAGGCAGTGACATATTCATAACCCATATTCATCCAAGTTTGAGTGGGCAACAAGTAATTTGCAACATTCTTCGGCGATTTCACGAATCCGTTCATGCAAAAGTGTTAAGAATGAGAAATATAATTGGGATCAAAGTATGTATTCTCATTGATATTCATAACCTTTAAAGAGGATAACAGGATAACAGCTATCAACTAATAAAAAATATAAACTAATTAAATATTTAGAATAAAATAAAATATACTACCAATCAAATCGATATATTTCATAATTAATATATTCTCGAGATATTATATCGAAATGGTGGTGAGCAAGCCAACAAGGGATTATTTATAAAAATATATGTTGTTTTGGGTCCCTCAAAATTTGGACCATGACTAAAAATACAAGGACTAAAACATAAATAAAAGTAATATTAAACAAAAGACGAAAACCAAATTTAAATCGAAATAAAAACAACAAATAATGCACAATTAAATAGAAAATTAATCTCTTTACATCAATGTTGTTCAAATTTAATACAAAAGAGAAAATGGGTTTAGAATAAAATTACAAAATGAAATACAAAGACGGACTTACGGTTCGTAATGACCCCTTCTGTGACCGCACAGCTCTCAAACACTCCTCCACCTCAAACACATCGTGCAAACTCTTGGAAAAAAAAATGGTGACCAAGTATTAAAAATACTAAGTAATCAACTTACTTATAAGCTCTTGTCACGTCTTTAATCTAATAGGTGTCCACGGGCTTTACTCTAAGCTCTAGGAATTTCGACTGAGTAACTGCTAACGGCCTGAAGACTACCTTTGTCATTCTTGGATGTCGTGGAGGTCTACTAGATTCTTAGGGTCATCTATGTTAGGTTATGGAGTCTACTGCTTAATTATAGTTTACCAAATGGTTATACATATTAAAGTTATATATGATAAATGACATATAAAGTAAATGGTCATATAAAGTAATCGGTAAAGTTATGTATACTAAATTGAACCATATATGTACACCCCTTGTCAGTGCTTTGAAAATGCATTTTCTGCATTCTCGGTATGTTTTTACTGTATATACTTGAAGTCATCAATATAAACTTCTAGTTAATATTTCTCTTTACATTTTCTCTCTTTTGTTATTGTACGATCCTAACACCTAATATCAAAGCTAGGCTAGATTCACCACGATTTGTGAAGATGGAAAGCTCAAAAATTGAAATTGAGAAGTTCGATGGATCCGATTTCTATTTCTAGAAGATGCAAATTGAAAATTATCTGTACCAGAAAGATTTCCATGAACCTCTATCTGGGTGAAGCCGAATACTATAACCACGAAACAGTGGAAGCTCTAGAATCGGCAAGCCTTAGGGTTAATCTGGTTGACGTTGTCAAGAAATGTGGCGTTCAACATCATTAAAGATAAAACAACGTCAGACCTGTTGAAGACGTTGTCGAATATGTACGAAAAATCGTTGGCTGTGAATAAGGTGTATTTGATGCGGAGATTGTTCAATCTACAAATGTCTAAAGGTGGATCTATTGCAGATCATATAAATGAATTCAATATGATTATAAGTCAACTGAGTTCGGGGAAAATGAAGATGAAATTAAAGTATTGATTTTAATGTCATCTTTACCTGAGTCTTGAGATATTGTTATTGTTGTGATCAACAGTTTCCCAGGATCTAAGAAACTAAAATTTGATATACAATTTTCAACAAAAGCATTCGCAAACAAGAAATCGAGTATTCATCTGGTGGTGCTTTCATTGTTGACCAAAGGGAAGAAGTAAATCGAACCTCCTTGCATTTTCTCACTCTTGTTCTTTGTGTTCATCTAGATCCAGTGTGTGTTGTTATGCGATCTTAACAGTCTAGACAGTTTAAAGTTTGTCTCTTGTCTCCAGGACGTCTAGGACAAACTCCTCGAGCTAACCTACTCGCTGAGTGCACATATGTCTATACCTTTGTGATCGTCACTCTCAATCCTAGGGTGCATTGTCTACTAAAAAATGTATTAACCTAGGTCAACATGTAAACTACTCTAGCTATAGCGCCCTGATCTTAACTTGGTTCTCTAGTACATGCTTGTTAGGGAGATAATCATATCGATCATCTAAAGCATGGGACACATAGTCTTAATGTTACCACGGGTGATACCTAGAGGTTAAGGAGGTCTATTGGATTCCTAAAGCAACTAGATGGCTTAACACGGACTTCTGGCTCTAGGGTACTATGTTCTAACTTCTTGAATCTTTCTAAGTCTAGGAGCACTAGGGTCTCTAACTATTGCTCCCGGTCTTAAGGTGCTTAGTCTATTGAAAGCATCCTGACGTAGGTCGTCGTCTAGCTCACCTAACTCTAGTGCCCTAGTTCTAACTCTGTGCAAATAAATTCACTCTACATGGAAAACCCACAATCAACGACTTGGAGCTAAACCTACTATATTATGCAAACATACAACCAAACAAGCTGAACAGGGAGATATCATCTATCAATCATCTCGAACACATATCACAATAGCTTATCCTTATTTCTAACCTAACGGAAAGTATATAAAATAGAATTCATCACAAATCTCATTAGAGGAGTATTTTGGCAATTTCTTGCATCTTGGGTAGCATACTCATCCCTGTTGCCCAACTCATATTATAATCACGCACATTCTCTTTCTACCTTGCAGAAAACCTAAAACAACATGCTTCTCGGAAGTCTTAACCTAGGGGCATAACGATAATTTTTCCATAACATACATATTGTATATACTCATACAAATACATCCTTGCAAATTCTTTAACATAGTAAATTTTAACGACCTAAAGTAAAGAATGTTCGCATGCTAGCATGTCCTAGCGATCTCTACAAGTAGTACTTATATAAAGTCTATATAGTTACTTACTTGGATGACGCATGCCTTACTGAGTTAGCTTTTCCACTCGTTAAGAACTCCAAAAAATTTTGAAATTTCTCTAGATCTTAATTCAAGTCAAAACAGGGTTGGTATAAAAATTGGAGTGAAACCCTGATAAACAAAGGTCAAACAAGGTAAAAAGGTATACTCATACGCTTACAAGCACGCTCACACACAAAGAAGGGCTGCCCACGTGCACACTCACACGCACATACCAACGTGCCTAGGAAGAGGAGTATGCCCACTTCTTGTTTGACACGTGAAATAATTCTATTGGCGCGCGCATGAAACTGTCAGATTTGCGGTAGCTAGTCGGACAAGGTGAAATGACGAGTCACTCAATTCGCTGCGTGACGTGTGACTTGTTTAGGCTCCTCTCGTCGCTTGACATGTGACTCTATGCACACCTGACACGCGTCTATCTCCCACAAACGCATTTCCTATCTTTTACAAATATATTTTTCTTGTAATTTTCAGTCAACCACGGTAAGAAATGACCGAGTCCAAAGTTGGTTCAGAATTCAAAACTCACAAAACTTACATCTTTTTACGTTAGCTAGAACATCATCTTTCCGTCAAATCAACTTCAGCTTTCTTCACGAAACTTGTGAAAACCTCTTCATACTAAAAATTTAGAACTTAATTCCTAGTAAAACTCATGGGTCTTGGAAAAATTTGACAAGAAACGGAAAATCTTACCTCAACCTTACTATTTCTTGACAGATTCGAACAAATCACATGCCCAAAGTTGTTATCCTCAACATTCCGACTATTTCTTGTAAAGGATCTCCGACGAAATTCCGATTCCAAACCGTCGATCTAATTTTTCACCTCCAACCACTCCTTCAAACCGTAACTTTTTTTTCCTTTTCCTTTTATTTCTCTGTTTTCTTCCTCCTCGTTAGAACATTGATTAGGGGCTTATCCATACTCCTAAATGGACAAAATTACCATTTTGTCCCTTGAATTGAACACCCTTTTTCCAATTTTTTACCATTTTTTTTAAATACAAAATTACCATTTCTAAATTACATTCTTTTGAATATTAAAAACTAGATGGATTACAACTTTTGTTGTTTCAATTTTCAATTTTTTATTAAATAGATTCATAAACTTTAGAAAAGGTCCGTCTAAATTTTCAATTTGTTTGATAGATCCATAAATTTTAAATGTTGTGTTTAATAAGGTTGTAAATTTCAATAAGTTTTAGACATGCAACTTGTGTTTATTTCCGAACTTTTAATTTTGTATCTAATCCATAAATGTATATCCGAAGTTTTTTTAAATTAAGAATCTCTTTAAGACATAAAATTTCTTTACTTTTTTTTTTATTTTTTTTGTATGCATATTAAACTTTCAATTTTATTTTTAGTAAATTTGTTAGTTTCGAAAATGTTTAATATATGAAGCATAAGAAAAATGGAACTTTAAGAATGTACCATACAAAGACTTATTAGATAGAAAAAATTATAATTTAACAAAAACTTAGATTGATTCATTTTTTTGTGAATTTGTGAAAAATAAAAAACAAGAATTTGAACACGTATGCATGCTCTAAAATTTTTGGCAGTATGAAATATATTTTGGTAACTACGTTCTTTTATACCGTCTCAAATTGATAATACGAAGTTAAGTTTGAAGTAGGTAACATCTTATCAAAAAGGATTATAGTTTGATTGGGGTAAAGCATTTATCTTCTACTAAAAGGTTAGATGATTAAGCATCTCATTTTCACTTTTTGTTGAACTCAAAATCTAGATGGGGATATATACACCGAATGTATTTTAGTGGAGGCAAAATGTGGTCTCCACGAGGAAATGATTTGGTTGGACCTTGAGTTTGAATTTTAGATAGGTGATAGGGTTCATCCTATCTCGATTTCACTCTTGGTACTATTTTTCCGGCCTAATTTGGGGTATAACTCTTTTTTTATGTTTTCTTTAAAACCTTTCCTATTTTTAGTTCTTATAGAGCGATTTTGGACATTTAGACTATCAATCCCTCTGGCAAAGTGATCTTAAGACTCGTTGAAATAACTCATCAAGGTGGCCTTAAGATATTCTTTGATCGACTCATCTTGTGGGTTGATTGTGAGCTTTTCTTGGTTCAAAAAGTACTATGGTAGTCACCAAATTATCATTAAAATGACTTGTAAAATCCAGTTAATAGATTTTGAATTTTCCTTAGTTAGATAATCTTTTATCCTTGATATCACCTATCAAATCTAGTTTGCTCATTTTGGACTTTTATTAGTTCAAAAGATTCCAAGATAATGCACAACTTTTGAGCACATTGGTTCAATAGGACAAAAACATCGTCCAAACATATTTGGTGTCGAATTGTAATTCTGAGAGTCTCTTTCACATCTCGGTTTTGCATGACGTCCTAGAAGTCAAAGCGGGTTCGAGCCTTGTTGGAGAAGAAAATGAGTGCTTGTTTCGTCCATCAAAGGACATACTCAAGTCATGCAAGACCATAATCCGTTTGGACTAATGGAAACACCATTTTGGAGACAAATTGAGGTACACATTATGATTTACTTGGTACTCCAGGAAAAGAAGCAACCAAGCCCCAAGCAATCGTCCAGAAACAACCAAGCCCCAAGAAGCTGTATTTTTACTTCCATCTATTATGAGTACTTTAATCATTTGTTAATGTCTTCTCCAAACATTTTCATATTCAAATTCTAATTCGATCGACTACATGCACAGGTCTCAGAATATGACAACCTTAGCTTTATCTCTTCAGTAATCAATGCCCCAAGTTTGGTCTTGACGTTCTTGCTTACCAAACATACTAAAGACCTCATTTCAGAGGCGAGCCACAAATTCAGGAACTAGAAATACAAATATATAGAACAAGACCATTATCAAGAAAATTACACAACTGATGATATCGATACTCCAATGCTCCAATGTCATAACAAATGATGTCGAGGCCTAACCAACCCAAGTCCAACTCGACAACACAGTTCTACAAGCAATTCAATCTATGAAAGTAACAAATCCAAAGTAAAATCGAATATACCAAATCATCGCCACGACCATATAACGAAGAAAGAGATATAAAAGTTTACATCTCACTCCAATCCCCTGCCTGGCCCAACCCTTTCCATTTATTGCACACCTAAAAATCAGGATTAAGATATTTCAATTATTATAAAGTTTTACATAAAGAGCCTGTGATGTTGCATAGAGGGCATACAAGTATATAGTACAAAATGCCGAAAGCAGACCAAACAAACAAACCAAACCCCCAAACATTCAACTGTTGATTGATAAATAAAGGATCGGGAAACAACGCGATGTGATTTTGGTGGTTATTTTGAGAAATTTCAAAGCTACCAAATTCATGGGATGAGGGAAAAGGTGATTCAACTGAAAGCCATAAACTCCTCCCCATCCCAAGCGACTCCCTCCCACCCCCAGTGTGTTTTTGTCTCTGCAAGTTTGATGAAAGCACTGTGTTCAAAAAGCTTAGAATCCAGTAGGAAGACTGCAGAGCAGCATCAGCGGGACTGTTTAATACTCACGCCCCTTGTATGGCATTTCCTGTTCATATAAGAAGATTTGAAATGCATAAGGCTCGCGAGATAAATGCAGACAAGATATCAACGCAACAGTCACCCAAGTATTATCTTTTCTAGGTGAACTGTATAGGAAAAATATTTTAAAAGGCTCAAGACAATCTGAGGGGCACTTACAGGTTGGTAACCTGGCATGTACATGCCATGCCTCGGGTGGCTAAGAAGCATGGGTTGTGCATACTGCATTCAAAGGAATAAAAGTTATTATGTACGGAACTTTGAATTTAGAATAAGGAAATAAAGAACGCCGTACTTCATATATTCAGTAAACCATACTTGAGGTCCATTTGGCTGAACATATCCATGTGGTGACTGCATTGGTGCAACCATTGGATTGAAAACAACAGGCTGGTGACCTGGAAATGAAGGCCCAATCTGCAGAACCATGAATAGTAGGAAACTATTATAGAGGATCTAGATGTAGTAGATTCTGGCAGATATGATAAATCAACAGATAAGTTGAATTTATTTGCCACTGCCAGGCCATCCATAAAAAATGTATAAACAGTTATATTTTCATAGAAGCTAATTTTTTTGAGAGAAACAACACAACAAGACAATATACATGTACTTACTCCAACACCATAAGGCATCCCATGCATATGGGGCACTGCAGGTATGTTGGCCTGGTAGTAGAACGAACCATCAGACATAGATGCTGGTGAAGGTGGCCTAACAGGTGCTTGAGATGGGGTGAAACTCTTTGCATTAGGATTGAGTTTGAATTCCTATTCACAATTGTAGGCAAAACGTAAAAGAGCCAAAGACGCTAGTTTTTAACTCATAAAAATAAAAAATAAAAAACCTTCATGATCGTCCTACGCTTGCTGAACGTGTCCAGCAAAAAAAGAATACCTTAGGCAAAAAAAGAATACCTTAGCACGAGGATTAAGGGTTGATTTTTCAGAAGATAGTGATCCCATTGATGAGCTAGGAGATAATACAGGACCACTAGATGTACCAGCAGCACCATCTGAATTCATTGATACAGAACTACCAGGTCGGCCACTAATGTTCAACATTTGAACTTCTCCACGAGATTTGCCAGATTCTGGGTCATCAGATAGTTCGGGAGGACTTGACTTCTCATTATGCTTTGATGGAGCACAAGATGGAGCATGTGAGGCAACATTAGGCAGTATCCCTCCATCAGATCCATTTTTCTTTAGTGGCTGCAAATCTATTGTTTCCATCACCAAATTCCAATTAGCAGCAATAACTAACATGAGTAGAGAAGAATCAAACTTAATGGTAAATTTAGAGATGAATCTGCATGTTGAATGCAATAAGCAACGCAACACAACACAAATAGACCAGCAAGAGAGAGTTATCACCAGAAAATGGAAAGGGAAAAAAAAAATCTCTTCAAGGAAGATTGACTATGGCCTACGACTAGCATCTGGTACATGTCACTTTAAACCTTCAATCAAAATAGTAATTGAATCCTAACATATTATAAGCTAGGAAGTGTGCAGAAAATGACTCACCATCGCATTTAGCTAATTGAGAGTCATTAACTCCCTGCTGCAATAATAGAAGAATAGAACGAGTAAGTCCAGGAAAACTTTACAATAAGCAACAAAGCAGATTTTACAAACACTATTTTAAAAACCTACCATGTCCTTTTCTACAGACTCTTCCGCAGCATTCTCCCCATGATGTTTGTCCTGGATCCTATATTTTAGACATTCAAACCAGAAAATCAATCACAATTATGAATATGTGGTCTTCAAAACATCATTTCTTACTGAGTCCGGAAATCCATTGTCCTCCAGGAAAAAACAATAGCATATTGTAAAAGTACAAACCTGCTTTCAATTTCCAAAGTTGGGCAACTTTTGCATGAATTTTCAGATGCGAGTTGTCTGGCATGATTAATAGGAGTAGATCTAGATAGATCTACACCCATATTTGTCAGGGAGGGTTGTGCTTGATCCTGCAATTCGGGACAAGTTAGCCTCCATTTCATTCATCTCTAGAAGCAATAAACGAACATAAAACGGCAAGATAAAAACCTCTTCTTTTATTCATAAGAGGAAAAAGACCTCAATTTAACCGATTACAGTAGAACATAAACCAAGCAGGATAAATAACCAAACAAACTCTCAACAGCACCATCTTGAAATGATTGACCCGTCATTACTATATATTTATTTTTAGAAGAAAATAAACAATAATAACTTTGAGCTAGGCATGCGTAAGACTATCAAGATGTTCCAAGTCTTAATCCAGTTTTTTACAAGATTAATTTGAAAAAATGGTCTGATCAACCTAATGATAACAAAATGCTTAGACTTGAAGATGTGGGACTACACAATTTCCATAGGACATTTAAGAAAATAAAGTCAAGCCACTGCTAAGAAAAAATTAATACTCCATGCATTCAAACATAGTTTTTTGAAATGACAATATTATTATCCATTTGAGCCGCTACTATTTTCCTAAAAATACTTGATCAACATACTGAAGAATTAAAACCACAAGGAGATTATAATAAAAGTCAATTCAAGAAATACCAAGGATGAAGAGCTTGAGACAGAAGCTGCATCACTCCATTTTCCAGACAATGTGTCTGCAAGCCTAATATCAGAGCTAGAAGACCCCCCAAAGGTTTCCATGTTACGTGAATTGAATGATATGTCTTCATTCTCATCAAATCCGCTATCATCAGCCACCTTCCCACGAAATACAGAAGAGAACCTGGTTTCCTCATCAATATCAAACTTATCATGGAGATCAATACCTCTTTCCTGTTTAAATAAAATAAAAGGAAAATATTGAGTTTCAGAAAAGTTGGATCAAATTCTATGGCCTGCAAAATGCAGCTTGAGGAATGCTATCAGATGCCAAAAACTACCTCTGCTAAATGAAGATCTTCAGTGTCCTCCCCCTCTATTTCTCTAGCTATCCTTGAAGCTTCCTTTTCCAACTCTCTTGTTTGAGGGCCTCTCTCAAGCTTTGTGGTATAGAGTTCTTCATCAAAAGTGCTTCTAACTCCAAAAAGTTTTTCGTTGACTTCAAACTGATCCCAACTCCTAAAATAAGCAACAACAAGAAGCACATATAAAAATGTATATAAGAACGTAACAAAAGTAATTTGAAAACCTTTAAAGAAACATATAAGGTATAACAGAAATTATATCAACTGCTTCAGGAACTGACGTCCCATATTTAAAATAATACGATGCCCCTGTAAGAATATAAGATTACCTGCAATTATAGTCTTTGAGATTCAAGCAACCAATGAGAACAAGTACACATTAATAATGAAATAAACCTCAGACACTGGCTTTGGGGATCCATTCATCACCAAAAGCTTAAAATTAAAAAAAAATATAGAAATTGATTGAGAGAAATATAAATATCTTAAACTCGTGCCCAACAAATGCATTTAATTCTAGCAATCACTTTGTTAACCATGACCATGTCCAGCCACAACAATACTCTTCTTATTCTGCAAATAGTGATGTTTTGCCAAAAAAGTGATGGTTTTAAAGATATGTAGATGCAAGATGTAGCTGGTCGGTCCAAGTTCACAAAATTCTCATACGCAAATAAATTAACTTGATAGAAAAGTGAGCAAATATTGGGGCTCGATGGATTGCAATCACATTACAGGGGAACTCCACATGATTAGAGAATTTCCAAAATAAAAAATGAGTAACAAGGTTTGAGGGAAATGCATAACAACCTATTCCATGGACCATCAAATATGTTATCCAGCTCAGGAAATTGAGGATCATCATCATCAGGTACCCATGGTTTCAATTCTCTTTCTGCATCATGTTGACGAGACTGTGAAATAATACTGTCTATCAAAAGTTCCTGATTTTCATAATCAACTTCATTTGATAGTCCATCCTTTGTAACAGTCACGTCCTGTAATCAATTGTCAAGCAGAATGATCATATTATTGAAGATAAATTGAGAACGAAAGATGGCTATGAGAAACCATAGATTAACAGACAATCTTTCATGGTCAACAGATACTGACATAATATTCCGTTGAAATGCTACAAAAGAAACCACACTAGAAAGAAGACCCCATGACTGCTTGTTATTATCACAAGAATGGGGAAAAAAAAGATAATAAGACTCTTAAATAGCAAAAGCAGAACCTTGGCTATAACTTGCACGAGATCTTTAGCTGGTATTACTAAAGTCTTGGAAGGAGCCTTAATCAACGAGTCTCCAATGGTTTTCTGCCCCCGTGAAGAAGTATCTTTTGTCAAGCGTGCCATTTTTAATATAATTCCTGAAAATGAGGATCAAATAAACACTGCTAAAGACACCAGCTTATAGAATTACAGATGATGCAAGGATAAAAAAATTAGTTATAAGGCTGCTTGTGAAATACATTTGACATTAAGAAAAGTAGTGGAAAGAGAACATACCAAAATCTTTTTCAGTATTGCTTGAGTGGAATATTCCACTGTATATAGATCCATTTTTAACCTGGACGTCTACATGTTGTCCAATAAAACATGCTGTTAAATAGACTAATCGATCATGTGATGAACTCCCAAAAGTTCCGTCTTTGCTACCAGCAGCCAGTGCTCCTGCATAAACAAATATTAGAGAGAATAAAGTCAAGTACGAGTTAATTTAACAAAAAATAAAACGGATAATGAAACTCACTTGTATTAGTTAATCTGTTGGGGTTTGACTTTCCAGGCTGAAATTTATTCTCAAACTTAGTTCCTACATCCCTATCGCCTCTACGACGTCCAAAACCATTAGCAGAAGGCTTGGAATTTATGGATTGTTGTAGATTCATATCAGTTGCAATCCAGAACCTATTGAGAGAAGGTAGAAATATATGGAATCACCATTCTGCCAAATACTAATATGTTTGAATTAAATATCATGCTTTCTATGCAAGAGTAACATGCAACAGAAGGAGAATAGATGTCCTACAGTAGACAGGACAGAAAAATATATTCAGGAAAATCATTAGCCCTTGAAAAGTAATGACACAAGCTACTGAGGAGAATTTTTTTAAGAGTTACTACGATTTTCTAGTGCGATAATAAGGAAGAAGATGAAAATAATCTGGTTAAGCTCAACTATCGCAACAGTGGAAGTAGCAAAATAGTATAATTCCTATGGAATTGAAAGGAAATCCAGGGACCCACTAAATATTGACTATAAATAAATCAAACGAAGTACACCCATTTGAAGATTTTGACCTCGGATCAAAATTCAGATTACACATTTTTAATCCACTTTCTTCCCAATGCTGATCCTCATGTGGTCTAACAAGCAATGTTGATAGAGAAATATCTGAGTGTGACTTAATCGCTTAAATTACCGAACTTACAGTAAAGTTCACTGTCCAGGCATGCTTTGTTTCTCCGACTTTGAAACATACAATGAACAAATAAACGACGTCTAGCAGCAAGATCGTAAAAAAATATTGATACCACAACAGAAAAACAAGAACAGTGGCATAATGTTCGGAGAAAGGATAAGTAAAAAGAAAACCAAATCCAATCAATCTTCCGCAAGAAAATGCAACCAAATAAGGAAAAGATCAACAATTCAAAATTGAAAAATCTACCAAATGCCAGATGGTAAATCAATCGAAACACTTTCACAAGCAAGCCCATCAAAGTGAACCTCAAACCTAATATCATCAATTTTTATGTCAGTTTTATCGTCCGTTTTCTATCATCCAAAATAGCCAAGCCACTAAAAACCAAAGCCCCTAGAAATTACAGCTCCAAGAGAGAAAACTAAAAGCATCGATAGCTCCATAACAGGGGAGAAAAAAAAAACACAAAAAATATGAAATTGACACAACAACATTCAAAACATGATCCTCACCTGGATAGACGCAAATAATCGATAGAATTAACAAAGAAAAGCGGCGAGTCGCAGATGGAAACAGGGGAGGTGGATTCTATTAGGGTTTAGGGAACGGTGCAAGGAAGGAGGCTGGTTCCTGGTCGAAAAATTAGGGTTTCTTTATGATGCGAAGAATGCAGATAAATCGCAAGATCAAAGATGGTGATCGGGAACAGAGAACCACAGGAGACCGCAGAAAGGAGAGGGAAATTGTAGCGAGAGAGAGAGAGAGAGGGTCGATGCGGCCTCGAAATGATAGCACCAAATGCCTTCGGGTGGGGTGAAAGGACGACATATGAAAACTGCGACCTATTTAAGGACGCTTCAAGGGGACTAAAATAAAACTATTAATTATTTTTTACTGTAATTATTTTTTTAAAAACACAACCGAAAATATAATTATTTTAATCTCTCCCTTCAAAATAAATAATATAAAGATATTCTAAATAATTATTATTATTGGTCAGTCTAATAATTAATTAAATTAAAGCATAGATTAATTAATTTTTTATTAAAAAATTATTTAAATTGCATTAACGTTTTCTAAGAGTAAAAATTGTCTATACAAACTAACACGAGTTATTTCAATATATTTTGTCTTTACTCACATGTATCATACGAAAATTTATACGAGGTCATTTAACATAGAATTATCTGAGCAATGTAGCTTTTGTAGCTACTATGATTGAGCTATCGGAAAAAAAAAATGCACCTTGTTGGTATAAAAATATCTTTCGGTTTTTTGAATTTTTATTGGGTATCGTAAATTTGGTAATTTGGTAAAGGTGCTTAGCTAATTTTTTGTCGTGTTTAGTTATATATTTATGTGCACATTAAATATATAACTAATAAAACCCGAAGTTTTGCCCACTGAATTAACTAACAAAACCCGAAGCTTTGCCCATTGAATTAACTAACAAAACCCGAAGTTTTGCCCACTGAATTGACTAACAAAAACCGAAGTTTCGCCCACTGAATTAACTGAGAAAACTCGAAGTTTCGCCCACTGAATTAACTGAGAAAACCCGAAGTTCTGCCCACTGAATTAACGGATAAAACTTGAAGTTTTGCCCACTGAATGAACTAATAAAACCCGAAGTTTTGCCCACTGAATAAGCAAAACAATTGGCGCTATATATTTGGTAATGTACGTTACGATGTATATTATAAAATTGTTTTCGGTTCGAGTTAACTCGAAGTATTGCCCAATGAACCTGAAACTAGACCGGATCTATTTGGGTTCAAAAAAATTAACCCAACCCAACTCATAATGCTAATCCAACCCGACCAACCCCTTATAATTCGGGTTGGGACCGTTCGGGTTTGTTGTGTGTCACGTTTATATATACACCCTACCTAATAAGTCAATTAAAATAATCTAAAATTAATTATGAGATAAATTTGTGGTTTTTCTTTTGATATTCAACTTTTAAAAAATGTTACTTTTCACTTCATATTACATTATTGTTTATGAAGATTTGTTATTTTCCTCTTTTATATACTTTTTTTTGTCCCATTAATTAAATAATTTAATATATGTCATGTCGATAATGTATTATGACTTATGTCAAGATACGTCATGCACTCTATATTAGTATGATTATATTTAAGATTATGAGCCGTTAACGTGCTAAAAATGTATTCATCAAAATGTTTATGAAATAACGAACCTACGATTTGCATATTATATTATTAGAATATATTTTATATAGCATAGATTTTTCTCTTGTATTTAGAAATTTGTTAATAGTATATTTGATATATTTTATATCTTTCGATTTGGTTGGTAGAATATTTTCTCTTGTTTCTATCATTTAGTTTGTAGTTTGTATTCTATTTAAACGCTGTAAATATTAATGAAAATTGAACTTTTGATCCCACCTATGTTTCTTGGGCTTTTCATCCCACTTTTGTTTCTTATTCTTAACATTGTATCAGAGTTTTATTCTTAATATGGTATCAAAGCATCATTCTCAACATATATAATTTAAAGTTATGGAAACTTCATGCATATTGTATGTCACGTGCATCGAGATATCACCTCGTTGTAATTAGTACAGACGTGAACCTTACAACATGTATGTTCATCATGATGTTATGATACTGATTGTACACGCCACAATATCAAAGCTTGTTTCCCTTCATGGCTTCGGCAATGTAAGTGTGCACTAGTTAAAGGGCAGACCTAAGGGGTACGTATGCACCTGCTTGGTGGGTCCATTTGTGCGTACATGGATAAGGTGTAGAGAAGTAATGTACATTAAATTTTAAGCTCATACTATAAAGCAGAGTTTAAGGCTAAAGAATGAAATAATTTTGATGAAAGGATAGGTCCCATAATTGACTATGTTTGCAATTTTTGACCTCAGAAGTGGAATCACTTAAGTATTTAATACTCAATCTACGTGCTACTCTTATTTTTAAGGTAAAGGTCAGGCGTCTTTGCACGTTTGATAACTTTGCGGTAACGGCCATGGGACCAAATTAGGGTAGTTACATGCCTGTGTTTTCCTAAGTAAATTTTATGCACATTATAGATATGTTATGTACGCAGTGACGACTTTGATTTCAATATGAAATTAGGGTCGTTACACAAAAGGGTTCACACTAATGAAGATGGTCGTGTACCTACCAAAAAACCTTTTACCAATGGAGATAGTGTCACTTACTTGGATCTTTTCTTTATTAACCAGCGTGGGACTCCAATAATCA
Source organism: Cucurbita moschata (assembly GCF_002738365.1). Classification (NCBI taxonomy): domain Eukaryota; kingdom Viridiplantae; phylum Streptophyta; class Magnoliopsida; order Cucurbitales; family Cucurbitaceae; genus Cucurbita; species Cucurbita moschata. Next base: position 3,126,754 of record NW_019268536.1, read on the forward strand.
TATACTTGAATAAAGTACACCATTAAGTCTCTCCTTAAACAACATCTATCCATCTGACACTATCCGGATTTTAATATGATCCTACACCTTCGAGACTCACAACTTCTTTGTTCAGCACTTGAGTCATTATGACTAGCAACATGCCTCCACAAGCGGTATGTTATTATTCACTTTGAGCATAAGCCCTCGTGATTTTGCTTTTAAATTTCTCAAAAGGTCTCGTACCAACTGAGACATTGTCCTAGTATGTAGAGTTCGTATGTTATGAGAAGTGATTGAGATCCACTAACATGAGTAATGGGTCAATCACATAAGCTCAATTTAAGCTAACATTTAAGATAGTAATGGTTTTAACATGACAGTCTTGCTTGAGGTCCATTAACATAAATAACGGGTCAATCGCATGGGCTCACTTTAGGCTTCTACTGACGGGTATGAAAGGGGGTTTATTAATGATTTATTAAAAGGCTAAAACTTGAAGATTAGGGTTGCACAATGAACCCATGCATTCTTTTTTTTATATGCATTGTGGCGAGGAGTCTTTTGAGAGAAAGTTCAACCATTACTATTAGGTTACCGATCACCACGGCAATACACCATAAATGACAATATATAGGAAATAATTATAAATAAAATTAAAACATTTATTTAGTTAGAGACATTTAATTAAGAGTTAAATATAATTAAAAATTATTTTTAAAATTTATAGAAGAATAAATAATAAAAATAATTGTAAAATTAAATAAAAATATGTATTTATCGGGGCATTTGTGCAATTATGTGAATATGAGAGGGCATATACGGTAATAAAAATATAAACAATGACTTTCCAGGAGTAAGACGAAGTCTTTGAGGAAAGGGGGGTTAAAACGTTTTCAAAACCCTTGGTGCCAAACCCTTTCCCTCTCTGAAGCCGTCCTCTGTTCTTACACTTTCATAGAATCCAAACCCTAATCCTACTTTCTTCTTTTCTGCTGTATTATCTTCTGATTTATAGCCCCATTTGGTGTTAATTCATACTATTTCTATCGTTTTCGCATACATTTCTTCTACTCCTCCTTCGCTAATCGAGTTGGAAATGGTATCTGGCTTGAGAATTGACGGGGGGACTCAGATACTCCCTGCTCGCGTCCGAAAAACCATCCAATCCATCAAAGAAATCGTCGGGAATCACTCTGATGCCGATATATATACAACTCTCAAGGAGACCAATATGGATCCTAATGAAACTGCACAGAAGTTGCTCAACCAAGGTTTTTCTTTTTCTTTCTTTTTCCCTCTCGGCCTTCTTTTCTTTGCTCGCTTTCCTTTCTTTGTAAAGCTTCATCCATTGTAAGGTTTATTGTTCTTAAGATGCAAAGATGACTTCAAGCACTTTGTTGGCTCACATTCTTTCGTTGGGCGTCTTTGTTTTGCTTTGTTGTATATTTTTATTTTTATCTTTGGGGCTCTGGTTTTCTACCAGAAACTGTTGTGCGCATGCTTCTTCTGTCGGAGCAGTGGGAAAGGTCAAAATTTTGTTTCTGATGGTTTAGGAAGTCATTGAACGTTAAAGATTGTTTTTTCACCGTGGAAAGTTGCTCAGTTGCTTTAAATTTAAGAAAAGAGCTGACGATGGTTGTTCACCGGTGCCAAGGACTTGATTCCAATTTTATTATTCGCTTTGATTTGTTATTTTCTGAGAAATTAGCAGTTAGGTGGCGACAACATTGAGTTGAGTGCAAATTTTCGGATTATATGTTTTTCCCTTCCATGTTTTTTTTATCAGTTCATCTGATAGTTAACTAGATTCTGTCATCTTCTGATACGACTTTGGCATTTGTCAATTCCTATCTATCGTGTTTGTGGTGGCAATAGTTGAGTTGGATTCCTGCTTGATCTGTGTATCGTTCCATCATCCAATTTATACGATGAATTTCTCAATGAAGAGTTTGAAAATGTCTTTAGTACTTCTTTGGTACTTTCTTCTGCCTGCATCATCCAATTTTTTTTTTTTTTTTGGACGTTTATATGTTTAGGCAATGTATTCCTATTTGCACTCCACATGGTTTTTTTCGCTAATTATCTGTTTTGGAAGGGATGTTTATTGCTTAGTGTATGAAAATCAAATTTAAAACAGTGTGCACTAATGAATATAATGTTTATCCAACCAAGAGACTGGGTTAACGTTCAACCAGAGAGGATGTGGGAGAGAATGAATGTCTAATTGCTCTCCACATGGTTCCTTCGGTAATTATCTGCTTTAGAAAGTTACTTAGTGTATGAAAGTCAAATTTAAAACAGTGTGCACTAATGAATATAATGTTTATCCAACCAAGAGACTGGGTTAACGTTCAACCAGAGAGGATGTGGGAGAGAATGAATGTCTAATTGCTCTCCACATGGTTCCTTCGGTAATTATCTGCTTTAGAAAGTTACTTAGTGTATGAAAGTCAAATTTAAAACAGTGTGCACTAATGAATATGATGTTTATCCAACCAAGAGACACTATGGGTTCACGTTCAACCAGAGAGGATATGGGCTAACAATTATCTGGGGATGCATATTTTGGGAATTACGCATGTCATAAATTTTCCTAACATGCGAGTGCACCACTCTACATATGTTAAGATATTCTTGTTGCATGTTATAAAGAGGGTAAACTTATCCCCTGAGGAGCGGCCCCATTGGCTCAGACTTGCAGTCTTTGAGTAACACCTACTAAGAGATTGCATGTTCAAATCTTCAAGCAAGCTTACTATGGAAAACCCTTGATGTCTTTGAAGTCTGAGCCATTAGTTGGGCATGAATTTTTTTTATAAGAAAAAGAAGTAAACTGTTGGGAAACAAAAGGGGAGAGAAAGCAGTGCAAGTAATTAGCTAACATGGAAATGCTCTGTTATCAGCCAGAATAAGCCAACTGAGTTAAACTTAAATTTATATTTTGTATAAAAGCACATAATTTCATAGCATCTTTTACTGCCTTTGATTTATATGGATTTTATTTTTTCTGTCTTTTTTTTTCTATCGCATAAATATTCAATTTCTTATTATATTAGTTATTTGCCAGATCCATTTCGTGAAGTGAAGAGAAGAAGAGATAAGAAGAAGGAGGTACAATCACAACATTTTGGTTTCTTTGCCAGCCATTAATCTCATCTGTCTTTCTCTGTGGTTACCATGGATGGCCAGCTGTTACTAACAGAAGTAAAGAGTTGTATAAGTTCATGTTTCAAATTTATATGTATTGGTTCATTTCGTGATGATGGCTAATGTTCTAAAGGCTGAGGTGCTCTATAGGCGAGTCATAAGCCCAAAGAAGTATGAGATTAAAACCTCATAAAAATAAAAGATATTGATGAAAAATGTAATGGTTTCAAATTTTAAAATATTAATCATAATAATATTATGAAAAAGAACTAGAACAAAGAGTCTCACATCTATACCTTTTCTTCCATAACTGTTCTCACCTGACATCATAATCATTTTCCATGTTCACTAATGTGAATGCCTTTTTCTTAAGCTACTCATTTATTTTGGTTGGTATGCACTATTGTTCTTTTTGTGTGTGTGTGTGTGGCTAGAGCGATAATATTCCAGTTTTGTTCTAAGCTTTTGTTAATTTTTGTTTTGTCTACTGAAAAGTACTGCTGTTATGTTCTTCAAATTTTATTCAACCATCTGGCATACTACAGGTTCCAAGTTCTGACAATCATATTCCATATATCTAGTTGGTTTTGGATACTGAAAAAAACCAAGACTCTGAGCTATTTACTCTTTTAGGTTTTCTCTCCAATTTTGTTTTTCTATTCATGCTCATTTTACATCTAGCTTTATCATTTTCTTTTCTTTTTGATGTCATTTTTTCATCATGAAATTCTTATGGCTGCTAGTTTTAACTTTACATTGAAAGATAGTTAGCTTGAAACTGAGGTGTAGATGTGTTTTGTTCTCAGAATATGGGATACAAAGGTTCATTGGAAGCACAAAGAAACTCTGAGGATGTGAGGCAAGGGACAAAGGTATATACATCGTCTGATCGTAATGTCCGGAGAGGGGCCTATGCAAAAAGTCCTCGGCCTGGTACTTTTTAATCTTTGCCTATTATTTTTCTTGATGCACTGTATGGTGCAGATTCTAGACATTTTGTTATAGTCTGTTGATGAAGTTCACACGTATGGTTGCTCAATTATAATTGAAAGGATTTGACTTCATTCATTTTTATCTCCTAATTTTAGTCAGAAAAGAGTGTACGATGAAGATGAACACAACAAAATTACATGGGCTTATGGTTTATCAGCATGTTCTAATTACCTCCTTGGTTTGCTTTCTCTGATATGCTCATTGAGCTGATTGATGATTGATTTATGTAATCTAGGCATCAGCAAGGAGTTCCGCGTCGTAAGAGACAACAGAGTTAATCGAAATGCAAATAGAGAAGTAAAACCTGCATCTTCACCTTTGGCAATATCCACCAACGAGGTGTCTACAAATGTGGCAAAATCAGGGTATGCATCCTTAATCTTTTTCTTGTCCTAGCCTTTTTGTATTTTGACTTGGTTTACTAATTATTATTTTTTCATCCTTTTGAATTCGTATTAAATTAAGTTGTATCATAAATCATGGTTAGAGAGGAATGAAGGTTTTCAGTGGTTAGGATAGGATGGATGCATTTTGTGTAGGGCTAATTTTGTAGCCTTTCTAAATCATCTTTGACGAAGGACTTTACTTTGCAGGCGCTCCTTTCCTTCATCTTGCTAGGTGGGAACATTTTTTGCTATATTGTTATAAATTTCCATTGCAGTTGGGCTTTTGCTTTTCATACGTCAGTAAATGCCTGCTTCTCGTGATAAAAAAGTGAATGTTCCTTCAAGAACGTTTCTGTTTCCTGTCAGACCATCAGTGCATTTAGTATAACTTTTTTCAAAAGCTTAGATTCAGGAGTAATAGTCTATTGATAGGTCTTGTAAGAAATGACAAATAAATGCAGGGAATTACTGTGATGACTAATCTATGAAATTTGGGTTATGATGCGGACCATGAATACGTATCCTAGAGTGTCTTCTACTGAAGTTTGTATTATTAGGTAGCCGTGCTCTGATTTTGTAAGGAGCGGGTCCACAAGCCTGCCTTGAAAGATTTTGGACGTTTCTGTGTATTTATGGCATTGTCTTGATGTGTAAAATTGATGTTAAATTTCAAATAACATGTTAAACATGTTCGTTTAACATTGTTATTTGGCTAGGAATTTAATACTTACATGAGTGCAGCTGCATAAACAGAAAGCTGTAATTCATTGTTGTTACACTTTTCTCTGCACAAAACTTCGCCAGAAACTCTGAAATTTATTATTTGCAGAAAGACCGCTGCTGATGTTTACTTCTTTTTGCATTTGACTTGGAATCCTGTTTTGGGCTTGTCTTCTCCATTATATTCATCTTTGGATTTCTATGCCTAAATTTTGAAAGTTGACTTTCCCTTCTCCATCCCCAAAATCTGTTTGTTGATCAGATTTAAATTTTTATTGAATTCAGTACATGGGCAACTAATTTACTTATTTATTCATCAGTACCACTCCGAAGGGAGCACATGGGGGGCCCTTTGGTGCTAGGTTATCACAAATATCTTTCCGGAAAACCGATTCACATCCCAACAGTCAAAGAGATGGTTATTCAAAGGGGATGACCCGGAAAGAGTCAAGGGATGATGTGGGCGTTTCCATGCAGAGTTCTGTTCCAGATACGCACATAGCAAAGCCGAATGATTCTGAGCAACAGTCACCTGTGTTGGCGTCAAATGGTGCTGCTGTTGGTTTATATTCTTCTTCCACAGATCCAGTCCATGTACCATCTCCAGATTCTAGATCATCTGCTGCAGTTGGAGCTATAAAACGTGAAGTTGGGGCTGTAGGTGTTCGTCGGCAATTAAAAGATAGTTCTACAAACCAGTCTTTGGGACCAAATGTGTCTCTCACAAATTTTGTTGCTGAAAGGGATGGTTCTTCTACAGACTCATTTCGACCATTAGGTTCCATTTCTAAAGGCGAACAGCTTAGTCAAATTACTGAATCTGTGATTTCTGGCTTGGTAGGCAGCAGATCAACGTTAAATAATCAGCATAGGCAACATCAACCAACTATTGGCCATCAGAAAGGTATCTTAGTATCTTTATTTTCTTTCTTTTTTCTTTCTTTTTATATATATATATATATATATATATATATATATATATCTATTTTGAGTGAAGAACGCTGAGGTATCATAGCATCTTTGTTATTATTACTTGACTGCAAAGTGTTTGGATTGTCTTTTTCAATATAGTTCAGAATGTTATTTTTTATTATTTGTCAACGAACTGCTACTGTAAGTCTGCTGTTTCTTAGACGTGTTTCTTTGAGCGTGCTTGTCCACACTTCATTTTTAACATGAGTGTGTGTTTACTTGGGGAATTCATCAAATTTTAGGAGAGAATTCACCATCGGCTTTGATGCAGCTTCTCAGCCTAACAAGGAGTGGAAACCTAAGTCAAGCCAGAAGTCGAGCACTGGTAATCCTGGAGTAATAGGAACACCCTCAAAATCTAAATCTCCTATTGATGAGTCCAAAGAGTTGCCTTCTGAAGCAGCTCATGTACAAGAGAAGCTTGCAAGAGTAGTCCTTCATGAGAACCAGCATGTTATCATAGCAGAACATATTAGAGTTCCCGATAATGATCAATATCAGCTGGTCTTTGGCAGTTTTGGGACAGAATCTAATTCTTCTGGATGTCTGGTGTCGGGTTTGCAAGCCAGTAGTGGTCGAGAGGAATTGAATGGAGAGTCATCAGCTAGGTTTGTATTTATTTTTTATTCCTTTCATCTTAATCTGACAAAAACTGTGGCACTAGGTAATTATGAGCCAAAGGTTTGAGCATTCCTTCATAAGATAGAATTTTTTTCGATTGAGTTAGTATGAAATACCAGATAAGTATCCCCGAAACAAAGTTTCTTCACGGGACTCACAATTCCTGCCAGTAGTTTTTTTCTTTTGCTGACATTATCCATCTGACAATGTTTTTGCAGCCAGTCAGCATCTGCTCCGAGGATTTCTACTGATGATGCTTCTTGCAGCAGGCAGGTTGATTTACTGGATGATCAGGTTCGAAGTTCAGAGTCTAATTCTCCAGAATCTGTTGTTGCAACTGAGATTCAGTCGGCAGATAAAATAGAATCTTCCAGTCCTCAGACAATGGATACTTATGCAGATATTGGACTAGTTCGAGATAGGAGTTCAAAATATACTCCTGATTCACAGCATCAAGATCCGTCTGAGTTACCGGGATTTTCGGTGAGTTTGTATTAGATTATTAACTTTTGAGGTAGCTGCTGAGAATTAAGATATTTTGTATTCCTACTGAATTGATGGTTAAAAGTTTGATGTTCCTGAGTAGTATAATGTTTGCATTGCTTTTCCTGTAACCCATTTTTGAACATGCCTTTTTCATTCCTTTATATAACTTATTTTCCAATCACAGGCGTATGATCCACAGACTGGTTATGATATACCTTATTTCAGACCGACAGTAGATGAAACTGTACGGGTGCAAGGACTACCGTCTCAGGATGTAAGTGTAGTTGTTTACATAATATCTGGCGTGTTCATTATTATCTGGATTTCTGTGAAATGAATACGGACACGTGTTTGAGTTTCTAATGATTGTAACTTATAATTGTTATGATTATTTTCTGAGCTAGTAGTTTGTTCCACTGCTGGCAGTAGTATTTTTTTGTTCTCACTTATCAAATCTCTGACCCTAGGCGGTTAACTCTCAAACTGCTAACGGCATCTCTCCATCAACGATTCCAATGGTGCAACAGCAGCAAACTCCAGTTGCTCAGTTGTATCCACAAGTTCATGTTTCCCATTTTGCAAACCTCATGCCATATCGACAATTCATATCTCCTGTTTATGTTCCACCAATGGCCATGCCTGGTTATTCTAGTTCCCCAGCATACCCTCATCCGTCCAATGGTAACAGTTACTTACTAATGCCCGGTGGAAGTACTCACATGAATGCAAATAACCTGAAGTATGGACTCCAGCAGTTCAAGCCTGTTCCTGCTGGCAGTCCGGCAGGGTTTGGGAACTTCAATAGTCCTGCTGGTCTTTCTGTAAATGCTCCTGGTGTAGTTGGGAGTGCAACCGGACTGGAAGATGCATCTCGAATCAAATACAAAGATGGAAACCTTTATGTCCCAAATGCACAGGTTAGTAATTGTCATTGCCATGGTTTGGCTGTAGCTTTGTTGCCTTACATGCAAGCTTATAATTAACTTGATATCATTTCATATGGGTTGTTAGTGCGTATGACATTATTTAGAAGGGGAAAAGACCTCGTCTTGTAGAAGTTTTTGTGTGGGTTGGGGGGGGGGGACCTTTACCGTCAAGTGCAAATGACACCCTGACATGTTTGTTTAATCTGGATCATCATGATATCAGCCACTCTCAAGCCATTCAGACCTTTTATAATTATAATATAAAGTAGTTTAATGTATTAGTATATTTGTTATTACAGGCTGAGACATCTGAAATTTGGATCCAAAACCCAAGAGATCTTCCAGGTTTACAATCGGCTCCATATTACAACATGCCAGGGCAAACTCCTCATGGTGCTTATTTGCCCTCTCATACTGGGCACGCTTCCTTCAGTGCAGCTGTGGCGCAGTCTACACACATGCAATTTCCCGGATTGTACCATCCACCTCCGCAACCTGCTGCTATTGGAAATCCTCATCACATGGGGCCTGGTATGGGTGGAAATGTTGGAGTGGCTGCTGCCACTCCTGGGCCACAAGTTGGTACTTTCCAGCAGCCACAGTTGGGTCATCTTAATTGGACAACTAATTTCTAGACAAATGAAGAACGAGAATTGTGAAACTAACCCCGCCCCCCTTTATTATTATACAAGGGATTGAAGTAGTCATAAATGTTTAATATTTTGTCAAATGTGTAATTGATAACCTTCTCATATTCAATGTAGTATGCGGTTTTCTCCATTTGCATCTATTTCATCTGATGTTTTAGTTACCCATTCGTCATCCTAGCTATAATAATCAAGTAGAAGGAGAAGCTTCTGTAGGATTTAACAGAGCTACACAGGTGGATAAAGCCAAGCCCTATGGATTAGAACAAAATACTTGGTGCTAGCAATGCGCTTAAGCAGCTTTTCCAGATTATTTGCATCTAGCATTGCTTTTTCTTAATTTTAACTCGTTAGAACCTTAATTAGAAACATCAGTTGTTAATATTGCAGGTATTAATTGGAAAATGTTGGTCTAGGAGTTTTATGTTGCAATGTACCTGTGGTGGCCCTGCGGGAGAATGGTCAAGGTGAAGTCTCTGAACATTTGAATCTAATATTACTGTGTTCGTATTGAAAGATGTCAATTAATAAAGAAGGTAACCAGCTGTGGTTTCTGGATCCCTTCCATATGCGTAGCTTCAATGGTGATCAGGAAAAAAAAAAAAAAAAAAAGGTGAGAGATGCTTAATCTTTCAACTTTGTACCTAGTGCAGATTGCAGAATATATAGACTTTGTTCTGTTCAAAACTTTTTTTTATTGAAACTGTCGCAATGTCTTGGGATTACCAAACACATTACTCTTTACCTTTTTTTTTTAAACGATCATTTTCATGCTCTGTACAAATAACCCTACACATCGGAGTCCCTATAGACTTCATCTATTTTGAAGCTGAGCTTTTTGCTTTTTATTTTTGCTAGTGAACCTAGGGATTATATCGTGCAAAGTCTTGCCATCATCATCGGTTTGACAATGGCTTGATATATGTATACAAAAATCGATGTACTTTGGGATCTGTGTGATGTTTATCTTGGTACTTTGAAGTTTGGAACACTTGAGAGAAAATGAAAAAAGAAGAAAGAAACATTGACTTCAATTTGTGATGCATTCCTAATTTCACGAAAGCTTAGAAGCATCTTGTACTGAGCTAGTGTGGATCAGTTTCTTGAACTGTTTCAAAGTTGTCTAGACTGTTCATGCTTTTATCTTGTCCTGTTCATGACCATGTTTACAGTTGAAACGTTTCATTAGAAGTTTATTTAAAACTTCAACGGCACTTCAAACCATCTCCTGTTATTCTCTTTATATTTTTTTTACTCGAATCATTTTATTTCTTTTCATGTTTGTCAGTTTGTTGGAAAAACAGGTCATTTTCCCAAGGTAGGATAAGTGTCCCACTTGGAATCTTGGGCACAAGTCACAAGATCATTATTCTTCTCTTGAATTCAAGCCTACTCAGAGGAACAACTTGTCTTATTCTCAATGGTAATTGAAGGAATGATGGAACGTAATGCCAATTGCTTTACACGTTTTTAATTTAATAATTTGACAGGCAAAAGTGGATGAATGAATCTGAGATACAAGTTTAATTTGTTAACAGCCAAAAGCTCATGAATCCTTCCCATGGCGATGGATATGGACAGCAGATCTGAATTGCAGGGAACTGTTTCTAACGCACAGTTGTCCACAACCCACATTCAGGTCATATTTCCTTACTCTTTTCATAGCTTCCTAATGTAGTCTTGTGTAGATGACAGAGGCAGCCTTGTGCCTGTGTCCTTAATAATTGGCTCCAATGCACCTTTCCTTTTCTCTCCCTACTTTTTCCCCCTTAATATTTTTATAATAAAAGTTCATTTATTTATTTATTTTCACACTTTTTAGTGTGTTGGTGACTTGGTTTTGGCCTATATTTTAGCAGACCATCCGTACTTTCCCTACTGCACTGTAGCTTCTGATAATATCACTTTTGAATTGGACTCATGTGCATTCTAGGAGAGCCATGAGAATCTGAATAGTAGACAGACATTTGATCCACTATTTTTCTCCCCCTTGCATTTCCATTTGAGTAAATTTGACTTTTATGTCCAAATTTTCAAAGTTTTCAACTCATTTAGTTTTTAACTAAGAACATTTGTGATTGATGAGTGATATATACTATATTACTAAGAAACTGATATGATTGCTCCCGTGGATTTATGTGAAGAAGAAAGTAGATATGAATGGGAAAACCTGACACTGAAATTTTGAATCATATATACTTTTTAGAAAACATTGGGATTGAGTTTGTAGATATTCGCACAACTTTTATATTAGAATATTACCACACCCATACAAGCTTGCCATTGTAATTGCCAAAACTTTTGCTGCTTTTGAGAAATATGGCTATTCTCATGTTTCAACGAAAGCAAGGACAAAAGTAGATGTCTCTTCAAGTTTGTATTATGCCCATTTAAATAAAATATATATATCATGGTTAGCTGATATCAGAAGTCAACTTTGAAATGAAAAAGGGTATAGAATTATTTCATAGGGCTAATTTAGTGGCCATGAAAATCATCAACGCACCACCAGGGGACAAGTCCTCCCTCAAATGCACTGTAGAATACGTATGTAGATGTTTTGATTTCTGTATACACATTGATATGGTGTCTAAAATTGAAGTGTTAGTGGTAGACATTGCTTATTCGTTCACTAAATTTGTTATTGATGTGTTACAATCATGCAGTGTCGACGTTTATCGTTTAGCTAGCATCACGATCATATGTTCAGTTCGTGGCCTGCCTGATTATATGCTTGATTGAGATCTTGTCTTCATAACTTCTAGTTTCACTTGGTGCATCTTTCTTGAGGTAATATGCAGTTGAATTTAATATTGAATTGGAAGGCCATTTTCTCATAAAGTTGGGACTAATTAGCAATAAGCACGTGTTAAAGTAGGATTTGTTCTTTTTTCTTTATATTTTTTTAGTGGGGGGACTCTCAATAGTCAATATACCTTGTCGAACTGCAACCTGAAAGGAATCTAATGGGAAAAAGAATTAAATTATATTTCATACATAAATGTAAAATCAAGTATTAGGAATTAGGGTGTGCATTCAACTTAACAATTCGGACCAACCTAACTCGAATTATGAGTATTGGGTTCGGTTGGATTAGCCTTTTGGGTTGGGTTGGGTTCATTTTTCTGAACCCGAATTGACTCGGTTTAGTTTGGTTTCAGGTTCATGGGTTCATTTTTTTAAGAAGTTAACCATAATGGTAGGTTTGTCTTTTTTTCGGGTAGGAATGGACCTTGGTTGCAATTGATTTTAATATTTTTATTTACCTTTTTTGAGTTCGAACACTAAGAAGAGGATGAAACATGAGCCGTTTAAGATGATAATTGATGTTTTATTTATTGAATTAAGTTCAATTGACTCGTTTTCGGTCTCTAAGAGACGTTGTGGACATTTAATTAGGGATGACTAATTAAGTACTTTGGCAAGCTTAATTTGGGCGTGATATTAATTAATTTTGTTAAGCCTTTTGCTGTTCATAATAATTGGTTTATATGCCTTGATCTTGAAGGGACTAGAGAGAGAAAAAGAACATGTGAGAAAAAGATTGAGAGAGAGGAAGAGAAAAGCAAATCCACAGCTGAAAACTCAAACATGGGTAGGGCTACTTTGTTTGTACCCAGCTTTTCTTTCTTTAATGATACATTAACTGAATGTTTAAGAACATTAATTAAGAATGATTTAGATTAATCCATCCTTTTCCTCTTGTTCTAATCCCAAATCACATGCTTTAGGGTTCATTATTCCTTTCTTAATTCAATTCCAAAGGGTTCTTAGAGGCCACGAGTGCAATAATAATTATGCAAATATGCACCACCCCACTTTAGAACATGCCCTTTTTTTCTCTATAGAAGCACACGTACGATAGCAAAAAGATGGGTTGAAGCCTTAGATCCGGTTTTATTTTGATTGATTTTAATAAAGAATACGAGTATAGTAGTGTAGTAGTGTTATGCCGAGAAATTCTATAAGAGAAGATGGGAAGCAAATAAAGCAAAGTATAGTAGTGTTATACGGAGCATCTTGTATTTTGTTTCGATTGATTTTGATAAAAAGTGTTTTCCACTTGTTAATTCCGGGTCAGAGAGTTCACAGTCATCAATGGCTACCACCTTCCTCAATCCTCATCATTTCCACTTACAAACTTGTCTCTCTCTTAAAAAAAAAAAAAACCCTTTTCCTTTCTCTATCTAAATCACCTTTTATCTTCCCACTTTCTTTACGTTCCCATGCATATATGTTTCTATCCATACATGTATCTATGAAGGTATGCCTAGGAATATATTTATTAATACGTTGAAAATATCCGAGTAACCGAGATATTGGAACCTCCACTTAAAAGAGCTAACTTTTGTTGTATAAGGTAATGACTCGATCGATAAAGATTAGTTTAATATAAACATTTGAGTCCAAATTTCCTTTTTTAAAAATTAAAATAGGATTCAATTAACGATCTTTCGTCAGATACTCTAAGCACTCATGCGCTTAAAAAAAGTTTAATTTACCCTAATCAAGTAAGCTTAGACCATTGAAGTTGGTGATAATAAATATAGTCTTAGACAAAAAGTGCCCCATAATAAATACTCTAAAGAAAAGATATAATTAAAGCTATGTCTTAAGTAGGTGAAAATTTTATGGCTTATGGTTTAATCACACATAAATCAACTACCAAATGATTAAGCCAAGTTTAAAATCTGTTAATCCACCACTAATTGGAGTCTAATTGATGCTAATTATGATACAAACAACAAAAAGTAGTGGTAAAAAAACACATTACTTTAACCAAGTTTGGTTATTTCATTAGTAAAATTAGTGGAATTACCCCTTTTTAAGCCTAATTCAAATCTTTGCCCTATAATTATTACACTAAAAGAGCATCAATTACTCTTATACATTATGCAATATTATATAATTCATAATATATTAGATTACCCATTTTAATTTAACGGAAATAAATTAAGTTTATAATGTCAAATATTATATTTTGATACATATTATTTTTCTTTGCATCATTAAGCTAACAAAAAAATCCGAATACAATTTTAATATTTTAAATCTCAGTATTAGATGAACACGACTCTTTATAATGATATGATATTGTTAACTTTAAGCATAAACTCTAGTGTCTTTGCTTTGGGCTTCTTTAAAAAGTGTCACAGCAATGGAGAAAGTATTCCTTGATTCTAAACCCATAATCATTCTCTGAGGGGATGTGCGACTTTCCCTCCAACGGTACTTTTCTTTTAAAAAAAAAAACACAGAAAAAGTAAATGATCCCATACCGTGGGGAGCTGGATAGTTATTGTGAAGCCTGAAGACCACGTACACATTTAAATAATATTATAGAAAAAAATGCCATGTCAACACTGACAACCTGACACTCCTTCCAGCTTGGATCCACTCGACGTACATGCGAAAAAAAAAACAACGGTCATATATTATTTCAATACGTGGAAAATAATTGGAAAAATACTTATTTTATTTTAGTCCATCCACCAAAGTTGTTCAATTTAATTTCTGTCTTTCAATTAATTTTAAAATTAGTATATAATTAATTTTTTACTAAAATTTATTAATTAATAATTATAATTTCCATAGAGAAAAAATTACCTTCCTAACATATTTTTATAATTTATAATTTATAAATAGTTTATTAATAGATATATATATATACTATATATATATTTTTTTTTAGAAAAAAAAAATAATAAAAGATTAATTTCAAAATTTATGGAAAAAATTTTGAAATTAAATATTTAGATCAATTTGGACTATCCAACTTAAATAATAAAATTTAGGTCGATTTCGAGGTTGATATTCTTTTACTCGAATCAACTTGATAATAGAGTTACAATCGGACCTATGCGTTAATTTTTTTTACCCAAATAATTTATCCACCAGGACTCCTGACTACCTATATATTAGCCTCTGAAAACGGGCTATAATTGCCATCATCTTCTTCCCTTTCTTCTCTGTCCATGGATCTGTGGGACAACTCGTTTCAAAGGGAAGATCCAGACCCCCACCACCACCACCACCACCAGCGGCGGCGTTCTCGCCGCGAAAACCCCTCTTTCTCTTCCTCCCTTCTCGACGCCATCTACCGTTCCATCGACGACTCCAACGCCCAGGGAGAAGACCAACTCATTTTTTACACACAAAAAACTACCACCAGAACAAAACAGAGCATCTCCGCCGCCAAAACAGAGGACCACCAAACTCTCCAATTCCGGCGAGCTTCTATGATCGAGAACTGGATGGATAACAAAAAAATCAAAACCCTTCGCGACTTTACTGTTTCCACTTCGAGCTCGTCCGAATCCAGCTCCACCGCCGGCAGAAGACTTTCCTCGTCGGAATCAGAGTTTCTTTCACGTACACTCCACCGGCCAAAGCCGAAACCGAAACCAAAGCCGATCAAAACCACCACATGGTCTCAAACAGAAATTATCCCAAATCCAAACCACGAAAATGGGTTCGTTAAATCCAAATTCAAAGCTTCAAAAATCTACCACGATTTGAAGAAAGTGAAGCAGCCAATTTCACCCGGCGGCCGACTTGCGAGCTTCCTTAATTCCCTCTTCAATGGCGGAAGCCCAAAAGCTAAGCAGAAGATATCAAACACTTGTTCAAACAATTCAACGAATTTGGAGTACGAGGCGCCGAGAAAATCGAAGTCCCAACAGGGATCCTCGTCTACCTGTTCCTCTGCTTCGTCGTTTTCGCGGTCTTGTCTGATAAAAACGCCGTCTTCAAGAGGGAACATTAAGAGATCGGTTCGGTTCTGTCCGGTGAGTGTGATAGTGGACGAGGATTGTCGGCCATGTGGGCATAAAATGTTGAACAAATTAGAGGAACCCATTGGGAAGAAAGGGAAATTAGAAACAGAGGAGGATGATGAAGACGACGACGACGACCGTTTGAGCTGTTCAAGCTCCGACCTGTTTGAACTGGATAATCTGTCGGCGATCGGAATGGAAAGGTACAGAGATGAACTGCCAGTGTATGAAACTACCCATTTCAACACTAATTGTGCCATTGCTAATGGATTGCTTTTGTAATTTTTTTCTTTTTTGGAAAGAATTTTGGGGGCTTAGATAAGAGATTAATTAGGGTTCTTTTTAATCAAATTAGAGTCAGAGACTTGTTGTTACTAATCTTCCCCGAGGCCTCTGTTATCGAGCTTTCGAATAGACTCTCCTCAGTTGTTCGACACCTAAATGACTCATTCTTTCAAGTCCTCGAACAATCTCTCCTCAATTGAAGCTCAACTCTTCCTCAAATCTCTAAAACAAAATACACAGTGGTATGATATTGCCCACTTTGAGCATAATCTTTACTCTGGATTTTCCAGCCTCGTACCAATCGAAATCTATTCCTTATCCTTCCCTAAATTAACAAACCTTAACTCACTCTCAATAATTCTGAACAATTTTCTCTGTTCTCTTTTCCATTATTTTCCTAAAAGCTATATGAATATTACTCGTATCCATATCTGAATCTTCATATTACTCGATATATCGATCAAATATTGATATTAAACATTCTAATTTACATGATCTATTATTATTCATGTTGAAAATTTTTAGTTTATTTGTTTCTTTTTATTTAAAAAAAATGTTTAATAGGTCACTTAACTTTAAATTCTATATTTACATATTTTTTAAAAGGTAATAATAACACTAAGTTGGCATGACATTATAAATGTTAATATAATATAATGAGTTAATTGTAATTAGAAAGAAAGCAATTAGACATAAATGGAAAGGGAGGGTTGGGCCCACAAAATGATGGCAGTTTTGATATGAAAATAAGTAAAGTTAATTAACTAATTAATTAATTAATTGTTAATAACCAAATTAACATAAGAAAGCAGGGTTAGCTTAGGTGTGGGAAAATGTAATTTTAAATTATCGCTTCTGAATTATAGTTTATCATATATATTATATTTGATTTTTTATTATATTTGTCTTCCATCGCTTACTATAGGTATTTTTCATTTATTGCTCATGCATGGCTTACTATAGGTATCTTTCATTTATTGCTCATGTAGAGTAACTGTTCTTCGATTTCAGCTAATCGATCAGTCTGGGACTTGCCCAGTTGTTTCTTGGTGGCCATGTCTGCGTAATACTGTCCAAGGAGTCGAACTTGGCTCTGATACCACTTATCACAGTCGCACTTTCATGGCAATAGACTTGCGATTGTACGACACTCACTTCTCAGCAACGAGTGAGTTAAGGTTA
Source organism: Cucurbita moschata (assembly GCF_002738365.1). Lineage (NCBI taxonomy): Eukaryota > Viridiplantae > Streptophyta > Magnoliopsida > Cucurbitales > Cucurbitaceae > Cucurbita > Cucurbita moschata. The sequence goes on from NW_019268536.1 coordinate 3,143,877, forward strand.
TTCGTTTTTGCGTCGCCTACAGCCAAGCGACGTATGCTTGAGCTACTGGCCCCAGTTTAAGAAGAAGGTTTTAGAAAACGGGAGTAGAGAGTTTTGGAAGCAAGATTTGAGAAATTGAAATTGGTATTATATGAGAATGTAAGCAAAATGCAACAACAACCACTTACTGTATATAACAATCGGATAGTAAGAAGTTGACAACTAGTCATATCCCCTACAGTACATTTTAGGCATTTTAGTCGATGGAGGTGTTCCTATTTATTATTCTTTTCCTATCTTTGTAATTTATTTAATTATAAATAGAGAACTTTCACACCATTTTAAGTGTGACGATTTTAGCAAATATTCTAATAACACTCTCATTCTCGAACGTTTCCAAATATAGATATAAGAAATTTTGAAATATTTTTTTTGAAGTTATCTCGTCCATAAAATGTTCCATCCACAAGAGCAAAAATACTTTTTAAATTTTTAAAAATATTAGAGCGTTAATGGAATTTTCAGATACTAATAAATTTTTTTTTTTAAATATTATTAATTTTTTAAAAAAAGATTTATGCGTATTTTTTTTTTAAAGGAGAATTAGATAAAAATAATAATGTGACAAAATAATTATGGGAGGCATTGTAGCCTTTGCTTACGTCAAATCGTTGACTGTTGTTAATCATCACCATAATTTCACCCAATATCTATTATTTTTTGGTTTGACTTTAAATCAAAATTTAATCATATTTATTATTATTATAATAATTATTTTTATTATTTGGGTTTTTATAATTAGTTAAAAAAAAATTGAACAGAGATTATGGAGGGAAAAGGCCAACATATTATATTAATTAATACAAAAAGGCAATTTTATAATTGAGTTTGGTACCCTATTTTTCCCCTAATATGATCCACACATGTTCATTAATTATTAATTATTAATTATTATTTCTTTTGAGTACTTTTTTAAATATGCATTTAATTATGACCCAAATCTTTGTCCCCTACCGTTTCTCTTAAAACTTTCAATATCACTATCATTTATATCACTTTAAATCAATATATATTTTATTTTACTAATTATTAATCATATAATTAAATACCCAAAAAAAAAATATAATCAATAAACTCAGACGGTCTAGGATTTTAAAAAGTCAGGTCGCTAGAAATGACCTCTTAATTAGAGATTCTTATCTAAACCAATTCAATTATGTTCAGATACGTTTACGGGTATCCATCGACCCACTAAAATTTATTTTACGATGATATCTCGATAGGAATAGTTGAAAGAGATAGGAAGGTTCCCGATTAGGAGAAGAAAGAAGAAAAGTCGATGAAAGGTATAGCACAAGCGTAGGGTTGGCATGTTATGTTGCTCACCAACCATGCACAAGCAAGCACTATATCCAACATTATCCTATGCCTATGTCTGTGTTTCATGCAACTTCTATGTAGGGACCTCTCTCTAAATTAGGGTTTTCCCACAAAAATGGCCCCTTTAATTATTTTTGTTGCCCTCTCCACCTTCTTTCCTATGCTTGCCTACTTCTATCCCTACATTAAGAGGGTCCCTTCTATTTTCATTCTCAATAATGATCGTGAAATCAATTTCCAAAACGTTCGATGGGGTTTGAGTAAACGAGTAGAGTTATTTAGTTTGAGCGTCGTTCAACATCGAGAATTGTTTGATTTGAAGTTACTAAGTCTAGTGATCTAAGTCAGATCTTTTAGCACCTTGCCAAGCGGTGGGAGTACATAAGCAGTACCATTAGACATATGTTAGATGGTGTAGCTCATCCAGGTCAACCTGGTGCCTTTATTGGGTGGAAATGGTCAATGCCTTCTAAATAGAACCTCTGCACGGTAACTCAGTAGTTGCCTGCATTTGAAGTGCTTAGTTGTTTAACTCAAAATTGTTAATTCAGACTCTAAAACTTGGTTTCTGAAGGAATGAAATATCATAAGTGAACGTGAATTCTCGTTGAGTTGAACCTAGGAATAATCAAATAAAACTAAAATTTGAGTATGAATCGTGATATTTTATATATAAATATATGTATTAAAAATGTTATTGTAACATTGATGATTGAGTAATGTATGAAATATCGCTCTCGTATTTAAATGATTGATTCATATAAATAGACAATTTCTTACGTTATTTAATAAACTTGTCTCTTCAAAAGTCGTATCTCCAAATATCCTAATAAAATTTTGAACAATCACATTTTTTAAACAAATTTAAAAAATAATAATAATAAAATAATGCCTTCGAGAAAAATTAATAATGAGAATTTATTAGAAAAATTATATTTATTTGTATATATATAAAATTTAATTTTTATTAGATTTTTGGTTATGTAATATTATTAGGATAGTTTTATATTTATAATATAAATTATATTAAAAAATGAAAATTAATATACGTAAAAATATTTTATTATAAATGGATGGTTGATGAAAGTTAGTGGGCTCAAGTGGGGGAGTTTGGGCCCACAAAACAGATTTGGATTTGGATTTGTAGGGGCAGCCCATTAGTGTCTTTCCACCATCGCACGTGATGGGCTGGGCCCATTAAGCTCCTACACCTGTCGTCCATCCACACGTGTACCCACTCACTCTCCGTAACATCCGCCAAGTGGATCATTATCCTCTTATTATTATTATTATTATTATTATTTTGACTTCAATTTGAAATTTTTAGGCGCCTTGTTTTTTATATTAAATTAACTTTTTTATATTTATGACCTTATAAGTTTTATTTTAATTCTTACTTTTACCAGCAGTAATTATTGAATATGTGATATTTTAAACCGAGTAAAAATTAGTAAAAAGAGTAAAAATTGGCAATTTCTTTTAAAAGCGAAAATTTTATCATAAATTTTATTTTATTTTTTTAAAAAAACCTTATTTTTTAATTTTTATAAAAATTAAAATAAAATATAAATTAAAATTTTATTTTAAACCATGCTTAAAAAAAAAAAAGGACAAATAGGTAAATAGGAAAAGAAAGTGTGTGATTGGGAGAATATTTTGTGGGAGACAGACACGTGAGCTAAGCAGCTTTGTTGATGTAAGATTACGAAAATGCCCTCGGATAATTTTGGGTAAAGTGGGAAAAGAAAAGAAAAGAAGAGTGAAAAAAAAAGGAGAGGTGGAAGTGAGGGAAATCTTTTTAAGATCCCAAGAAGAATGTTTTGTTGTTTCAACAAAATTAATCAATAATTGATGCAAATTAGAGCCCATGATTCATGAAATTTTCTAATTTTGAAATTATTTTCAACCCGATAATTATTTTCGGGTAGAATTGACACGTGTATTTGGAGATTCAAATAAAAAATGATGGGTTAACGAGTGATGGGTAAATATATTGGTTAGTAATAGGGTAAAAGTTGATAAGTATCGGTGGGGTAATTGTTAGATGTGACGTTGATACTAGTAAATATGATAAATTTTCATGAATTGTTTGGTCGACAATTTTGCTACCATTGATTGTTTTTTTGAAAAGATGTGATATTCAAGCTGCGATTACAAATTAGTTTCAATTTAAGGGTACTCGCATTGAACCTGCTCCCATATTAGTGTCGACAATGAAGTCAAAAGGACTAATCAAGTGAAATGTCTATGTCAGGGCCTATGATACCTATGGTAGCTAGCATAGTGGATACTAAAAAAGAGAAGATGGTGGTGTTAATTGATGATTTACCAAAGGTACCTCCTACGTGAACAGTGAGTTTCTGAATTGATCTCAAATCTATTCTAAAATCTTCTTACTGCATGGTACTGACACCCGAGGCATGTTGGTTTTATTCGTGCAGAAAAAAGATGGATCGATATGGTTGTGCATTAACTACCGAGAGTTAAACAAAGTAACTATAAAAAACAAATATCTCCTCTCTCATATAAATGATTTGTTTTACGAAAGGTGATATTGTTCTCCAAAATTGACTTATGGTTGAACTACCACGGTAGAAGGAAAGGGAAGAGGACATCCAAAAGACAATATTTAAGATAAGGAGCGACCATTATAAGTTCGTGTTCATATCATTTAGAGCATGAAATGCACCCTAGGAGAGTTCTAACCATCTTGAGGGAGAATAAGTTATCCGTCAAGTTCTTGAAGTGCAAGTTTTTGTTAGAGCTTCCGTATTTGCAGATTATTATTGACCGTTCGTACAAGATTTCTCTAAAATAATTTTGCCATTGAATTAATTAATTCAAAGAACAATTTTTTTTTTTGTGGAACAATTTTTTTTATGATAGATGCCACATTTATAAGTTACTTTAGTTTTAAATTTCTCTATAGGGAGTAGTTGAAATAAATTTTTTTATGTTGGTTTTTCATGATATATCATCTTTATGTAAATTCATTGAATTCTAAAAAACGATGTTTGAAATGTATTTTAGAAGCTCGGAGATTTTTAAAATATTTTCATTTGAGTCACTCTGAAACACGCATGATATACATACAAAAATGGTCATAGAATCAAGTGAAAAAGTAAAGTCGTTACATTTGGTCAGCAAATATAAGACTAGTCTCAGCGCAGTCTCAGCCACTTGAACTTGCTATTTGAAATGCATACGATTATTATTTATGATGATATATGATTTATATGATGTAATGCTTGTCCATGACTTACATGTTTATGTAAAAGATTTACGAGACACCTCAGCTGGTGCCTCATAAATTCATCCATCATAAATTAACGCTATATGTTTACAGTTACCATTTTGGCCAAGCCATATCCTTGTATGCTTGGATGCAGCAGGCAGGCATTCTACAATCAAAGCTTTGGCATATCTTTCATAATTCATAATTTTTATGAACAGGGCATCCAACTGTGGTTCTAATACACATTAACAACTAAATTACAAAGGATTTCTTATCAGTAAATTCCAATTATACACTGTGGTCTAAGAAAGATTTCCCTATGTTGAGCAAAGCAACACAATAATCTCAACATTATAATCCTCGTGGATTGATTGGGATGTAAAACTAACCGATATATGTCACATCTTCAACGAATAGTAGCTCTGCTTCAAACAAGCACCACTCGAGAACCGCTTGGGGTATCATCTAATGTTTACTTATGTCTTTAAAGGAGCCTTCTTTTCTCGGTCAGATATCCGAGCTGGACCAGTCGTATGCGACTTGAAACGACCTCTTCCTCCCTCTTCCTTTTCCTGGAAAATTCATGCAGGTGATCATGTACATGACGAAAATAAAAGAGAAGCGAGGAGTCAGCGACCCCGATTGAATTAGCCGAGACAAACAACATTCGGTACCTTTTTCTTAACAATCTGGACCACATCCTCGTCCTGAAGAAGATGACCAAGGCCACAATGTTGTGGATAGTGCCGTGCACTTGTACCCCATACAAGCACGTATTTGACATCTTTAACCAAACTCCTGTGGATATGATTACAGAAGTCTTCGACTGTGCACCCACCTCTATCCTAAAATTATATTCATGGAGTAATGACAAGAAGAGGAGGATTAAAACAAATACATAAATAAATGATTTTAGAAGGGAAAAGAGAGGGTAAGGCATACAGCAGAAAGAACAAATGGATCGGTGAAATCGGGTTGCTGGCCTTGAGGCTTTGAATAAATCCTAACAAGTCCCATCTCCTCCCACATCCTAGCTAGTAGTCTGTCTAAGTTCAACTGTCCAAATAACAGAAGACAAACTCATCATAGTAAAACCCATATAGACTGATAACCACAACAGATTTACTGCTCAAACTAACTTGAGTTCACAACAGAGGTATGATGTGAATGCATCTTAACTACAGGTTTGGACCCTTGGGTAAAATTTTATTACATAAACAAATACAAGATTAGGTAAAACCAAAAAAGATTGTGCATGCCAGCATGCTACACAAACTCAGAAGCTAAAACCAAAAAAGATTGGTCCAACATGAAGATCAAAAGGCAGATATTAAATTGTCCACTCAAACTCGGTGGAAACTGAAATGATAGAACATACCTTGAGATTACAACTAATGACAACGGAGTTGGGCTGACGGGCCAAATTGTCTACGTCGTCAATACCAACCACATCAATCTTGTTGTAGACATACACACACTTCATGTACTTACGATTTCCCTCGATTACATCAATAAGATCATCAGCCGTGGCATCCTCTCGAAAGAGTACCTGGAGAAAATCAACATAGTGACATGTGGATACGGTCAGATCTAGAAAGAATGGCATAAAACTAATCTAACACCAACTGTCTATGAATATGAACAAACAAGAAAAATCATGCAGAAGAAAGAAAAGAGAACTTGTGCACGTATACTACTTATCAAGCGTATTGCTATCCAAGCAATTTTAGCCACCATATGGAAAGTAATCAGCAACTTTATCAAGCGTATTGCTATACAAGCAATTTTAGCCACCGTATGGAAAGTAATCAGAGGGTTTGTATGGGAAGTGGAAACAAGGATGAATCCACCTGGTGACATGGGTTCTGGTGCCATGGATACTACTAGACAACTTCACTAAATGTAATTTCAATTTTTTTCTTTTAAAAGGATACAAATACGAACTTAGTTTAACAGTTCAGGCATATTTTACTCGAAAGAGATTGTAGGTTCGAATTCACCCACCCCATATGAACGTCTAATTCTAAGAAAAATAAAAAATAAATAAAAAGTCAATCGGCAATATGATGATTAAGGACATAAATCGGAACTGTCCTATTTGAAATTGGCATTGATGCCAACCACGAGCCTCTTTTAAGGCCAGATTGGAACCGCAATAGTTTAGCAGAACTTGTTTTTCAATTATTCTCTCTCTCTCTCTCATCGTAGCTAAGTGTAAAGCAATTTTTAATGCACGCTACACCCTGGATGGACGATCACATCCTCAACCAGTTTTGTGAGTTACAGCTTAGTAATATGGATTTTCTCTTGCTTCTCAATAAATAAGAAATCGAAGGGAAAAAAAGAGAATATTAATGGAATTAATCACTGATGATTCTATCGGTAATCAAAGGCAGGTTCCAATAAAAGGAACATAGATCAGAAATTAAGGTGAAAACCAGTAATCTACGTTCAGTTGGAAGCTATACCTCTGCATTGTGAATTTTGTACTCGTGTAGAATTTGATAGCACAGCTTCTCATCAACATGAGTTAAAGGAAGGGTACTATTGAATGAAATACCACCTGTTTTTTTCTTCTTGAAATATATCTGTATATAAGAATTAAAGCAGAGATGATTGAAGTACTAACTGATTAACCGGTCAACAAGGATGAATGAGAAGAATTTTCTATTTCAGCCAAATTGAAGTACAAGATGGAACACCAATGAAGAAACTAGCAAAGCCAAAACTTACTTGAGGTGGTCTCTTGTTCAAACGCAAACCCACTGCTTCCAGCTCCCTTGTGAGAATCTGGCGATGGCCCTCACTCTAAAGATTACATAGAAAGTGTGTCATGAAAATGTTGGCTTAAACAACACCCATAAGAAGGTAAGAGCTAAATTGTAAAAAAGAAATTACAATATATACTATAGAAAGTGCTTGTGAATTCATTATAAACAGTAGAATTGCAAATAATATTAAATAATCATTCAAAAAGGTAGCATATGTTACTTATCATTTTCAAATAGTTAATAATCAGAAGGCATCCAATCACCATAGAATGAGTTAAAAGAAAAAAAATTATAGCGTATCAGGGAAAAATTTCCAGAGTCTCATAATCAATAAAAGGACGTCAAAAACTTGAAGAGGACTAAGAAAGCAAGTCTTGGAAAGATGACATCAAGTCTACCGGATGCAACCTCATATCAAACAATTTCAATCATAGAACCTTAATTTTGGTTCCGAAAATAAAGAAGTGAAATAATTTGACATATACAAGAAAAATTCGTTAAACTCAAAACAAAATTAAAAGAAATTGATTCTTAAAACTTACTTTTGAGGCATCAAGAACCATCAAGACTAAGTCTGAAGACTTGGCAACAGCAATAACCTGAAAAATACAATTCAAGAAAACTTAACATCCATGATACCCGTGATATTGAATAGCTAAAAGGGAAGTGGTATGGATGGGGGAAAAAAAAGGATTATAACCAATTACTATTCAAATAAAATAAACAAAACATTAGACTATATCCCCTATTGGTTAATCATATGCTATAAGCCTACAACAGACAAATAAGAAACTAAACTATGTTACCTGTCTACCACGTCCCTTTCCCTCAGACGCACCTTCAATAATTCCAGGAAGATCAAGCAGCTGAATTTTGGTATCATTGTAGTGTATAATCCCAGGAATGCAAGTCAGTGTCGTAAACTCATAGGAGGCGGCTTCTGATTGAGTACCTGTCAACAATGTTAAAAGTGTGGACTTTCCCACACTACAAAGGAAAAAAGGAGACTTGTGACGTAGATTCCTCTGATATCAAAACAATGTTATTATATAATTAATAGAATAATATTGCTTAATAAGTAGCAAATACTACAAGGAATAATAGAACCTGCAACTCAATTCTAAAAAAATTTGACAACCACATTAATTTGTTTTACAAAATTATGATAATAATAAGTAGATTCATATAAAGTCTCTTTGAGAACATCTGATAAAATTGGAACAATTCAAAGAAGATTAACATACCCCCTCACAAGGATGATATGCACAAAACACTTGTTTCTTCTCAAAAGAAAAGAAGAGAAAAACTAGGAAGTCTAACATGGTTTAGAGACAAAAGTCTGCATGATCCGAGCATATAGGTTCAAAAGCTCTAACAGCCAAGTTTTTAGAGCATCTAGACTGGTGTCTCCTTCTGTATCAAGTTTAAGTATCTCTTTTCAATAGTTTTAAGAGAAATAACTATCGTAAAGTGACAAACAGGAAAAACCTTGGAAATCCTATGAGTGCAACACGCCCATGGCCATATTTTGTAACTTCAAAACCCTCTCCACCTCCACTTGAACCCTGAATGCATCATGTTAAGAATAGTAAATACGAAAGCCAACTTTTCTCAAGTCCCACCATATAAAGGGACCAAGAAGAAATAAATAAAATCAGTGATATTCTGAAAACAAAGATTGAAAAACTACCATCCTATCAATGAACAACAAGTAGTCAATTTTTATGAACTAGTATGCAGAAAAATAGGATGCATCAAGAGCACAGAATATAAGAATTGTAAAATGGTTGAAAGGAGCTTAAACGGTTGTGAAGTCTAGGATAGGAAAATGGAAACCTCTTAGTACACTTGTTTCTTATATTGCATCATCCACTAAACACATGATGAAAGAGGAAAATGCCCGGACATGTAGAAATGTGAATACACGTTAATAAAAAGAGTTAGAAACAACAGACACAAATCTCAATAAGTACTTATAAACACGCTGATTAATAAGATAACATTAAGTCTGCTTGGGCAACGAAACATTTGTACAACAATGTATACTTTGATTAACATGAAAATTAATTTAAAAAATGTGTGTAATATGAACAATTTTAGAACAGGTTCGGAATTACAGTTGAACTTACAAGAAAAACACATAACATCAAAAAATAAAAAATATATATAAAAAAACCACTCTTTGCCAGGTGAAATGAAATTTTTGCAGCAAGGAAAAGCCAAATGATCAATAATAATGGTTTGGATTTATAATTTCTTTGGAAAAAAGAATGAAGAAGAAGAAGAAGAAGATGGTTTGCTCCAAAAGTTTTAAAAGAGGCAATACTGAATTAATTTTGAATTAACTACTCGTCGACAACAATAAGTGAATTGTTCATGAAACGACTTGTAGTACGATGAAATTACTTTTAAGGGTTCCAAAAGCAGCTACAAGTGCTTATTCGCCGAAGCACTTGAATGAATAGAAAAACTATCCATTTCGAGTCAGACAAGTGAGTACACAAGAAGCAGATGCATTCTTACAGCTCTCACCTAAACAAAGCTTACAAACTAAAAGAAAGAATCAGCAGATATTGAAGGAACGCAAAATCTACATACCTTTGGAGGCTCTAACAACTGCGTCCTCAACTTTGCTATCTTCGCCTTGAGCTGACCAAGATGATATTCTGCGGTTCGAGAAAGAATTACAAAAAAACCGTTGTGATCACTTGAACCAGAAAAAGAGTACATGCAAATTGTGGTATATGCACAACACATGCAAAAGGAAGAGACTGATAATAACAGATTAATGGATGAAGCCAAGTACCCGTGGCCTTATTTTTCTGAGTCCGAGCCATCTCGGCCTCGATTTCTTTAATTCTTTCAATGATTCCCATTTTGCTACGTCTTCAGCAGCAAAATCACAATCGAAGCACCAACTCCAGAAGAAATAAGATATATGTTGTGCTCGACCGAATTTACCTTCAAGAAAACAACATAAAACAATACAAGTTGATCGATACAGATACAAATGAATGCGTCAATGGAGCATTAACTTCCGATGAACTCCGTTTTCCTGGTCGATAAATTTCCAAAATTGCAAAAGAAAATAAAAGAAAGTAGATCATTGTTACGAATTCAAGTTCAAGCTCAATTATATGATCCAACGAACAGCAAGCTACAGTTATCAATGGATAATTCAGAAGGCCACAAATCAACCGGAAAAAGAAACAAAATGATGGAAGCAAATTTGTGGAATATAACTCACTGTAATCGACTGGGTGAGGAGCTATGGAGGTTGAAGGACGGAGAAGGGAGGAAGGAAGGAAGAAGAAAAGCGCCAAGCCGAGAAGAAATAAGCATGGCTAAATCGAGTAGGTCTTAAAGAATTAATGGAACAGTATTGGGCTTTTCAAGAGGCCCAGTTTAATTCAAAAGGTCCACTTTTTATTTTTATTTTTCGAAACTAATTAATGGTATTATTTACAAAAGAATTGTCATGTTTATTTGTATATATATATATATTATTTTTTAATTTTTTAATTTTTTAATTTTTTTGTAAAAATACAAGAATTTCTATTATTACGGGCTTTTCAACTTAGGATTGCTCTCATCCATATGTGGTCTCCGTTCATTCGTGTACCTCATTTTTACTCGGGTATCACATACCCACCGGACTTTTTTTTTTCTTTTTTTTTTTTGTCTTGGTTCGTCTCCAAACCACATATTACTAGGAGAGGAACCTAGCTCTGACACAATTGGTGATGACCCATGATCGAGATTGGGAATCCAAATTCGACACCTAATGGCTCTGACATTCCCCTACAACATGGTCATGTTATTTAATCCACGCTTCTAAGAGTGAAAACTATCCCCTACAAACTAACACAAGTTCTTCCAACAGGCTTTGTCCTCACTCACATGCATTCTAGAAATTTTTTCAAGAGATCTTAAATTTGGTTAAAACAAAAATGTGAATAAATTAAACGGAAGAAAAAAAAAATTATGATTGGGTTAGGTTGGGGTCATTATGTAATAAAATTTATTTAAGATGAAAAAATTTACCATGGGATCTAAAAAATGACCCAACCCAGAAGCCCAATGGGCTCTCTATTACCTTGCAAAGCCCAAATTTACGCCATGAACCGTACAAAATCGCCCAATCAAGATCTTTCGTTCTTTTGATCGAAGTCGGAGACTGTACCCCACACAGAGGGGTGGTAATTCGTGCAGTTCACGGCGGAGGGAAACGATGGCTTCTATGGAGTCGTCTAGTTCTGCTAAGAAAGGTGAGCTTTAGAGGATGTATGAACAAACCATCTTCAATCAGGGTTTATTCTGCTATTTTTGATGAATCGAACTTTCAAACTTTATTCAATCTTCAGGCTTAGTTGATCGGATACAGAAGGAGAGTTCTTTTACAATTACCGTTTAATACGATTCTTTCCTAATGAGGTTTTCAATCAAAATTTATGGTGATTTATTTGGTTTTATTTTTGGTAGTGGTTGTTCTGCTGCGATCTATTGGGGATGCTCCCATTCTCAAACAAAACAAGTTTAAGGTTTGTATTACCGTAATTTTTGTCTTTCTATGGATTTAAAGTTGTAATGTGTGTTGTACTGTTTAAAATGTAAAATGGAAATCAAATCTTGATGCATGTGAAAACTTTTGGTAATTCGATTAGATCAAGATGAACTGAACTGTAAACGATTGATTCTAGTATCGTGTATGCTGACTGAATGAGACATAGATGAAGAAAACGACCATTGTAGGAGCTAAAAGGAATGAAGCTTAATCCTTGTACTTATGGTTTTCATGTGGCTAATAGCAGAAACTTTATTGTTTATGACAAATTGTGGAAATTTTCATAGAATAATTGACGAATTAAGTATCATGATTAATTTGGGGAGGGTATATCCCTGCTATGCGGTGAGGGTTCTTAGAATGTGTGGTTTTGAAAAATTTTATACAGCGGCTCCTCCTTTAAAGTTATCATTTTGGAATTTTTTTTCCTATATTTGTAAGTTTATGGCAAATGTTCATTCACATATTGTATACATTTGACAGATGCCTGGAACAGACAAATTTATTAAAGTGATTGATTATATACGTCGGTCAATCCAACGGGACACCTTGGTATTCATCTGACTTCTGAAATAGTCTCTCTTTCATCTGCTCATTCTTAAGAAATTAATGACACTTCACCATGCTAATTGTTTCTATTCTTTGAAGTTTGTGTTTGTCAACAGTGCATTCTCACCTGGTCCAGATGAGACAGTTATTGATCTATATAATGTGAGTTGATATTGACTCATTTCTTCCATTTATGTTCAAGATGCGTTTTTATACTGTTTGAAATTTTCATTAACTTTTAGAATCAGAAAAGGAGGGGGGATTTTTTTAGAAGAATTGGTTGGAATTTATCTTAAAAAGATTCCATCTATTGGCTAGTCAAGAACTGCCATCTTAACTGAGGGGGTATCTTCATTGAAGGTGTAGTGTAGACTTCTGATGTTGATGTTGGTCATGAATCATTCTTGAAAATACCCATCATTATATATTCTAAGGAGGTGAAGGAAAAGGCTTAAGCAGTCAAGATTTGAAACCTTTCTGAAGCATGAATCCACAAGATCTCTTAGATTATCACCTTCTCTGAGGGCTATGTATGGATAAAATTATTCCCTGTTCATAGCAATTTCTCAATCTGTTTCTTTACCTAAGAATAAATATATGTTTTCTTTTTCATATCCACACGAGTTTAAAGTTTTTCTTAACCAATCGTGTGTAGAGGTATCTTGTTCATTATCTTTTTTGTGTGTTTATTTGCAGAACTTTGGAATTGATGGGAAGTTGGTCGTAAATTATGCTTGCTCGATGGCTTGGGGATAATTTGCAGTGTGGTAATGTTTAGTGCTGAGGCTGTAAATAGTATATTGAACTGTTCATTCTAAGTACTGTGATTATAAGCTCATCCATTTCTTTTTTAAGAACCATAGTAGTAGATTTTCTTCCATATTTTAGGCTGCTTTCCCAGATGGAAAAACAAACCAAGTCAAGTTCTAGAGTCGTACTCGTCAAGGACCAGAGTCTGTAATTATTTATTTGATCGACCTCGTTAATCAATTGTTTTAACATTGAATATGAAAGCCAAAGGATTTTTTTGTCTTTTACATCATAACTGTTATTAACATACAAGTGGTCATTCCTATCCAAGTGCCATATTTTGTCTGATGAAAGAGATCAGTTCTTGACGTTTAACATGCTGGGGATATACAAGTTATCTTTCTGTTCTTTTTCTCCATTGACAAGAGTTAGCTGGGAACATATAACTCTAATAGTAAGCTTCAAAGGGGTCAATTTGATGGTATAGGTCTGAGGAAACACAAACAGATAGCGAGTTGAGCGTCGGTCTGGGGGTTATATATAATAGTACATTAGTACTTAAACTTCGCTGTAAATTTGTACACATCTGTTTTGTTTGGGTAAAATCCAAGAATGACAAGATATAGGCGCTGACCATATCAGGCTGAGTGTTATGTGGTGGAGGAATGCTGGTCTCCACTATTTGTCTGATTCTGACCATCTGAAAACTTGGACTAAACTCGTGACAGAAAGTGAACATTTTGTTTTTCTTGTCTATCTGAATGATTCTTTTCATATCCCCACCACTGTATCGGATTATGAGGCAAAATCTAGAAACCTAAACCATCCCCTCTTAATGAGTGCACTATCAAACTCCCTCCCTCTCTGAACTTCGGGGATTACCATATGTAGCACAAGATCACCCTCTGCCTCTCTCTTTAATCTTAGGAGATTACCATATTCGCACGCTCGATGTCTCTTGCTGATTCCCTATGATCGAACTTCCTTGCCTTTCGCTATATTCAGAGAAGTGTAAGGAACTACAATCTTTGGAATATGATTTTGATAATTGATAGCAGGTAGAGTAGATAACACAATATCAAGTTAGTAGGAATCTGTTCGTCAGCAAGCAAATATTTGGCTAAGGCTATGAGGGAAACGATAGAAATTTAGATAAATCACTGATGATTGCATACAACCTAAGCTTATAGTTGCTGCTTATGATACCCAATTACAGGAATTTACTCATCCACTCCAAATCAGGCCCCTCATTGGAAAAATCAAACAAGTTATCAACATCATACTCCAAGTTCGAGCTATTTTCACATTCTTGGGATGTTTCCTCTTCTCTCGACCCTGTGTCTACTTTTCTTTTACACACTTTTCTGTTGAGAATGTCGCTTTCTCTTTCACTCTGTAGGTTCAGTTTCTTGCTCAAATGAGAATTCCAATAGTTCTTTATCTCATTATCTGTTCTTCCCGGAAGTCTCCCAGCAATCAAAGACCACCTGAGAGGATCAATCAGGTACCACCCCATCCCGGAAAACCAAAACTCCTTTTCAGATTACGAACTGAAGTTAATCAAAGCGAGAAAATTGGAGAGTGAAATGGGCAAGAAAACATGACCTGTTGCCAAGAAGTTTATGGAGCCTGAGGATCAAATCTTCTTCTTGATCTGATATATTGCCTCTCTTAATGTTAGGTCTGAGATAATTCAGCCATCTTAGTCTACAACTCTTCCCACACCGATTGAGACCTGCAAAATTCAGAAACCCATTAAACCAAATTTACTTCTCATATCTCTGGAGTTGGAATATACAAGATGAAAAAAAAGGAAAGGAGTGAAAGAGCAGCAGCACCTGCTTTGGCTGCAATGGACTTCCACCTTTTTGCTCCATGAATGGCAATAACCTCAGCCAGTTTTTGATCTTCTTCTGCAGTCCAAGCGCCTTTATTGACTCCGCCATTCCTCATATTTTCTGCCTCATTTATGTCTCCTTCAACTTGACTCACTTTTCTTTTCACAGACTCCTCTTCAGTCATTGGAACTTTAAGAGATAGAGATGGAAAGAACAAGAGTGGGAGAGAGAGAGAGAGAGTTTATGGTTTAGAAGAGTGCTTTATTTCTCCTTAAGAGGCGAAAATATAACAGGGATCTCAGCAAGCAACTAGAGACATATACAAAGAAATTGGAATAATTTTTTGGGTTGGCAGCATTTCAGGAAAAGGACACACTCTGATCATGAGCTCGATGATTGAGCGAGATATAAAGTCTGCCTCTAAATAGTTAACAACAGCTAGCAAACACATACTGTTTAAGAAACAGTGAAGGGAAGTAAAACTTAGGGAAGTAGTAAAAGTTTATTGGAATTAATGTTTTGCACAATGGATCTTGTTGTTGTATTCTGAATGAATGAAAGCCAGGAACTGTCATGAAATTCAGAAAAAAGGAAAGAGGGCTTTAGAGAGAGAGAGAGAGAGAGAGGCCTCGAATTTAGTGAAGAATCTATGTATGATAATGGAAAGGGGAAGGAGAGATGATTTTAGAGAGAGACAGAAGGAGGACAAAGTGAAAAACTAAGCAGAGAACAGAAAAGTATTGTCTCGAAATAATACAACTTTTTCAGAGGCCATAGAAAGGAGAGAAGATCAAAACTCTTTTTATTTTTATGATCACTATGCATGAATTTGCATTTTCATTGGTTTCAACTTTCATATTCCTATTTCTCTGTCCAAACCTGACTTTTCACCAACTACTGTGCATTTTATATATGAATTTCATCAGAAAAACCACCTGTACTTTCTTTCTTTCACAACATCAGAACAAATGGAAACTGTTGAACATGTTTTACTTTAAGTTGTTGAGGTTAGGTAGTGAAATTTAACCATACCCATTTCCTAATTCTCATGCATACCTCTTACTTACGTTTAATGTATAAGCTTTTAACTTGCTTTATATGATATTGTAGCATCGACTTCCAGAAAGATCAAGCTTGAAGTCTTGTAAGTCAAATTTAATCTATTGCAGAGACCCTCGATACATCGAGTCTTTTGTCAATAAAATAGTGTTGATAGAGGAACCTTTGGCCGGCGATTTTAGTCAACATCGGGAAAGGGGTAATGCGTAGAGGATTGGACAGGCTTGCTTTAACCTTGCTAAATAACTTGATTCCCAAGCATTGTCCGAACAAGGTCAGACATGGTCCATTCAAGGGTAATAATCAACACAAATTTGAGGTAGCAGTACTAACTTATCGAGTTGCAAATTATAAATTCATGGACCAAATGTCTTGTGAGCCGTGATAACTTTTTAAAAAAAAATTGTATCATAATTACAAAGGGAAATTCTAACACCGGGCTCATAGAAAAGGTGGTAAAAAATTGTAACATTTTGAATTATGTTCGGGTCGATGATAAATACAATATTTCATTAAAATTCGAAAATGTGGTTTAAAATTAAAATAAGAAACCAAATCTGAATATTTATAATATTAATGTGATACTCCTTTAAAGCTGAAACATAAATTCGGATCTCAAACCTTAGATTTATCTGTTTGTCTTTTTACATTAATGAACAGCTTCGTAGATCCAGCTCAATTTTCTTTTTTTAATTTTTTTTTAAAAACCTATAATAATTCATCATGGATATAATTTAATTCTTATTTTTACTTTCGAAATTTTATTTTAATAAAATTTTTAAAAGTTTTTTTTTTTTTTTTTTAATTTTATCCCCTAAGATTTTTAGAATTCCTATTTTACTCCCTCGAAAAAAAAGCTTTAGTAATTGACCACGCAGATATTATTCTATTTGAATTTTTTTTTATTTAGACTTTTCTTAAAGTTTTAAAAAGCATTGGAAGGATTTTCATACCTTTATAACAAATGTTTTGTTCCCGCTCTAACTAATATAAGAAGTACTCGTGTTTAGCTTTTGCATAGGAAGATGGATGGCTTTGCTTCGCACTATAAATATGAGCTGACAGCCAATTTAATGGAGGGCAGTGAGGAAGATGGGGCTGAGGGAAGGTCTCAATTATTTTGCCCAATCCCAATACAATCTCAATCATCCAATTATGGAATTAATTTCTTTTACTTGATTTGATTCAAAACAACTCACTCTCTTCATTTAAGAAAGAAACAAAAAACCCCATATTTTTGGAGTTTTTAGACTTGTTGATGCAGACTCTAGTCAAGTCTACTAGTCTGGTAGTACTTGAGCTGACTTGAGTTAGTATCGAGCTATAATGGTGTTGAACTTTTAACTCGGTAGAATTGCCTAGGTGGGTATGATCTCTCTACTCATCTTACTTCTCATATGACATCACTCTCGAGTCTAGGCAGCATTCAAGCTAACTTGAGTTAGTACTAACCCAAAATGGTGTTGAACTTTTAACACGGTAGAATTGTCTAGGTGGGTATGATCTCTCTACTTATGTTACCTCTCGTATGGCATCGCTCTCGAATCTATATAAGAGCTTGATTGTGTCATGGAGAGATATCAAGAGCTAGGTTTAACGACCTAGCAACACGTCCCATTGTTTCGAACTCTCTTTTTAGAATGGAACCTCTTGACACGTGGGCCTCAAATAATTTTTCTTTTTTTAAAAAATGTCCATTATAAAGTCTACATAGACCACTAGGTTAGGTTTCATTGATTTATATATGGGCCTGTCTGATTGAAACACAGAATCCTATTTGCTTTCAAGCCCAGTGGGCTTTCTTTGCTCCAATTTGGCCCATTTTCCTGGATCGCCCTCTAATTCTAATTAACCTCTTACTCGTCAATAATAATAATAATAATAATAACCAATTTCAATTTTAAGGTTTGCGTATAAATAGCGTAATGAACTTTATAATATTTTTAAGTAGTTAGGCCTTGCGTTGACTTTGATTTCGAGCAAGCAGCAAAATTGGTTGACGTCTTGACACCTAGGATGACATCATGAATCATGGACGAGGCTCGAAAGTGTTGAAGATTGTTGGGAGAGAGTCCCACGTTGGTTAATTTAAGGAATGATCGTTCAAGATGTCTTGGTGGTCAAATGGTAGATATGTGTGACTAAAAATCTCGTGCTAAAGAGTACGGAGGTTTGAGTCCTCTTCAAGGCGTAGTGTTGAGAATGCCCCTTATTATTGGAAGGAATGGTAAAGACCTGTCCGGGATGAAAGCATGTAAAAGGGGTTTTGAACGTCGATGCAACCATGGACAACATGTCCTGGACATGCAAGATCGTGACATCCTCCCTCACTCAATTGGTTGACGTCCCTGTCAACCATCCCGGACAAGCAAGACGAGGACATCTATTAAATTTTTTTAGGAGGAACAAATGACTATCGATCAAACTTATTCTATTTTTACAATGCAATGGCTAGCTGTTCACGGACTAGTTATACCTACGTTTCTTTTTTAGGGTCAATAACTGTTCCCACGTTTCTTTTTTAAATTGAATCGTATAAGTCTTTACTCGGGTTATTACTCATCAACTTTTAAATAGAATACACTTCTGAATAACAAAACTTTTGTGAATATCTTCATCCTATCCGTATTTTTAAAAAAGTAATTTATTTGATGTAATTTAATTCGGAAAATTTTTAAACGACCAATGATAATTAGCAGTTTAAAGTTTTCTAACAAGACAGACATATAAAATAGAGGAGGGATCGAGAATATACAGAGTCAATGTGTTATAGACACATCTACTTTATAAATATTTATAAATAAAAGAAAATAATAACAGAATAAGGAATATCAGATAAAAAAGCTACTATATAAGAAAAATAATTAAATAATTAAGATCATATTTAATAACTATTTAATTTATTTTTTTAAATAATTAAGCAGTTTTATATATAAATTTACTATAAAAATAAATTTAAAAAATGTGGATTGTTTCTAGAATCTTACTAAAAATAAAAGTAGTGATAAGAAATTCAAAATAAAAGAATTATTTGTTATATAGATTGGGTGCACAACGGTAGATGAAACGGAGCGGGCAGCAGGCGGATAGGAAGGGCGAGCAATGTCGTCTTGCGCTTAATGGGTATACATCACATTTGATTCAGATTTTTCTGCTTTTGATTTTGATTTCTTGTTCGTTCTTCTCTCCATTTCTGATTATACACTTTATTAATTCAAATCCTGTTCTTCAATTCTTTTTCTGCTAACCTATTCTGTTTTCTGCTGTTTGGCTCTCAACTGTTCTTATCAACTAAAAATCTTCACCATATGATTTGATTTCTTGGAATGCCTTCAAATTTTCATTTGAACATCAGTTCTCCATGGTAGGATAGGATGTGATTGAGTTCTGTTGAAAGAACAATAGAACAACAAACCCTAAAGAGGAGGCAAAATTTATACAAGTCTATTGCTAATAGATATTGTTCGGCTTTAACTTGTTATGTATCGCTGCTTCACGATTTTAAAATACGTTTGTTGGGGAGAGGTTTTCATACACAATTCACCTCCCTTAGTGACCTAACGTTCTTCCTAGTATACTGTCTAGTGACTGACTATAATACTATTGTAACAACTCAAGTTTATTAACTCGTTACGTATTGCTATTGGCCTTATAGATTTAGACGATGGAATGAAAATCAGTTCAATTTCCCAGTTCACCATATTCATAATCTACAAAAAGAAATCTAGCCAATATGATAGAAGAATCAAAATATTGTAGAACTGGAGATGAATTTGGTCAGCCTCAAAATAGAAAACTGAACAATATCCTACAATACTGAATAGCTAAATTTGAAGGAGTGTGGGAGCTGCTGAATAAGAGATTGTTTGGAGTTTGGACAGAACTGGCAACTGCAGAATGCCAATCCTTCTGCTATCAAACAGTGAAGCTGCAAGATTCTTTCACATCTGCCTTCTCCTCAGAAGAGGTTCGGTAACCCTCAATCATTTTAGTAAATATTGTGTTCTTTTGAATTTTTTATTTTGGGTTTTTCCTCGAAAGGCATTTTCACGCCTTTATAAAAAATGTTTTGTTTTCCTACTCAATTGATGTAGAATCTCACAATACACCCTCTTTCGAGGCCCAGCATCTTTGCTAGCACACTGCCTCGTGTCCACCCTCCTTCATTGGCACATCACTCAGTGTCTGATTCTGATACCATTTGTAATAGCCCAAGTCCACACCGCTAACAGATATTATCTTCAAGGTTTTTAAAATGCATATACTAAGAAGAGATTTCCACTCCTTATAAAAAATGATTCGTTCTTCTCACCAACCAATGTGAGATCTCAGATATACCCACCTCAATCTTATTAAATTGTAAAGTGTTAATCTAATCTTGGGATAATTTTTGTTCTTAAAAGAAAGTAGGAAAAACAAAGACCCTACTGGTCAGGAAAATGAAAGTGCATTTAGCTATGAAGTTAGAAGAGAATCTAGCAAATTTCCTGGTTGTTTGTTCCAACCAAACTAGCAAGGCTGCATACTTTGAAACATGTTTCTTACAGAAAACGACAGCGAAGTGTAAAAAATAAAATATTAAATAAAATAAAGCAAAGGACAGGAAACCTCTCTTGAAAATCCTGCAGTTTACATTCAAAACTTTAGCAAAAGAAAAGCTTCCCTGACCACAAACTAAGACGGTACTTCACTCACTGACAAGTACTCTTTTGGCCATAACCCAAAACTCCATTATTGATTCTTTAACCATCTGCACAGAGAGACAGAAACAGAGGAAAAAAAAAAACAGAGGTGAAGTGAGAAGGAAACTGTCAGATTACAGCTGAAGAACTAAAGGTATTCATAACCCAATAAAATTTCCATTTTGTATACTTGAATTTGAGGCTAAATCAAGCCAGGAATCCGAGTTTTTTGGTGGGCAATCCTCAAAGAAATGGAGTAGCGGCTTCTGGGTTTCACCATCTTGTTCTTGTTCTTGTTCTTCTTCCTCTGCTTTAGCTGATTTTGACGATTTATTGAAATCTGTGCCCAAAACAAAGCAGTGTTGCTCTTGTTCTTGCCTTGCCTGTTTAGAATTGTAAATTTGGTGGCTTTGAGTAACAAATTGGGAGCATCCTTTGTAAGAATCCATCGCTATTGGCTGCTGATTATTATAAACCTCAGCAACCGAGGGAAAGAAAGCCTGCACGCCAACGCCCTCTCTTGAACCATTAATATCCCTACTTAACACACAACCAACAACCTTTAAACGCATATCGTAAACAACCCATCAAAGAAAAAGAACACATTTTTTTGAAACCCTTTGTTTTTCACCGACCTGTAATCTTTATCAGCTTGAGAATGAGTCCCTGAGTACAAAAAGAGTTGAGGGTTTGTATTATTTGAAGGGAAATCAGAGCAGGGAGGTCTGGAGGAGGAAGATTGAGTATACATAAATGGATGAATGGAGGATTCATGATAAGCAGCAGCAGCAGGAGGAGGAGCTTGGTGATATGATTGAGTTTCACAGGTCATTGAAGATGAAGAAGAAGAAGAAGAAGAGGA
Organism: Cucurbita moschata; assembly: GCF_002738365.1. Classification (NCBI taxonomy): domain Eukaryota; kingdom Viridiplantae; phylum Streptophyta; class Magnoliopsida; order Cucurbitales; family Cucurbitaceae; genus Cucurbita; species Cucurbita moschata. The sequence goes on from NW_019268536.1 coordinate 3,165,546, forward strand.
AGAAGAGATTTCCACAGGCTTTCTTGAACGATTTCTGCCTCTATGCATGTGTTTCTCGCAGTATTTGGAGTCTGGAAAAGCTTCTTTTGAGCATCTCCATTTTTTGCCATCTGTTCTTCTGCACCTTCCTGGTTCTGGGTCTGTTTTTCTGCCAAAACCCATCTCAAAACACCCCCACCCAACTGAGAAAACACAATAAAACAGTCAAATTTAGTGTAATATGCTTGTAGTTGCATATGAAACAACCGTGACTTACTGGGTTGGTGAGGGAAAAGTCTTGCAGAAAGGGAGGAATCCAAGCTTCTTTTCACAGAGAAGATTAGATCAGGAGGGATTGGTACTCCTGAAACCATGTATTTGAAGATCAAAGCTTGGTGTTCTAGTTCTTGCCATTGAGTTGGTGTGAAAGGAGAGGTGGTGCAGGTCTTTGGACTTGAATTCATTGTTCTTGAAAGCTTGAAAGACAGAGAGGTGGAGGGTACGTTGTTCTTGGGAGGTGCTAGTTTTTTTATGGGTATTTCTGCAAAGTTCATAGGCTGTGAAAGCTTCTTGGTTCCTGTCAAATGATGGCTTGCAGTGTGCAGTTAATATGAGTACTCCTGTGTTGGGTTCATTGCTGGTTTTGTCTCTGAGTAGCTTGCAGAAACTCACATACAAATGGATAAAAGAAAGAGAAAAGGAAATGAAATATGATAGACACACCCTTCATTTTGCTCTCTCCACATCATATTCCTTGAAAAAAGTGCCATGAGATTTTGCAAAACTGCTGAAACAATGTGGTGTGGTGTGATGTACCTTCACAAACTCACTCTATCAATACGAACAAATACACCTGCAGGTGTCATCTCCCTATTGCACGCTCAGGAGGCTGAAGAATCTACCAAAACCCTACCCTTTATAACATTAACTTGGCCTACTTTTGCCTCTTCTCTTTCCCTCAGTTTTATACTGATATTTTGCCCCTTTACTCTGGGTTTCTTCTGCTTGGTTGGTGGGTTCCCTTGAGTCATAAATCCTTCTCTATGATCCAGTGGTTAGAGAGAGTAACGAACCATTTTTTATAAGGATGTAAAAACCTCTACGCGTTTTAAAATGGTGAGGCTGACGGTTAGATAGGGTAACAAAGCATTTCTTACTAGGGGGTGGAAATCTCCCCTTAACATATGCGTTTTTAAACTGTGAGACTGATGATTAGATATGGTAACGAAGCATTCCTTATAAAGATGTGAAAACTTCTCCCTAACAGACGTGTTTTAAAACTATAAGATTGACGGTGGGAGAGGGTAACAAAACATTCATTGTAAGGATGTGGAAGTCTCTCCTTAACAGATGCGTTTTTAAATCGTGAGGTTGACAGTTATAGAGGGTAATGAAACATTCATTATAAGGATGTGGAAATCTCTCTCTTACCGACACGTTTTAAAATCGTAAGTTTGACGGTTATAGAGGGTAACGAAGCATTCGTTACAAGGGTTTGAAAATCTCTCCCTAACAGATACGTTTTAGAACCGTGAGGCTGACGGTTGGAGAGAGTAACAAAGCACTCATTGTAAGGATGTGGAAGTCTCTCCCTAACAGACGCGTTTTTAAATCGTGAGACTAACGGTTATAGAGCGTAACGAAGCATTCATTATAAGGATGTGGAAATCCCTCTCTAACAGACACGTTTTAAAATCGTGAGGTTGACGGTTATAGAGGGTAACAAAGCATTCCTTATAAGGGTGTGAAAACCTTTTCCTAACAAACGCGTTCTAAAACCGTGAGGTTGACGGTTATAGAGGGTAACAAAGCATTCCTTATAAGGGTGTGAAAACCTCTTCCTAACAAACGCGTTAGAGAAGGTAACAAAACATTTTTTATAAGGGTATGAAAACGTCTCTCTAACAGACATGTTTTAAAAGTATGAGACTAACGACAATATTTAACCGATCAAAATAGACAATATTTACTAGTAGTGATTTTGGGCTCTTACCCACTAAACTTCATTATACTCGTTAATGAGCTAACACCCATTTGAAGCTCTTACATTTGTACTTAGCTCACAATCTGTGTGCAATATAATGATTACAAAGGGAATTGAATTAATGAATTGGGTTTTGTAAAACTGTAACTCTTTTGTTAATGGAAAGGACAGAAGATATTAGGACAAACCAAGCAAGGGACTATTGGTCAGTGGGAGGTTCCAATTTGTTTGCTTGCAATTCAAAGCTCTCTCTTTTTTCTTTTGTTCATGTCAGGGAAGTGCCAAAACTGTTCACACACCATCAGAGGACTCTGTCCTAAGACACATGCCCTTCTTTCTCTCTCTTACTGCCCTTCTTTCTCACTCATGTCTCCTTGTCCTTGTTCTTTATTGTGCTTCCCAACCAACTCAACTTTCCACTCATTAACCCCCAAAGTTTCCTCTTTCCATATCAGTCACTCTCTCATGCTTCCTTTTGAACTCCATTTTCTGCTGCACACTCAGGCTCTGAGGGCTCACCCCATACCCCCAAGATGCTTTCAGGACTGACTCAGTGATACCCTTTTCTTTTTTCTTGCTCAAGTGGGGGGTTGGTTTGGATTGGGTTGGCTTGGCTTGATAAAGAGATTAAAGCTTTGCTTGTTTTAGAAGTTTCTTTTCCTTTTGGTGGACTCATCTTTGCAAACTAGATGGAGTTTGCTTCGTTTCCATTATGAATGTTACTCTATGCTTACTTTCTACTCCCAATAACATTTGCTTCTCACAAAGATATTCATTGGGATGCCACCCTGACTTACTCCATATCTGTTGGATATAGACATAGTTTAATGGTGGTATCTATTTAGATCCTAAACTTTCTTAACTCAATCTATTTAGACTAATCGTTAATGATTTACAATTAGTTTTGTGAATCTCACTTCGGTTGGAGAGAGAAACGAAACACTCCTTATAAGGGTGTGGAAACTTCTCTATAGTAGGTGTATTTTAAAATCGTGAAGCTAATGACGATATGTAACAGGCTGAAGTGGACAATATCTGCTAGCGGTGCACTTAAGCTGTTATTGTGGTATCAGAGCCAATTACTGGTGGCATGCCAGCGAGAACGTTGGGTCCTCAAGGAGGGTGGATTGTGAGATCCTACATCAGTTGGAGAGCAGAACGAACATTTCTTATAAAAGGTGTGGAAACCTTTCAACAGTAGACGCGTTTTAAAACTGTGAAGCTAATAACGATACATAATGGACTAATATCTGCTAGCTGTGAGCTTAGACAATTACAAAGGGTATCAAACATATTCTTAGAAACTGTTTGATCAAGAATCTGGCAACTCATTTGAATCATACTTTCACCTTCAAATCTTGTGCTGTTTCTGGTACAAGAAGATCCACTACATCTCTTCCTATCTTCTTAATTTAATCTACCTTTTGATCATCACAACTACATATTTCACAGCTCACAATCACTACCTTCATCACTTGTCGAGCTACTTACTCTGGAACCGGAACTCAAGACTCAATCCTCAAGAAGAATCAATTCCTTATAAATCTCAGCCATCAGATATGCCACGTACACTTCATGGCTGATCCCCATTACGCTGTACTTCACCACACCCAATCTCTTCATCACTTCGCCTACACTTATCGCTTGGAACAAATCCGACGTGTTGGTTTGGTTGGTGTGAGATTCCCCAAAGAAAACAAGCTGGGTATGGACAGATTGAAGCTTCACGACAAGTCTCTAACTTGGAAAAAGAATTGGCATTTGTAATTCCCCAAAGAACAAGACAGGGCTTGTTTAGGTTCGTTTGTTTGGATGTCCAGAATTGCATTGTTGTGTCTTTGTCATCCCAAACGTGGCTTGGCGACATGTTGCAGAGCCTGAAGTTGAGCTTCCACCATGTTTTGAGTATTGAAATGGCGAGAGAGAGGATGGGATGCTAATGGAATAAGATGAAAGGGAAATGGGAAATTAAAAATGGAAGAGAAAGAAGGAGAAGACACCGGAGCTGATATCACTATTTGTGAGAGAAACAGAGTGATGTGTATGAAAAACAGGGGCTTTGTGTTCATAAGGAGTGGTACGTGTAACAGCTGAAAAGGAGTAAGGTTGAGTGGGAAAAAGGGTTATGAAGTTCTTCATGTGATATTAAGAAAAATGAGGCCATGTTTGAATTATAGTTTATTTGTTGATCAGTTGGAGAGGGGAACAGAACATTGTTCGTAAGGGTGTGGAAATCTCTTCCTAATAGACGCGTTTTAAAACTGTAAAACTGACGACGATACGTAATAAGCCAAAATGGACAATATCTGTTAGTAATGGGTTTGAGTTGTTACAAATGGTATTAGAGCCAAACACTAGGCGGTGTGCCAATGAGGATGTTGGCCTTCAAAGAGGTGGGTTGTAAGATCGCACGTTGGTTGAAGATGGGAACAAATCATTCCTCGAAAGGGTGTGGACAATATCAGCTAGAAGTGGGTTTGGACTGTTACAAATGGTACCAGAGCCAGTCACTAGGCAGTATGTCAGCGAGGAGGCTGGCCCCCCCAAGTGGACCCCAACCACAGAGAGGAACGAAACATTTCTTATAAGAATGTTGAAACCTCTTCCTACCAGATAGATTTTAAAATTGTGAGGCTGACGACGATATGTTACAAACAAAAGCGGACAATATATATTAGCGGTAGACTTGAACTATTACAGTATAGTTACTAATAGTCGTTACAATATGAATTCTATTCGTTAAAGCTATAATTTTTTTTACATACGTCTAACCGATGTATACTATTATATTGGCAATGAAAAGATACCTTACTTCCAAACCGAACACTTTTCCCCTGCCCATATTATCTACTTTTGCAATCTTTTTTACAATTGTAGTTCACTTTTTCACTTTTAAGACAGCCATGCTCGTCTGATAAGAGCCTTTCCACATAGATTCCTTAACCCATGCCACCATTTTCCTCCATATAAATCTCTTGTTTCCCATCTAGTTTTTGCTCAACAAGCAACCTTCTTCATAAAACTCAAAACCATGGATAGTAACTATGGCGCTTACACGAACCAGATCTCGTCTCAGAGACCACTGGCCATCGTCTTGGCTCTTGCTTCTGCTGTGGTGCTTTCACCATTAAGAGCTTATGAATCCAGATGGAGCTCTGGATTTGTTCTTCCACTGGTTCTTTTGGTGCTTATAATCGCCATTAAGACATCTTCGTCTTGCTCATCCATGTCCACGGACAGAAGGGAGAGAGATTCTGCAATTCTCTCGTCAGATCCTTCATGGGTTCTTAAAATTGGGAGCTCCTCCTGGGGACTTGCAGGGCTTTTAATGATGTTGATTTTCGGGCTTTCTTGGCAGAGTTCTGTTAAAGAATTCCTCTGGAGATAGAGAGCCTAATAATTTGTACTGTTGGGACCTGATATGGATTATTATAATGAAATCTTTAAAAGGTAAACTTAAATTATATAAACATAGCAAAGGCCAGCAACCAGTACATCAAGGAGTAATCTAATGCAGATATGTACAGATACTTATAATTATATACAACAGAACCTGATCCATAATTGAAGCATTGATATTTGTAGTGTAATCATAGGAATGGGGCAATGAAGCCACTGTCAGCTCCTCCAACCAGCAGGCTGTGGAGTTGCTACAGTAAAGCCTCCCTCGTACATTCGCTGGATTTCTTCCCGGTATTCAATCAACGACTTGTCGGGTATTGGCGGGGTCAATTCAACCACGTCCCCCATCTTCAGCTTGCACTTAGGGTCGCTCACAGGCTCATGGTTCAGTCTTGGTCTCAACTCCTCCTTTATTGGGAACCTATAGTGAGCCCATCTTGTGCTTCCTCTTCCTGCTCTTTCTAAAAGATCCATCATCGTTGTGTTAGCTGGGAATTCCTGGACCGACATCTGGTGATAACCGAAACAAAGCGTTTTTCAAATGTTAAAAGCTGCACTTTCGCATAACTAAACAAAAACAACAAGAATAATAATCATAGACCTTTTCGTTTTCAATCATTATGACAAACAAAGGCCCATCCTGGAAGCAGTGAGGTTTGTAAGAGTATGAACAATCAGACGAGTGAAAAGGGAAGTTGCAGGGTGGTTTGATGGAACCGATAGAAGATCGATCTCGGTTCATGGTTTCACAATGCCAGGTGAGAACCCATCTGGCCCATTCAACCATCTGGAGCACAAATGAAGAGTGCTTAGAGTCACCCTCCTTGTATCTCCAATGTGCAGCAAACCCAAACTCAGCTTGCAAATGCATTTCCTTGGTCCGAATTTGAACTTCAAGCGGGACATCACCTTCACCCCTTACTACTGTGTGTATAGATTGATACCTGATTACAAGCAGATCATATAAGAGAAGAGAGATAGAGTAAATATGAAGCCACTGAATACTGCTTTTAGATAAATAAATACCCGTTTAACTTCGGTTTACTTATGTAGTCCTTGAGCTTTCCCGGTACTTCGGGCCATAACTGACGAACGATTCTCAATGCTTCATGGCAGTCCTCTTCATTTTCAACAATGAGTCTCAATCCATGAATATCATGGATTTCATTCACGGTCAAATTCTTCCTACAAAAAATATCAAATTTACCTAAAAATAAGAATCGCGAACACGAGAGAACGAGAGAGAGAGATGGAAGGCTGAAGACGTACTTCAACATTTTGCGGTGAATGCTGTAGACACTTTTGTGCCGCCCAGTTACAACATGGTAAGAGATTCCATTATCCTTGAGAGCTCGCTCTAATTTTTGAATTGCAGAAAATATAATTGCTTCATCATATAAACCCAGCAGCTTGGAGGACAAATCTTCGTGCAATTCCAAATTAAGATGCTTAAAACACAGGTTTTCTAGCTGCTCCTTCCAACTGTAAATTCCAAGGCGATTAGCCAAAGGAACAAAAATCTCCATAGTCTCCTTTGCAAACCTTTGCCGCTTGATCAGAGGCAATGCATCTAAAGTCATCATATTGTGTAGACGGTCTGCTAATTTAATAAGGACAGCTCTTGCATCAGCCATAGCAAGGAACATGGTGTGCAAGCGGTCTGCCTCAACGATTCTCTCAGCGGTATCATGTTCACGAGCAAGCTTGCTTAAATGACTTAGCTTAGACACCTAAAACGAAGTACAAGAGAGATAGGTTAGGAACTTATTCTTCATCAGAATTTCTTTTTGTCAGGAGGCGGGGAAACCAGTCAGATATGTAATTCTAGAAAAGCGCAAGAATGTAAAGAAGAACGAAATATACAAAATGAGCTGTCTAATACGAGAAATATAGCGTGTGTTTTAGCCCAAATTTAAGATTAGTTTTGCAGTCATGTTCTATGCCTAATTCTAAGTCATCTATTCCAATGACAAAGAAAGTGTGGACTGCAAAGTATCTTACCCCTTCAACCAAATCAGCAACCTCAACTCCAAATGTCTCCAATATATAGTCATGACTCAAAAAAGAATCATCAAGTGTGTCGTGCAAAAGCCCTGCAGCAACTACTGTGGAATTAGCACCGACAAGCGCGAGCATCACTGCTGTTTCCACACAATGTTCCAAGTAAGGATCGCCACTTGCACGCATCTAAGGAAGAACGAGAAACACCATTAAAGGAAATTTCTTAATGAATATCATCAGTACTCAAGAGTCAAGACAGTAACAACAATGTCAATATCAAGGGATAGTGTTACCTGTCCCCTATGTGCTTTCTCAGCCTCATTAAAAGCCTTAATCACAAACTCGTCACAAAAGATTTTGTGCTTTGATTGTGCACTTTGAAGCAAATCCTTCACATACGACTTGGAATTACCTTCCGTAATACTGTCCTCCATATTGAAAGTCAATTCATCTCCAAACAAAGCAGATGAACTCGCATCTAACCTATCACTCGACACCTCCAATCTCGGCGAATCATAATCCACACACGAACCCAATGCATTTCTCACAAACCCATTGAACAGCCTGTTGGTACTTCCTCGTCCATGAAAACTACCATCCCCGCTTCTTTCTCTTACAGTCCATAATGGAGGAGTTCTCGCCGCCGACCCAACCCCACAACTGCCACAGGAAACCGGACCCTGGAAAACTGATACTGGGCTCTGATCCCGATTGAAGAATGACCCAATGAATTTATTTGGGGAATAACGGAACGAGGAACTCAATTCTTTAAGCTCCTCTCCTTTATCATGCTTAAATGAACCCAATTCTTCTCCACCACTTGAAATGCTCGATGACGACGAGGAGTGCCTCAGCGCAGTCGACGAGAACAAACTCGACAACCCCCCAACCATCGGTTTTTGGGATGAAGTGGCAGTCGAAGACGCCAACGACGAGGACCGAGAGGTGAAGTCTAAATCACATGATGCATGAGCGTTCATCTGGCAAGGGTGGGGAGAGGAACAAATAGTACTCGGTGGGCTAGTATACAGCGCTATAGTTGGAACAGCCATGGCCTTTTTTTACTCGAAATACCACCAATACCTCAAGAAACCCACACAATTTCCAGCAAAAAAGAAAAAAACAACCAATGCTAAAGCAGATCAAGCGAATTCTTCAGCAACCAATATTTTCTTCCCCTTTTCAAACGATTCGACACACGCCAAGCTTTTTCTGTACGCAATCAAATGAATGTAGCAGAGAGTACAGATTCCACGAATATTCAGCAAAAAAACTACAGAAAAGAACCAAACAGAGCAAAGATTCAATCAAATTTCAACCAAGAAGCACTGCAGGAGAATATGAAACGCAATACAGTAGCGACAAATTCATCAAAATCGAAAGGAAAAGAGAAGAAAAAAACATGAATCAAATCAAGAACTAAAATCGAAGAAATCTAAAATAGGAAGCCATCGCCCTAATCTTGGAGGAGAAGGTCACATACCTTGGAGGAGAAAGTGAGAAGCAGAACGAAGCGAGCGTTGGTTCTGTGATTTTCTAGTAATCTCTGTGCGTCTCAATATTGCTTGGCGTCCTCGAACTGGAAAACTTGAAATTACCATATTACCCTTTTCAATTTGTACCCCAGAAAAATCTATAGATTTAATAATTATTAATTACCAATTAGTAACACTTTTATTAAATAATTTTTTTTATATTATACAAATAAAATAAAAACATCCCAATTATATAATGAAATTAAAATAAACAAATATCCATTTATATCTACTAAATGTAATAAATATTATTTACCCACGCATGCAACTAGTTCAAATGGGTCCACCTTATTTTATTTTATTTATTTATTATTATTATTTTGTGGATGCTATTGCTACTATTTAAATAAAAATAAATATTATTTTTTCGTTCAATTATTCAATCCGCGTTCCTTTACTAAAATTCAAGCAATTGCGTTATATGTACTAAAGTTAACAATTAATTAATTTAATTGAAGTATTAACTTTAGGTATGATAATTTAATGTTTAATGAACTATAATATAGTATTAATGAAGTTATAATATAAGGTTTTATCCTAAAGTTAATAAATAATGGGAGTAATTATTAGGAGGTAGTAGGGGCTGTATCGACAATGTACATGTAGTGAGTTGAGTTGTTAACCGCCCGCCTTCTGGAAGATGTATGGATAAGGACAAATTTGGGAATTGTTTATTTAATTAAATAGCTAATTTAAGATTCTGTTGGGAATTATTTATTTAATTAAAATAGATTTGTGTAAGCTGAAAATAACACGTGGCCGGCATACAGAAATTACAAGGTCTTCACAGGCCACCACAAGGGTCGCCACGCGCCGCACGTGATGCCCATTGGGTGTGTCGTGTTTGTTGTACACAATCAACGGGGGTGACCCCCTTCGACCTCGTTGTTCTTTAGTTATATTTGGTGGAATTTCTTATCTGTAATATTATATCAACATCTGTTTTTATATTACGTGAAATATTTGTATGGTATGATTAATATTTTTGTTGAATATGTAATAATATTTACATGTCAAAATAAAAATGAAAGAAAGTATATCACGAGTCTGAATGAGATTTTATAAATTCTTACAATCATTTTTTTTTTTTTTTGGTGGTATTTCACCCCTAATCACGACTCATCCACCGATTTAAACATTTAAACCTCCACTTCGTTTCATATTGGTCACAGATAGATTACTTAGGTTTGGGTCTATAAAAGTGGCATTTACCCCATGAGGTAAAGACTCACTTTCACTACGGCTCTAATGGGTTCCCTTATCCAAGCCACTGCCTATGAGTAGTCGGCTCATTCTTCAATAGGCACGCGGTCAGAGTCTTACACTCCTCCCACTACTTTGAAACTTACAATTTCATGCTTTATTTCACTATTTCACTCTTCGATGGGTTCTTTTCACTCTTCTCTCACGATACTACTTCACTGTCGGTCACCCAGATTATTTAGCCTTGCAAGGTGGGGCTTGCTAATTGAGTCCCTTCTTCATGTCATAACCAATCGATCTTAAAAATTTGATATTGCAAAACATGGTTCTTATCGTGCAAAAGTCATTTCATTTTAGTACATATGAAACTCAAAATGGTATTTTAAACCAAATGAAATCATCAAATTTCCTCTAGCCATGAAGATTAATTAGAACGTTGGTTTGTATGTTTCTTCACATCACGGCGGAAAGCAGGTAAAAGAACGGTAAAAAAAATAAGCCAAAAAGTACCCGAGGTTCTAAAGATTGTCAAACTCATATATTGTAAAGATTACTTAGCCTGTACAGTACAAACAATTACAAAATGGCAATCTGTTGGGTAATTCCACAGTGATTCACACGATAATAAACAGTTCCTTCAAGAAATGGAGACTACCAACAAAAATTGCTTCAAAACCACTCTAACAGTACTGCAGGAGATTATAACTGCACAGTATAACAAATATCTAGCCAAGCCAAGCCAAGCCATAAAATTTCACACAGGATAATAAATTACTACTAACTACTATCTCTTTGTAAGCATCAAAGATTAGATGATGACACTTTCGTAGTGTTATGTAAAAACAATATCAACTCTCCGAAGCACTAGAGGATACCTGGAACTGTATCATAAGGGTGTGTTGTTCCATGGATATCTCCTTTGCTGAGCAAAAAATGATTTCAGTACTGACGGAAGGTAAGATTCAAGCGACCCGGACGGAGATTTGTTGCTTCTAAAAGTGCCTTCGGAGCAGTGTTTTGATGAATTGCAGTCACCCCGTGGAAAACATGTCTTGATTTCCCACCAAATATTAAGATATCTCCCGATTCCAAAGTAACTTTCTCTGCTTGATCAATGTCACTCCAATCGCCAAATAGGAATTCTGCCGAGTCACCAATGGAGAAGGAGACAACAGGCAACCCTTTCTCCAGACTTTCTTGACTTTCATCTCGATCCTAATGGGAGGAAAAGTAGACAAAGATTATGATGGAAAAAGCATGCAATGCAAACATTAGAGAAAGTTACTTATTGCAGACCTGATGAAGACCCAATCGCCCATTTTGCGAGTAAAAGTTTACAATACAAATGTTTGGTTTCATCCATGGAAGTACACGTTCAGGATTTTTGGTATTGGAATCTTTCCCCATAACCGCATAAGAATCTTTGATTGCCTTTTCAACCAGTTTGTAAAACTCAACAGGCATGTTTGGTGGTGTTGTATTATCAAATGGACGAACATCCCCATATTTACTACTGTCAGGATCCCAATTTTTACCAAGGCACATCATTTTCAAGTGTAGTTTTCCTCCTTCACGGTAACCAGGTTGGTAAAAACCTCCAGCTCCAATGCCAAGATCCCGACATTTTTTTACTATCTTCACCTGCGTCGACCGAGAGAGAGAGAGAGAGAGAGAGAGAGAGAGAGAGAGAGAGAGAGAGAGAGAGAGAGAGAGAGAGAGAGAGAGAGAGAGAGAGAGAGAGAGAGAGAGAGAGAGAGAGAGAGAGAGAGAGAGAGAGAGAGAGAGAGAGAGAGAGAGAGAGAGAGAGAGAGAGAGAGAGAGAGAGAGAGAGAGAGAGAGAGAGAGAGAGAGAGAGAGAGAGAGAGAGAGAGAGAGAGAGAGAGAGAGAGAGAGAGAGAGAGAGAGAGAGAGAGAGAGAGAGAGAGAGAGAGAGAGAGAGAGAGAGAGAGAGAGAGAGAGAGAGAGAGAGAGAGAGAGAGAGAGAGAGAGAGAGAGAGAGAGAGAGAGAGAGAGAGAGAGAGAGAGAGAGAGAGAGAGAGAGAGAGAGAGAGAGAGAGAGAGAGAGAGAGAGAGAGAGAGAGAGAGAGAGAGAGAGAGAGAGAGAGAGAGAGAGAGAGAGAGAGAGAGAGAGAGAGAGAGAGAGAGAGAGAGAGAGAGAGAGAGAGAGAGAGAGAGAGAGAGAGAGAGAGAGAGAGAGAGAGAGAGAGAGAGAGAGAGAGAGAGAGAGAGAGAGAGAGAGAGAGAGAGAGAGAGAGAGAGAGAGAGAGAGAGAGAGAGAGAGAGAGAGAGAGAGAGAGAGAGAGAGAGAGAGAGAGAGAGAGAGAGAGAGAGAGAGAGAGAGAGAGAGAGAGAGAGAGAGAGAGAGAGAGAGAGGAGAATCAGTAAGGAAAGCAATGAAGATCCAGAGTTACGAAAACACTTCCGACAAACCCAGAAATAATAGTGTGGCTCCAATCAAACTACACAAAGAAAACTATCCAAAACCTATATGGTGAACCTCGAATGAAAGGAAAACACAGACCATAGAGGAAGCTACAACCTATCCTACAAAGATCCTTTTTTTTTTCTTTTTCTGCTTGATAACAAATAATCTTTCTTCAGGATTTTTGTAATTATCAGCTAAATGTTGTTCTTCTGGATTGGAGTTTCCATTTGAGCTTAGTGTTTGGACTCCTTTTGTGAGAATTATTATTAGTATTTTTTTTTGAATTTGACCTTGTATATTCTTTCAATGAAAGCTTGGATAGTGAACTTTCCCTACTGGAGATATATGGAAAGATCTTTAACTCAAGAACGGATTCATTTGTGTTTGAGGCTGTTTCTACGATAACAAGATTTTGATATACATCAATTATGCAGTTGATAGAGGAAATCAATGTATACCTGATCACTGAGGGAAATGCCACTCTTCAGATGAACCATTCCTGGTCTCAACACATTTCCATTGTTTCCCTCCATTGCACGCTTCATCTCATTCCTCTTTTCTCTGTTCTTAGATAATAGAGAAGGATTCAGCGTAACAACTCCAGACTTTGGAGGGCATATATCAAAAATTTCGAGGTTCCCTAAAGGCTTCTTATCCTTTGAGTCCTTACAGTCGGAAACATTATTACTTTCTCTTAATTTTATGGTGGCAGTCTGATCTTGAACCATGAGTTCCTGTCCACCAGCATCTGATCTCTTACAACTATCATAAGGAAATGAATCATCGCAACGTTCCCCTTCTGCTGTAGGTTCCCGAATCTGAATTCTTTCTACAGCAGAATGCAAACTCTTCGAAACATTTTGAGCAGAACAAGGCGAGTGTTCGTTGCCATCGGACTTGGATGCAATAGATCCCAATAGTTGTTCAGAGGTATTGCTCATATCATTGCCATCAGAATTGGATGATATAGATCCTATTAACTGTTTAGGGGCAATATCATCAGCTGTATTATGATCCTGCTGAAGATCAACAGCACCAGGAGATGCATCTTTACCGCTATTTAAAGGCCGCCACTGCCACTGTTCAGAACCCAGGGCCTGTTTTTGTCCAAAAGTATTCCTGGAGTTCCTTGACGGGTGAGAACTTCTGTCTTTGAAAGCTCCATTTCTAGGGTTAGAAGAACCAGCAGCAGAAGGCCCCTCACCTCCAGCCTGCTTTTTTTGTTAGAATGTGAAAAGATTAGAAGTAAGCATGAGAGTAAAAACCTAAACTCCATCTCCTTCAACTCGAACTGTTACAATCTATCCCTAACATACACTGTATTTTCATAAATTTGCAATCAAAATTAAACTGTTACAAATTTTACAAATCAGTACTTTTTTTTACAATTTCCACTTTATCTCTATTTGTGTAAGGAATATCATCAATTCTTCGTCATGAAGGAACAAAAAGAAAATAAAGGAAGACAACTGAAATGAACTCAATCAACAGTCAACTCGATATTTTTATAGACATGAAGAACAAACAATTAGTAACAAACGAAGAAAGCAAGAATCAAGGATAGAGGCGAGAAGCGTAAAGTTTGTAAACATTGCGGAGGTTGAAGAAACTTACATGACGGGGACGATAAGTGAAATTATCAGCGGAGCGAGGAAATCGTCCTCTGTTATTCGGATGGCCTCTTCCACCATATCTATGGCCACCATCATTCATGACCTTGAGAAGAACTGGAAACAGAAGAGATTAATCGGCGGAAGTGAATGCCGAGGGGACTGATTGTTTGAAAGGCGCTCGATCAGTTTCAGAGACAAATCTGAAGCATCCACAAGAACAATTAGATTCTTAACATCAACGAAAAGAAATTTCACTCCAATTTCATATTAAAACAACATTCTGTAGCTAGAGAAGGCAAGATAGAGCAGAAACAACAGGAGAAAAAAAAATATTAAATCGTGATTGCAACAATCATAAGACAACAAAATCTTGAAAGAACAAAACGCATTCAAACACGAACAAACCTGGAATCGAAGGAGCGATCGAGAGTAACCGAGAGAGGTTTTGATGCAGAAAGGGTTGGGTTTAATCTGCTTTTTGCTTGTTTCAAGCTTATTCTTTTTTGAAGGGGATGGGAAAAGTCAGTCTAGTTTTAGCAATGGTTTAACGCCGTTTCGTTGCGCGTTCATGGCGTTTCAGATCATTAAAGAAATGCCAAATTATTTAAACGAATATAATCAACTTCAAATGCTAATTTTTTTTTTTTTTTTTTTTGCTGTTAAGGCATGCATATAGTGACGGGTTTAGGCAAGAAAGGTAGAGACATTAGATCATGAATAAATTAGTGTAGTAAAGAGCCAATTAAATTGAAATTTCCGATGAAGGGGCTCGATTTTTGGTTCTAGTAGATTGAGATCACGGCCAGAGAGGAAGAAGGTGGCTAACCACGTAGCCACACAACAAACCCAAAGGAGTTACCATTATTAGAATTAGGTAGGCTTTTAGTCACTATCGTCAAACTGACCATGATAATTGGTACTTTGTGGGAACTATTAAAGGTTCGTCAATTAATTCCTAATAGTGAGCATGTCTAAAACGATAAAAATTTATTGTAATTCTCTTATAATTATGAGTTGGTAGAGATAGGGCTGAGCTCGGGAATGCATAAATTTTATTAGAACCTTACAAGAGCCTTGTGGGTACAGTTAGAGTGTCTCCAACCACTCCCTATTCGTGAACTTGTTCAAATGTGAAATTACCACATAAGCCGATGAACGTTGGGATGCATGAGAGGCACCCCCTACTTATGATTCTTATGCTATGGGGCCTACTAGGAGATACCAACTAAACCATACTAGCGATTCTCCAACCACTCTCTAATCGTAAACTTGTTCGGACGAGAGCAAAAACCACCATGGTAGTTGAAAATTTGGCAGCATGAGGGTCGCCCCCTCCTTTAAGATGTCTTAGAACCTAAAGATAGAACTGATGAGTTAGTAATCTCAAAAGAGTCGAGCCCTAAGAACTAACAACCCACATAGAGCTAAGAGTAGAGGACTTAATAGCGTCCACAGTATTACCTTAAGTTGAGTTTGGGTGAACCAAGTTAGCCTAGGAGAGCCTAAAACTTAGAGACGAGGTTTTTAAGTACGAATAAAACATCAACGATCAACGGAACTAAATAATAAAATATTCAAGCACGAACTAAGAACCTACAAACAAACTACTTATTAAGTACTTTTATAATCATTCATGCTACGTTCGAGAGAGAGTGTGCATGGGGTGTAAGTGGTCGAGATAGAGTTATTATAGCATTTGTTATGTTGTCATGTTGTTTGGTAAACTGCATTCCTGTATATTTTGTACGACTAATTTCTATTTAAACTAATTTAGATCAAAGACAGGTACGAGAGAATTGGGTTGCACCAATAATACGATGTATTGTTGTTGTGCTAATAGTAATTCGGAACAGTTAAGACAGACAGACTTTTAATATTTTTATTTGTTAATTGTATTCAAATTTATATTAAAAATATATAAATATTTAATAGATATATAAATTCAATTTATTTAAAACAAAATATATTCATAGATTAATAAATAATAATTTATATTCAACTTGGTAGTAACTACCATTTATAAAATATAAATTCAACGCTTAGTAAGACTAGGTTGGGCCTTTAGAACTTAGGCCCAATTTAGTACTTTTAAATGGGCCTAATAGGCCCATTTCAAAGGCCACGGTCGACGATGAAGCCGACGCTTCTCATCTCCGATTATTTTATCGAACTCTCGTTTATTCACAGTTGCAGAGCTTAGTCCTTGAAACGACCAGATCTGCATTTGTTCTCTGCGGGTTGAGAGTTCCTCACATCAACCAAACGCATCAAACTTCTCGAGATCTAATTTCCTTCACTTATTTTCATTGTAAATCAGGTAGTTTCTTCAATTCTTGCTGTTCCTTGCAACCTAGATCTGTGAAATTTCCGAATTCTAACTCTGTTTCGTCTCGATTTTGTTCCCTTGATTTCATTTTGTTCAGATCTCAAACCGTGAGAGAAGCAGATATGGAGAAGTCGTGCACTCTGTTGGTGCACTTCGACAAGGGCACCCCAGCCATGGCAAATGAGATCAAGGAAGCTTTGGAAGGGAATGACATTGATAACAAGATTGAAGCAATGAAAAAAGCGATTATGCTGTTGCTTGACGGGGAAACCATTCCACAACTTTTCATCACAATTATACGCTATGTTTTGCCTTCTGATGACCACACCATCCAGAAGCTCCTCCTTCTATATTTGGAGATCATCGACAAGACCGATTCCCGTGGTAAAGTTCTGCCGGAGATGATTCTTATTTGCCAGAACCTACGCAACAACCTTCAGCATCCCAACGAGTATATTCGCGGCGTCACCCTGAGATTTCTCTGCCGTCTGAATGAGACCGAGATCATAGAGCCATTGATCCCGTCCATTCTCACCAATTTGGAGCATCGCCACCCATTTGTTCGGCGGAATGCGGTGCTTGCTGTCATGTCCGTTTACAAACTTCCTCAAGGGGAGCAATTACTGGACAGTGCACCTGAGATCATCGAGAAGTTCCTGACCTCTGAGCAGGACAATTCCAGTAAGAGAAATGCTTTTCTTATGCTCTTCAATTGTGCTCAAGAAAGGGCCATCAATTATCTCTTTACCAACATCGATAGGATGACCGATTGGGGTGAGCAGCTTCAGATGGTTGTCTTAGAATTAGTTAAGAAGGTTTGCCGGGCCAATAAGGCCGAGAAAGGAAAATATATTAAGATCATTATATCTTTGTTGAATTCCCCATCAACTGCCGTCATATATGAGTGTGCTGGAACTCTTGTGTCTCTTTCCTCAGCTCCCACGGCTATTAGAGCTGCTGCGAATACTTACTGCCAGCTTTTGCTCTCCCAAAGTGATAATAATGTAAAGCTTATTGTTCTTGATAGGCTTAATGAGCTTAAGACATCTCATAGGGAGATAATGGTCGAACTAGTAATGGATGTGCTTCGAGCACTTTCCAGCCCAAATCTTGATATTAGGAGGAAAACTATCGATATTGCCCTGGAATTGATTACTCCTAGGAATATTGATGAAGTTGTTATGTTGCTGAAAAAGGAGGTGGTGAAGACTCAAAGTGGAGAGCATGAGAAGAATGGGGAATATAGGCAAATGCTGGTGCAGGCTATACATACATGTGCAATTAAGTTCCCTGAGGTCGCCAGCACAGTGGTACATCTTTTGATGGATTTCTTGAGTGATACCAACGTAGCTTCAGCAATGGATGTTGTTGTTTTTGTACGTGAGATCATTGAGACAAATCCCAAATTGCGAGTTTCTATCATTACACGACTGTTGGATACATTCTATCAGATTCGTGCAGCAAGGGTGTGTTCTTGTGCACTTTGGATCATTGGAGAGTACTGTCTCTCGCTCTCTGAAGTTGAGAGTGGAATCTCTACCATAAAAAATTGTCTTGGTGACCTTCCTTTCTACACAGTTTCGGAGGAAGGAGAGGCACAAGAGTCTTCAAAAAGTTCACAAGTAAGCTCAACCACAATATCCTCTAGAAGGCCTGTCATTCTTGCAGATGGAACCTATGCTACCCAAAGTGCTGCGCTTGAGACTGCAATAGCGCCACCAACCCTTGTTCAGGGATCCTTATCATCTATTGGGAATTTGAGATCCTTACTTCTTTCTGGTGACTTTTTCCTTGGGGCAGTTGTGGCTTGCACGCTTACAAAGCTTGTTTTGAGGCTAGAGGAGGTTCAGCCTTCCAAAGTCGAAGTGAACAGAACCTTCACTCAAGTATTATTGATCATGGTTTCTATGTTGCAACTGGGTGAATCTTCGTTTCTTCCTCATCCAATTGATAATGATTCACGTGACAGGATTGTCCTCTGTATTAGATTGCTAAGCAATACTGGTGATGAAGTAAGGAAGATATGGTTGCAATCTTGCAGACAAAGCTTTGTAAAAATGCTGGCTGAAAAGCAGCGCCATGAAACTGAAGAGATAAAAGCCAGGGCTCAGATATCCTATGCACAGCCAGATGATCTAATTGATTTTTACCACTTAAAAAGCAGGAAGGTAATATACATTTCACCTGTTGTCTCCTGCACATTTTTAGTTTACTATTAGACGCAATTTTCTATTTTTATATGTATCATGGATCATAGAGTTTCGTATAACTAACCGAATGTGTTTGATCCCAATTTGCTTTGGATGAAGATGTCTCGTGTTGTCTCCTGAATATTCTTTTTTAAAATTTATTTATGGCACTATTCTTCTATTTTTCTTGTTTTGTTCCTTGATGTGTAGAGTTTAATATACTTTCTTTCAGTATCTTTCACGTCAACCTACTTTGGATGTAAATATCTCATGCTTCCTCTTGGGGATTTTTTAGTGTGTTTGTGACATTTCATTCTTCTAATTTTTTGTTGTTCTGGATTTTTGTTGGCGTGCAATGACTTACTTATAATGTAATGGACATCAATTTGCATTGAATGTAGCAACTATGGATGCCAATAAACTCTGCTTAGATTTTTTTAAGCATGCATCGGGCTAATGTTTATAGGAAGTTCTAGAAACTCATCCATAATTTCTGTTTCTTGCAAGGAAAGGAGTATGGAACTCATTACAGTATTTGAGTGGTTTACTCCTCTTAATAGGATATTAGTACCATGTCATCATTATGTTGCTTCTTTTTCCCGCCCCAACTGGTTTCTTTGCTCAGACTTGAGCTCGAATGAAATTGAATTCCAGTATTCCTTTTTTATGGTAAAGAATTGGTATAAGATGGCAAAACCCATTTCTATACGTACATTATGGTATTATCTTGGTAGGTAGGGGCTCTGAGAATGAACATTAAGTGTTTTCTGTTGGTCTCAATTCTTAAGTCCCAATTTTCCAGAGAAAACAAGTTACTGTGATGATTAAACTGGAAGTATTCAAGTTTTCATTTTCTAAATCACTGGTTTTCTTGATTTCTTTTGTTTCGTTGACTCTGTATCATTTTTCAGGGTATGAGTCAGCTAGAACTGGAAGATGAGGTCCAAGATGATCTTAAGCGTGCAACTGGAGAGTTTACAAAAGAGGGGGATGATGCAAACAAACTCAACCGCATTCTTCAACTAACTGGATTCAGTGATCCTGTTTATGCAGAAGCTTATGTTACTGTTCATCATTACGACATTGTTCTTGATGTTACAGTGATTAACAGAACTAAAGAGACTCTTCAGAATCTGTGCCTAGAGTTGGCCACTATGGGTGACCTCAAACTTGTTGAACGCCCTCAAAACTATACCCTTGCTCCGGAGTCAAGCAGACAAATAAAGGCTAACATCAAGGTTTCTTCTACTGAAACAGGAGTCATATTTGGTAACATTGTATACGAGACTTCTTCTAATGTGCAAGAGAGAACAGTCATAGTTCTTAATGATATCCACATAGATATCATGGATTACATTTCTCCTGCATCCTGCACTGATGTGGCATTTAGAGCAATGTGGGCTGAATTTGAGTGGGAAAACAAGGTACGTACTCTATGTTCTTTTGTAACATTCATTTGAAAACTACCTCAATATATTTTTTTTAATAGGGAGAAACTGTGATATTTCATTGAATAAATGAAATTAGCACCATTGGTGGCTTACAAGAAGCATTGCCAATTATAAGTCAAAGAGGAGAGACTATAATCCTTAAAAGGTTGTGAACATTTACACCAAGAAAGAGCATCAAACAAAAGTTAAGATAGAAAGTCCTCACTAGAAGAATGAGTGTTGTTGAGGATCCTCCTATTCTTCCGCACCAAAGAGACCTAAAAAGGAACGTTTAAAAGCCAGCCATGAAGTTTGTGCAATCTCCTTTAAAGGGATGTCCCACAAAAGTCAGTGATAGGAGATCAAATATGGTGCCAGGCACAATCAAACACCACCCAAAACTTTTCACAATGAAATTCCAGTACTGTATAGCAAAGAAGCAAGAAGCAAAATGGTGGAATGAGATTCTGAGCTTGCATTGAACATAACACACCATGAAGGAGAGAGTGAAATAAGGCATTTGTCTTTGGAGGCAATCATACGTATTAATGTCACTCTAAATTCCCATATAAAGAACTTAATTTTCCTTGGAAAAAAAAGCCCTTCCAAAGCACTGAATAAAGAGGGTTAGTAACATGATCTCATGGCTTCACTAGAGCATCGATGGTAGAACAAACTGTTAACTTCTTGGATGGTTCAAGAGTCCAAACCCAAGAGTCAGCCATAGGCTTTAATGTAATAGATGTTAGAATGTCGGAAAGAGAAGCCAATTCATCAATTTCGTTATCTTTAAGATTCCTCCTAAGCCTCAAATCCCAATCTCTGTTTTCACAATTCCAAGAATCAGCCACAGTAGCATCCATATGATTTCGGATACAAGATAGCCAAATTAGTGTCATGCCAAAAGGAAGTGTAAAAACCGTTGTCCAGCGGTCTTCTAATATATGTTTTACCAAGCTGTTCAGTAAAGAAATCCATCTCCATGCAGCTTTGGAACATCCCAAATTCTAAGAATTCAGCCACTGTTGAAAATTTTCCATGGGATAATATTTTGCATTAATGATTTTACACCAAAGAATATCTTCTTCAATAAGAAATCGCCCAATCCATTTAGACTAAAGGGCTTCATTCCAGGATTTAAGATTTCCAATGCTCAATCCTCCCAATTGAAGAGGAAGTTAAGTTTTTTTTGCCATTCACATTATGCATTCCACCATCACCTTTAGCACCTTCCCGTAGAAAGTCCCTAAAAGACCATGATTTTATCTTTTACTTGCCAACGATGACCAACCAGGAATGAGTGGACGAATTTAATAGAGTTTAATGTTCAAATTATCTGAACTGGATATAGGTTTGCTTGACAATTGACGTAATCTGAGTTCTTCGTTTGGAAAGGCTAGCTCAGTCAGCCATTATTAATTATTGAATTGCACCTTGAAAAAAAAAAAAGGTTTTGGTACTTCGAGTTGTTATGTCTGGATTCATGAACATTTTGATATCTTGTCTAATGCTTGGGTTGACCAATTTTCCTAACTTTGTTTTGGATTGGCTTGTTTTAATGTCTTAAAAACGGCTTGCATTGAAGTTGCTTTCTACTTCTGGTATTATTTTCCGTTTTGATGAGAATATTGAAAGGTTTTGGGCCTTTGTATTATCCATCAAGGATGCGCAACTTTTTTTAGTTTCTTTTGCAAATCTTTTCTTTTGATTTGAAGTATCTGCTCTCATGTAAGGCTTCCATTGTGTAGTAGCTTGTCCACCCCATCTAGATACACAATTTTTAATGTGAACTTTCTTTTTCCTATTTAGTGATGTTAAAGTAATTTTCATACAATAAATTTTGATTATGGTTCAATTCGACTGCAGGTTGCTGTGAATACAGTAATTCAAGATGAGAAGGAATTTCTAAATCACATTATGAAGTCAACGAATATGAAGTGCCTGACACCAATGTAAGATCCTTTTGTCTAGTATTTGCTCTTTTACCTTTGGATGCTTTATGCTTATGTGGACAGGACACCTGCACTATAGAACTGCTTAGATGTTCATATTGTAGCCTGGTACTTCTACTGCAATCCCCTCTCATTTAAAATTTTCTTTCTGCTGGACTTGCTCTGTTGCAACTACCTGTTTGGTATCAGCAGCCTCAAATTTGATTCACCTGATATTTTCCATTTCACATCCACTCCTTGCTTGTGCTACTAACCATTTTCTATGAATTATAGAAATACTGCATGATTAAAAGATGATGAGAAAACTAAAAGTTAGAGATTTCCATATCATATTTTTAATGGTTTTTAAAAATAGTAATTACATTTCTCTCGTTTTCGGTAAAGCCACCGAATTATTATTACAGATTTTTTGGGGAGGTGGGTACATCATATACGTAGTTACATGTTATTTAAATCTGTCTCTTTTCGTTTTTGGGCATCAGATCGGCATTAGAAGGTGAATGTGGTTTCCTTGCTGCTAACCTTTATGCGAAGAGTGTTTTTGGAGAGGATGCTTTGGTGAATGTGAGCATTGAAAAGCAAGCAGACAACAAGTTGAGCGGGTACATCAGGATACGGAGCAAGACTCAAGGTATTGCTCTCAGTCTTGGGGATAAGATTACTTTGAAACAGAAGGGAGGCTCATGAACATTCAAATTTGACGAATAATATTTGGAGTTCTTACTGTTAAAATTTTGCTTCAACCTCTCTCACTGTATTGCCCTTCCTTTGCGGCCATTCGAACTCGTTGCCATTTTATTCCCTTTTACTCTTCATTTTCATTTAGACCTTGAGATATCTCCCTTTTTCTAGAAAGAGGGATCTGTTGTTATATGTTATTAGTAGTGTCCACAAACAAGTGGCAAATCTATGCTGTCTGTCTTTATTCTTTATTCCCTTGTTCGACCTCCTTATTGTGTAGTTATTAATGTGTACTACAGAGTACCTTCTATAGTTATAAAGTTTCTTTTTGTTGATCTTTTGACATTGTTTACATGTTTGTTCATCATGTTTTGCCTCTAAATTATTCTGCAAATCTTGGTCTTAGGTGACAAACCTATACTATAATTTTACTTCGTTTCAAATTCGGCATAGAATACGTCATTGTGAATCTGCTAATCTCGGCTTCCTTCTCGTTATTGGCTCGAGTAAAACCACTCCATAACTGTAACCATCTGAAGCTTTTTCTCTTGGCTGCTGAAAACGAATTCTGTCATAAGCACATAACATATCGCAACACGGTCCAATCCTTCCAAACAAAAACACATTAACATGCAGAGGTAATACATAATATATGTGTAGAATGATACCTGTCGCAATGTAGCCAATTGTACCCTCAAAAGGTTCCCGTTTGAATGGTATCTGTAAAGCAATAGAGCATGGCTTTTCCCAGCCAAAAATCTTCCGAAGTGATCAAGTTTGGGTGCTTGATGTTGCCTACCGTTCGGATTTCCTTGACCATATTCTCGCTTCCCCATTTAAACAATAGACGAAGGTAGCTTTTTATAGGCTTGAAAATTCTTTCACAAAATAATTCATCGGAGCCGTTTCTTGTCCCGTCCCCCCACCCCGGCATAGCGCTTCGCTTTTGGGTCACCTCCAACAGATTGCTACTAAGATCTAGCAATGAAAGACTTCCAAGTTCTGATAATACATTGTGGATGCCTCCAGTAAATCAATTTTCTTTCAATATCAACGTGGATAGAAGTTTCCAACTACCCAAACTACGGGGTACACAACCATTCAATAAATTGAATCCTACGTCGAACTTATTTAGTTTGACAAAATTTGAGAGAGAAGATGGAAAAGTTCCTTCCAAGAAGTTGTGTAAGCTTGTTGCTTGAAAAATCAATTGACGTGAGATTGATGCAATTTCCCTCACTTGAGGGAGTTGTTCCATTGAGGTTATTTTCACTAGCATCCATGAATCGAAGGCCGTGATTTCTCATAAATTCTGGCATAACCCTTCCTTCTCAAAATCAACTTCTGAAGACATGTGAGTAACGGTATTCTATACCATGAGTTGGGAGACTTGACCAAATAGGTAGTCGGAAACATAGTTTGAAAAGATGGAATTCGCTTTTTTTCGTATAGAGAAAGTAGAAGAGCAACTCTCTTATATGCACATTTTAGGACTGAACGATGGAATCTCACCCTCTCACTCACCTATGAAGACTTAGTTTATGATTTGATTATAAACAAATCGTTCATCAGAGGATCACTAGAACTTAAGGTATAAAATGTAGTTATAGAGCTAAAACTGACTTTTGAACTTAGTGTAACTATGAACAACTTGTGAATGATTGATTTGTTTATAATAGTTATATTCATAGATGCAACTTGTCTTACTTCAAGTGTTAGAAATAATTATTTAATATTTTTTATATATTAAGAGTAAAGCGGAAAAAATATATTTAATTTAATTGAATATTTATTTTGTCAGCATCTAATTGCCGCCAACGTTCATGCTAAGCCAAGATCAAACTCTCCATGAGATTGTTGGGTACATCATATCTCGTGTAACAAGCAAGCCCCTCTTTGAACTAAGTGCCCTCGAAGAATACGATATGTCTATGTTTCAACCTTAAACACCGGAGTGTTTCATGCATTAGTTAGGCCCCTAAACTTTCTTCCATCACATACCACTTTTTTTACTTAAATTGAGCGTTGATATTCAAACATGATTTAAATAAAATATTAATTATTATAATAAATTTGACAAAAGATTCTCCAAAGTTCCTAAGCACCCATGTGGACCCAAAGATCATCTCATTTTCTCTCTCAACATCTTCGACATCTTCGACCAGCCTTAATCTTGTGTTCGAAAGATTTTAATAAACTAAGTTGCATATTATTAAAATACATCCAAGAAATTTCACGACCACAACTTCGACAAGGTAAAGTTCATGTTTAATTTATATGCTTTATTTTAATTTTAAAAAAAGAGTAGTTCATTCTCTTCACAAGCCACGTCTTAGGCCATAACTATCAGTAAAATTATAATTTAATCCCATCCTAATTTTCATTTAATTAATTATTAATTATTTTCAACCTAAATATAATTTAATTATTTAAAATAATCAAAAAGTCAACCTCTCACTCTTTATCACAAAAATAAGTAAAATCAAAACAAGTCCTCACTTGCATTTCATTTTATTTCATCAACATACACAAAAATACAAAAGAGTAGTTTAAATAATTATTAAACATGGCTGGGCTGGGCTTAGGCTTGGGCCTAGGCATGGGCTTGGTCTTGGGCCTGGGCCTATACTTGGGCTTGGTCTTGGGCCTACGCTTGGGCTTGGGCATCTGGCCGACAAGACATAAAAACTAAAAAAAAGAAAAAAAGAAAAAAGAAAAAGGAAGTAACCGACATGTCGGAAGTGAGTCCCATAATTATAGGTTTAGAAACACAAACTCTTCAACGGCAGCGACTTGTCCAATTTTGGCGAGAGTATCCTTAGTTGGCACTTCATCCACACCAATTGCCATAATTGCCCTTTTCTTCCTTACCGTTCTCCCAACGCTCATAAAATTCACATTCACATTATTCTCTCCCAGAATGTTTCCCACCCGTCCGATCATTCCCGGCTGATCCACCTGTCGACACAGGATTAAATTCCCTTCCAAACTCACATCCACGTCAAACCATCCTACACGTGTCAAATGCGGCACTCCATATTTCACCTTCCCTTCCATTGCCACCTCACCCGTCTCCGACACCGCACTCCCAAACTTTGACTCCACGTTGGACACCAGAATCTGAATTGACTCCACTGGGAACTCCGGCGGCGCGTCCACCAGCACTCGCTCCTCGCTTATACGGAGACCCTTCTGCTTCGCCGTGAAATCCGCGTTCACCAGGTTTATGTGGCTGTCGGAGATCGGCTCGATTATGCCTTTCGTGATCATGGCTCGTAACAGCCTCGTGTCTAAATCGTCTGGGGCTCGCCCTGATCGGTAAACCACTTTAATTGATTTTATACCCTTACCTCCGCCGACCAGCTGCACCGCCAGCCGCCCCAATTTCTCCGCCAGAATCACGTACGGCGCCAACTCCGTCAGGACCTGTTTATAATCCCGTTTAATTTCACCCACAAATCCAAATTTTTTGCATTAATTAAGCTTAGTTACCTCCGGGGCCACCATCGGAGCGTTGACGGCGGTGGCGGAAAGTTCACCGTTCAATGCACCCACCACGGCTTCGGCTATTTCAATGGCAACGCCTTCCTGTGCCTCCTTGGTGCTGGCTCCAAGATGAGGCGTGACGGTAACATTCTTATGCTGCACCAGCTTGCTGTCTTGCGGCGGTGGCTCCTCCACGAAGACGTCAAGCGCCGCCTATTCCACCGGAGCTCAATAAATTATGGCGCACTTCATTCAATACAACAATTTTTTTAGAATTGAAATTACCTGAGAAACAACTCCATTATCGAGGGCTTTAATTAAGGCATCTTCATCAATAAGACCTCCTCTGCCAACGTTAATCAAACGAGCTCCTTTCTTCATCAGACCGAAAGTGTCGTCGTTGAAAAGCTTTGTCGTTGTCGGAGTGAGCGGCATATGAAGCGAAATGAAATCGGCTGTGGATATGGCTTGATTGAACGACACCAATTCAACGCCGATGGCTCTTGCTCTGTCCACCGGCGTGTAAGGGTCGTGTGCTATCACTTGCATCCCTAACCCCTTTGCTCGTCTCGCCATTTCCGATCCCACTTTCCCGAATCCCATCACCGCTAGTGTTTTTCCGACCAGTGAAACTCCGACATACTTGCTCCGCTCCCATTTTCCTGGAAAACCCATTACAAGACATCAAATTTGGGTAACAAAACACACTTTTAACGCCCAAAAACAGAGGCGTTTGGAGCAGGGGTTAGTAATTATAAGCAGATCTAAACATTGAAACAAAAGGGTATCCCTTTATTACCGACCTGCTTTCATGGAGGCATCGGCCTGAGCAACATTTCGGGCCATGGCAGTAAGCAAGGCAATACCATGTTCGGCGGCGGCGATGGTATTAGCAGTAGGGGCATTAACAACAAGACAACCGAACTCAGTGGCGGCCTGCAGATCCACATTATCAATACCAACACCGGCTCTTCCAACAACCTTCAAACGCCCTTTTGCAGCCTCAAAGACCTGCCGGTTCACCTTGGTGCCACTACGCACAATCAAGGCGTCGCAAGAAGAGATCTTGGCGCAAAGCTCTTCCGGTGAGAGGTCGTAAGCGCAGTCGACATTCCCAAAGCCCCGGAGAAGCTTCAAACCGGCCTCTCCAAGTTTCTCGGCCACCAGAATGGTCGATCTGTCATTTGGGAAAGTGGGGTCGACGAGATCGGAGCTCCGAGCATCCAATTCCGACGATTCCACCGTCTTCAAAACGCTACGAACAGGAATCAAATTGGAATTCCTGAGAGAAACAGAGGAGGTGGAAATGGAGCTTTGAAGGAAGGGAAGAACAGGGGAATTGGTATTGGAATTGGAATCGGAGGATCTGTGGAAGGAGGCGAAATGGGTTGAGGAAAAGAGGGATTTTGCAGAAGAGGAAGCCATGGGAGATGAATTTGGTGGTGTGAATGATGGCGTTGAAGGGCTTTTGAAGTGGAAAGAAACGAGAAGGAGTGTTGATGGAGGGAGGAGAAGGGGTGAGCTTAAAATAGTGGGGAATGGGTTTAAGGTGGGGAATTTTGGGGAATAATTAAACACATAATTTACCAACCAATTAAATTCTCTTTTTGATTATCAACCATTCAAATTTGTGTTCTTCTCTTCTAAACGAATGATGGTAGGAAATTGTTCTGTTCATTCTATATATGAATTCTCCTTCTTTTTTAATCTCTTGGTTCTTTCTTTTTTTTTGAAAAAGAAAATAGATAAATAAAGTTTGGTTCATATTGCCCGAGAGCTCCACTGACTCGAATTACAGTACCTTAGTAGGTTGGATTAGTTTTGAAAATTCAGGTTAGTGCACAGAGTGTTATTTTATAGGTTGACAACATGACCTAACCGTCACGGACTCATCAGACAAACTAGGGCAAAACTAGCATTGGCATTTCTAGGATGGGCTAGGGAGTGGCCCTAAAATGTGGCCATCATAACCTAAATCATGGTACTTTCTGAGTTGTATAGAGATCTAGAACAGACACTGTCTTACCTTGGTCTACATTCATTTTTTGAAGCAAGTCTTACAAGTTTGTAACTCCGGCCCATTTGACCATTTTATATTTTAGTATTATCACAAGGTAGCAGAGTCTATATGTTATAAACATTAATGACATAATATTAATTATAAACCGTTTAATTAATTAGAAATTTTCATTTACTAAATGTTACTTCATTATAGACCTATAAAGGGCGAGGTGTGTTCATGTAAATAATTATTATAGACAAGTGGATCATTGAGAGTTGTTCGTAATTACAATTGGGTTAAAAGTCTATTTTACCCTTGTAATTACATCACTCTTAAGTACATAACGAACAATTTCTTTATTATCTAATCATAAACTAAGTCCCTTTCAGATAAGTGAGAGGCTGAAACTCTATTATTCAAGCCTCGAAATAAGCACTTATGGACTACCCATCTACTTTCCTTATATGGAAATGAGTGAATTGTAAGATTATGTTTTTAGCTACTTATTTGGTTAAGTCCGTAGACATATTGTATCTGTTATAAAAGTCATTCACATTCATACAAATCAAAGAACAATCTTTCTTGGACAGAGTTCCTAACTCATTTAAGATTAAAGTAGAATTGCATATAATTATTTTGTGAAATATTAATATTTTCAATTAACGGATTTATAGGAAGTGATTAAGGATAAGACACTAACTTCATCTACCCGTCATATCCATACTTATCTTAATATTTGAGTTCACGTCATTAGCTTCTTCGAGATCGTCTCAACCATTGGGTTCACATTATTAGCTCTCCTATGCTCACTTCATTACCTCACTTTGAGCTTATTTCTATATTTGGGTTTACATCTATAGTTGGTATGATCTTATATGTATATTTGAATTCACATCATTAGCTCCTCTAAGACTATCTCTTTATTTGAGCTCGTTTTTAAGACACGACCCTACAATAACTACATCATATAAATTCAAGAAGTGACCTTGCAACCATTAAGGTACGGCCCTACACTATTATATCGTATACACGTGAGGAGTGATCTTGCAATCATAAACATTTTAAGGAGCGACCTTACAATACACAAGGACATTATAGTAATTATACCAATTAAGATTGACTTCATCTAATTTCCATTATGGAAAAATAAGCAACTTACCATTACGAATTTGATTTTTATTACTAGTACAGCCAATTTCCGAGGCCCTAATGATTGAGTAGTTAAATTACGAATTTGCCCCACATCTGACCATGTGATGTGTCCTCTGTTAAGCTCATAAGGCGACCAATCAATCAAAAGGTTGGACTGTTGGATCTAATACTGGGGCCCCCATGGGGGCTCTCTCCGCATTTAGAGGAACGGCTCCCATCTCTCCAATCACCGGATCGCACGTGGCGTCTATAAAAAAATCTATTTTAATTATTTCTATTTTTTTTTAATTAATTTGAAGCGACAGAATATTGCAAATGACATAGTAGGCTTGTTGCCACCACGATCAATTTATTTCTTTCATGTGCATGCTAAGGCCTATGGACAAGGTGTGTGCATGGGCGCCAAATGCTAGCCCCCTTGCCCGCAATCTGCATGCTCCCAAGCGCACGTTCACCATGCTAGTCTTGCGTACAAGTGCGTGGACACCCTATTTGCTCTTGCATGTGTGCATTGTGTTATGGTCATGTTTGTCCAAGGTGTATTGTTTATGGCCGCACGTCAGATGTCCTGATCATACTTGTCCAAGGCGTATTGTCCATGATTGCATGCGTATTCCAAATCCCTTTTACATGCTAAAATAGACTTTTACTATTTCGTGTTATGTCATATGAGGGTGTATGATCGTTCACCAAAATCAAGTCTACACCCGTCAGGGCTAAAATGCCCCATAATGTACTATATAGGGGATATGACTACTTGATGTTGTTACCTAATCGCTTTTAACTTATACCATTGCTTTCTTTCAAATTATTTTCAACATATTTCCTCGCTCACATTTTCTAAAACATTTATCTCAAACGTGAGTCTAAATTTCTCACATCCGACTTATTCATAATGTTAGAACAAGTACCACACAATTACTATTCTGTTGCTGCAAGAATGTGATTATAACAATTTAGTATTTTTCGAGCATTCGTGTACCTAATTCATTAAAAAAATAATAATAATGATTAAAATGGTCGTTATCTTTTGAAAGTTCAAACTCTAAAAATACATTTTAAAAATATATGGACGAAAACGAAACAAAAATAAATAAATAAATAAATGGAAAAGTTGAATTATTGTAACGATAATTAAAATGTATGGTCCCACATATGAAATGAAAGAAAAATAATTATATGAATGATGACACTGAAGACAAAGAAAAGTATTAGGATAGATGAAATGAGGGGCAGATGCATGAAGTTGAATTATATATCCCATAAAATGTGAGTAGCAGAATCATTAAAAAGTGGCTTAGGATTTGAAAAAGTGATATCAAAAATGGGGCATGCCGCACCCATTTCATTGCTTTTGGAGTATCAACCAATAATGCGCCTCAACTTTGTCCCTAACAAAAAAGTGTACATTTTTAATTTTTAAATTATATATATATATAAATACTATGGTAACCGATTAGAATTTAATTCTTTATTTAGATTATTGTTTTAAATTTAGAAGGCTCAAGTTCATCTATTAAAATTTCTTTCATTTTTTCTAATTGAATCGAGATTTTCAAAGTAAATGTGATACAATAAGGAATCAATACAAGGGGAATAAGATTCGGATTACCTTGTTGATCTAATATCTCAAGACAAAAACATTTGATTGAGATTCGAATCACTCCTCAAGCAAGATCGATCATGTCTAGCTTGAATGATTCTTGTTGATCAAATATCTCAAACACTTGTTTGAGATTCGAATCACTCCACAAGCAAGATTGATCCTGTCGAGCTTGAATGATTCTACATGCAACCTAAACTACATAGAATTGCAAAGAAACTTAGCCATTGGCTAGAGAAGAGCACAAATGCTTCTTTTACTAAATATTTTCAAATCTACCTTACAAATACAACATACATAGCTTTATATAGTCTCAAAATGAAAAAGACATTCCAAAAATTGTAACATTCATAGTCATAATTAACCATTATGTAATTGTAACCTAAAGTAAATTAAAAGTCTTAAAATACAATAATGAAATATAATAACTCTAAATTGTAACCCACTCAAAATTTATAACCATCAAATTTCATTCCTCATGAATTGCAACTTCTTTTGATAATTTTGACGACATTTTCTTCACATCTTCATTGAAGTATACCGTATGATTGATGTCTCTTGGTTCATATCAGAATGTCTCAATCTATTCCATTGCAACGGTTCTTTCTCAATTGTGTTTTTGAATTGCTCATACCTCGCCGGAGTCAAATTTGCAAATTCGAAACAAATCAAACACAAATTAAGAAGGGTTCGAGTCTTTTTGAATCTTTCATAAGAACATGCTAAATTCGGAATCATCGAACAAGAGTTAAAAACGGATATTGGATTTTTGATTAATTTTCATGATTGAATATAGGTATTTTAGTAAGTATTTCTTTATCGAATATAGGTAAGGATGTGTATGTCTAGTTTAAGTTAAAATGTTGGGTCGCTACACTAAAGACCCAAACCCATTTATAGTGTCAAATCCACTAAAATCTTAAGGCACCCAATCATAAATTAGTGAATTTAATCTAACTTCTAACCATGGCGGCCCTAACCGCTCCGAAATCATTGGGTAATACCTAAGAATTGGGGAGACTTGTGGAAATTTTATATTTCTCCTAACATGTTATATCTCGAAGGAATCTTTTGTTCTTTAATAGGCAATGTCGGGCTATATTATGGTCGAAAGGGTGTAAAAACATGTTCCTAACAGATACGTTTTAAAATCATGAAACTGACGGTAACATGTAACTGACAAAAATGGATAATATTTACTTGCTGTGAGTTTAAGCAAAGAACGCAACATTCTTTAATTATTTATATATATATATATATTTTGTTTCTTTTATATTTGTTTTATGACATTATTATTTTTAATTTCTTTTATATTATTTTGTTTATTTTGTTTATATATATATTCTAAATTTCTTTTCTAGCTATAAAATATACTTCAAACATTTTTAAACACATTATATTTATATCAATAAATTAACACAACTATTCCTTCACTTCATACTCATTTTAAATACATGATTTTATAATATGAATAAACTAACAAATAATTATTCATTCACTTTATATTATTTTTAAATATATTATTTATAATAAAAATAAACTAACAAACCATCATAAATTTTGTTTTAATTTTAAGAATAAACTAACAAACAATCATCTATAACTCTGAATTTTTTTATTATTTTATTTAGTTTCTTAATAAACAACTATTTATTCACTTTATACTAATTTTAAATATATTATTTTATAATATGAATAAACTAACAAACAAGTGAATGAACTAACAAACAATCATCCATAAATTTTGTTTTAATTTTAAGAATATGGTTTATGATACATTATTAAATGTAATTTATACATACATTTAAGTTAATTTAAAATAAAAGCATATAGTGTTGAATGTTCATATATTTTAGTAATTTTAAAATATATTATTTTGATTTTACTAATTTTTAAATTGATTTTTTTAAATTGAAATTTTTTATATTTGTTAGTTGGAAAACTACTTTCCATCTCTGATGGAAAGTAAATATGAGTTTTATTAAAAATTGTTCAAAATATTTTATTTATTATTTTGTTTAGTTTCTTTAATTCTTTTATATTTTTATTATTTTATTAATTTTTTTAGTTTCTTTTTTTATATATTTTTAGTTTTTTTTTATTATATTTAGTTTCATCTTTTTTTTTTATTATTTTATTATTTTGTTCCGTTTCTTTTATATATATATATATTTATAAATTTTGTTTACTTTCTTTTATATAATTTACTATTTACTTAAAATACTTTAATATTTCATACACATTATTTATGACATAAATAAATTAACAAACAAATTATTTATTCATTTTATACTAATTTTAAATATATTATTTTATAACGTGAATAAACTAACCAACTACTATTCAAATAGTTTATATTATTTTAATATGAATAAACTATCAATTTTTATTTTAAAAATATGATTTATCGATTATTGAATATGATTTATACATACTTATTTTGAAACAACCTATATAGTGTTACCTATCGTTTTCATTTTATAGAATCTTAAATATATTTTTTTTTTAAATTGGAAATTTTTATATTTGTGTTGTTGGAAAACGATTTTAGAATTATTTTTACTTTTCATCTATTATTTTTCTATCGGGCTTGGTGGAAAGTAAATGAATCTAAATACCGAGTTTTATCAAAAGTTGCTCAAAATATTTGACCGTTCTAGTGTTTACTATAGCTTATATATCAACGTTTTGTATAAAACTAAGATATATAATTCTAAATTCTAATGTATTTATTATGTCTACGTTGCAACGTTATTCTATTATAATTTATATTTTATTTTTATTTTTATGATAATTTGGGGTCCTCCAACTTGTTATAAGTAATTTATTAGGTCTACGTTCCAACATTATTCTATCACAATTTATATTTTATTTTTATTTTTATGATAATTTAGGGTCCTCCAACTAGTATAAGTAAATCTATTTCAATGTAAGTATTTTTGTATTTTTGTTATGTAAAGTTTCTTTAAACTAATCATTTTTATTCTTTGAAGTGCGATATTTAGTTGTCTTAGTTCTATGACAATGTTGAATTAGATGTTACAATTTATCTCGTTGGTTATGAATTTGTTTTTTTGAATAATTATAGATTGATTTGTGTTTGTTTGTAAACTTTTAATATTTTTTATGTAAAATTTTATCGACAACCCAACAATCCAATGTGAACCCAATCTAAAAATAGAGAGTTGGGTTGTGAAAATTTTCTGGTTGGGTTGGGTTACCAATCCACAACGGGAACTTTTAGATTGGATAAAAAAAAATCTCTCAAACCTAATTCAATCCAAACCATGTACACTCCTACTA
Organism: Cucurbita moschata; assembly: GCF_002738365.1. Taxonomy (NCBI): domain Eukaryota; kingdom Viridiplantae; phylum Streptophyta; class Magnoliopsida; order Cucurbitales; family Cucurbitaceae; genus Cucurbita; species Cucurbita moschata. Next base: position 3,199,812 of record NW_019268536.1, read on the forward strand.
AAAATTTAGAGTCGTTGTAGATATTTTCGTATTCGAGAATCGACAAATTCACTTTCATAATTTGTTTGGAGAATTGTATTTTAAACCATTATTTGATATTAGTACTATCATAATTTTTTTTGAAGGTAGGAATACTTTAAACCTTTTATCGTAGGAGTGAAGTAATTTTCTGGTAGTTTGAAATAAAAAACACCTTATTAATATGATTTGAATAAGATATTATATCACAATATATTAAATATTCAAATATATTATTTGACCAATATTATCTACGTGTATGTGACCGTTGAGTTGAGTCAAACTAACCTCTCATACTCTCTTGACAAAATAAAACTCTAATTTTGGAGAATTATCACCAAACTCTCTCCTTTAATTACTTTAGAATTTTCTTTCAAGGAGCGCCACAAGCATTAGCCTTATATTAGTCATAGCAAGGAAGATCTGGTGGGATATAAATAACTTCTGCATCGTTGGGATACTTTAAGGAGTCTTGCAAATGATATCTACAAAAGTAGAATTCTTGCTATCGTATATATTGTTTTTTTTTTTATTCTTAATAAAATCAAACCGATTAATCAATACTTCCGCTATATGGATGAAGAGTTCATTCCTTTCCTTGTTGGCTTCTATTAATCTATTCCCTTTAACAATTTGTCCATAAAGGCACGGCCAATTCCTTGACCGAACCAATTGATTTTTTTTTTTTTTTTTGTTTAGATCGTAATTCATATTGAATTTCAACAAACGAGTCTTCCATGAAGCATTGTGAGCCTATACCTATAATTTTTAACGAAAATCTCTTCAAAGTGAGCAATGGATAGGGTTCGTGCTTGGCCGACCTCAACTTCGGTTTGAGCTCGTGGTAACGGTATAGATAACATACTTTATCTCATTGTATGTACTAGTGTTAGTCAAAACCTTCTTCCACCTCGGACCAATCCTCCCATGGTAGAGACCAAGGAGATTTATTGTCCTCGTGGTCTCTACGTGTGGTGATCTTGGCCCATTTTGTAAGAGCTAGGCCCAAATCTTCCTCTATTCAAGGCCCATTAAGGTCATAAGGTCGAATTGGGCTTGAAAAATGGGCTTTACAAAATGGGGCTGCTGGGCTTAATAAAAAACGGGGTCTGGTTGGTTGTACGGAACACGCTCCCATTCTGAAATAATGGAGCTTTTTACAGTAATTGTTCGTCCTTATTGGTCCGTGTTATTCACGCTGCTATAAGTCGCGTCACCCCGTCCTTCTCCATAATATCTATATGATTCCCTCCTTTGATTTCGACCTCTCCCTCGATCTAATATATAAATATTTATTTATTTATTTGTACTAACAAAAAAAGAAAAAAAAGAAAAAGAAAAAATAAAAAAAGCGTCCATCATCGATCACCATTCACCATTCACCATTCACCATTCACCAATACGGATACATAAGCGTTTCCTTCCTTCTCTCTCCTGAAATCCTGGTTTCATTTTTTGTTGCAAAGCCTTTTTCGACAAAAAAGTATTCTGGTCTCCCTCATTTTTCTTCCCCCCTTTTCCCTCTTCCAAGAACTGTAATCTCTCCTTCTTCTTCTTCCTCTTCTTGATTTGCTCCATTTTCTCAATCTTGTTCTTGTTGTTGTTCTTCAATTTTGTTCTTCTGTTTTGATTAGATTTGGATTGGATTCTTCTTCTTCTTCATCATCGTCATCAGCGCAGATGAGACCGCTCCAGCCGCCACAGGGTGTGAATCCGACCACCGATCGTCCTCGTCGCCGTCCCAATCTAACTCTTCCTCTTCCGCAGCGGGACAATACGTCTTTGGCGGTTCCTCTCCCTTTGCCTCCTACCTCCTCCAACGCTGCGCCTCCTTCCACCAGTCAACTTCACAACGGCATCCGCCCGCCGGACCCTCTTCCTCAGCAGCATCAGCCTTTTAGCCTTGCGGACTTCGAGAGAGTGAGCCAAATCGGAAGTGGATGTGGAGGTACCGTCTACAAAGTGATTCACCGACCTTCTGGCCGCGTCTATGCTCTCAAGGTTATTTACGGTAACCACGAGGATGCGGTTAGGCTCCAGATGGGCCGAGAGGTCAAGATCCTTCGCGACGTTGACAATCCCTATGTGGTCAAGTGCCATGATATGTTCGATCATAACGGGGAAATCCAGGTTCTCCTTGAGTACATGGATCGGGGCTCTTTGGAAGGAACGCATATCCCTCAGGAGCACCATCTCTCTGATTTGGCTCGCCAGATTCTTAGTGGCCTCGCCTATCTCCATAGCCGCCGCATCGTCCATCGCGATATCAAGCCCTCGAATCTCCTTATCAATTCCCGAAGGCAGGTTAAGATCGCTGATTTCGGCGTCGGTCGAATTTTGGAACAGACTATGGATCCTTGCAATTCCTCAGTTGGAACTATTGCGTACATGAGCCCTGAGAGAATCAATTCCGATCTAAATCAGGGCCAGTACAATGGCTATGCTGGGGACATTTGGAGCTTTGGGGTTAGCATATTGGAATTCTATCTCGGACGGTTTCCTCTCGCTGTCGAGAGGCCTGGGGATTGGGCGAGCTTGATGTGCGCTATATGTATGGCTCAGCCACCGGAGGCGCCGCCCACTGCTTCGTCGGAGTTTCGCCACTTCATTGCCTGTTGTTTGCAGAGAGAGGCTCGGAGAAGATGGACTGCAGCTGCATTACTGGAACATCCGTTCATAACGACGAAAAATGGAGCGAATCAATACCAGAATCAGCCGGCTCATCACCAGAATCTTCGTCAACTGTTACCTCCTCCGCCCCTTCATCCTTCCAGCCTTTCCTGAGAAAGACAGCCTTTAATATTTTGGTTCTCCTTTTTTTCTTGAATTACTCTGTCTTCCTGAGAAGCATGACGCCATTATTGTCCTGTAATTTGCCTGGAATAGCCGAAAGGGATGGTAAATTATTTGCTGTTTAGATCAGTAAATCATATGTTTTTCACAACATTTTTCAGAACAATGCAAAAATTCTGTAATCTTTTGCCGGTGGCTGAAATATTAAGCTAAGTCAAATTCGTTTAAGCTTTCCTTAACTCAATGCTCTTTAGATTAGATTGTGGTCTTCTTTTGGATATATATGACTGTTCTTATTCGCTTTTCTTGCCTTTCCTCAGTTGGGTATTATAGAAAGAAAGAATCCCCTCTTTGTGCCTTCTTCAATCATCTGTATTTGTTTGTGTAAGCAAACCCTCTTCGTGTTTCCTTCAATCATTTGTATTTGTTTGTTGAATGATTGGCGTTGGTCTGTTCCAATCTATTCTCTCCTTTGCCCTGTAACTCTGGCTTCTGCAATGCCTCTTTTTGGCATTCATTTCAAAGCTGATGAATGGCAGAAGAGGAGCTGCTATATGGAGTGTGATATAATCATATCGGCGTTGTTCAATGGAGGGGCTGAATCAGCCCACCATGAAAGGATTTTGACTTGAAATTGACCTTTTATGATGACACAGATCTCACGTTACAGAACTTGGCCCTTAATGTTGAAAAACTCCCCTGAGTTTACACGTTTTAAAGCCAGTTCAACTTGACCAAATCAAGCACATTTAATGGGGCAGACAAGGAGAATTAGCTTTGGACGTGAGGGTCTAGACTTTTTGTCTGCATTTTCCACAAACCCCTTTTCTTCCACACATGGATACCGTGCTTTTGGGTCAATCCATTTTTACGAGCAAAATGCTCCAGAGTTGAAAGCTTTTCCCCCTCTGCTAAGTACCCTCCAAAAAACACAGCAGTTATTCCTTCCAAATCTAATAAAAGGTCAAATTTCTAACTGTAAAGAAGATCAGAAACTGAATCCAACCCCGTCCAATAGGAAGTAGATTACGGCTAATTAATCTGTTTTTATTACTACTTTTCTAAAGTACATACTTTGTGGAATGTGATAAATAAGCAGCAAGTCAAAGTTAAATGGGGAAAAACGCCAGAGGACGATATTTCGCAGAAGTTTCCTAGCTGCGCTGCTCTGAAGCTTCGCTATATTTGCCTTCCCTTCCCATCAGCCACCCAACTCATCTTCTTCGTCGCTTGATCTATAATTTTGGTCAAGTCCCAGAATCTTATTTCGGAGAAACTTCCTTCTGGCTGGCCTTTGCCGGCTGTGCTGGCCAGAGCTTTTATTCTTAAGCAACTGAATCACCTATACGATCCAAACTAGTGGGACCCGTTGGTTCTTGTCTTATTTTCGCTCCTTCTTGCTTTTGAAGGTTGGTATCTCAGCTCGATTTGGGGAGTTCTTGATCATTCTGGAGCTGGGATTCGACCTGGATATCCTCGTCGCGGCAGTGCAAGTTCATCTCCAATCTGGTAAATACTCCCTTGCTCTTACTGTTGTTGGGGTAACTAAATCTCGTTTTAATCTTGATTCGATCTGATTTCTTCATCCTGTAAGTTAAGAATGCTTTGGATTTGACTTGTGGAAGATGAAGTACCTGATGAGTAGCATATGTAAATCAATCCAGATTTAACTGATCGACATAACTATGCTTGCAGATGGGATCAACAGAGGAGAAAACAAATTACCTATCAGATGAAGGAACTCCGTTGAAGTCCTCACCGGTCGCGAAAAACGTATCGCATAGCTTCGATTGCGAGACGGGTCCTGTTCATTCTTCCCCAGATGTTACAAGATGGTGGAAGACTAACAACATTCGTATTAGACCTCTTAGAAGTGCTTATATAGTGTTAGTTAGAGCAAAGATCAACGTGTTACTACCTTTTGGTCCTTTGGCTATTCTGCTACATTACTTGACCGGAAAGCATGTAAGAATTACTCCTCTTCATGTTCAAACATTGATCTGTTCATAAAATCTTGGATATTCAAACATTCTACTTTTGAGATCTTTCTGCTGGTTAATACCGTGGCTTGTATGATTTATCTTATGGTTCATAATTCCTTGATAATCAGCTTTATATGTCAGGGATGGGTCTTCTTTTTCACTCTACTTGGAATTGCACCCTTGGCAGAGCGTCTCGGTTATGCAACCGAGTAAGATTTGGCTTCCTATACTCTACGTTTATGATTTTTTATCATTTCCATTTGTGCTACACTTACGTTTAAAACAATATTTGTGATGCAGGCAGCTTGCCTTCTACACTGGACCAACAGGTATGAGTGCTACCACGACCAGGCATTGCTTGTTCTGGTCGTTTAATTGGGGATGTTCAGTTAGTTTCCTTAATAACTCGAGTGTTTAATGGACTTTGCAGTTGGCGGTCTTTTGAATGCAACATTTGGAAATGCTACTGAAATGATTATATCGATTTATGCGTTAAAGAGTGGGATGATTAGGGTTGTTCAACAGTCATTACTGGGTTCAATCTTGTCAAATATGCTCCTTGTTCTTGGTTGTGCGTTCTTTACTGGTGGGATTGTTCATCATAAGGTGCAGGTTTTCAATAAGGTACAACGTTTTGATCTCTTGAAAACTATGCTCTGCCTTTACTTTTGTGATATTTGTCTCCTATTTTAGTGGCTTACATTAAAATCTGGTTATTTGGCTGCAGGGTTCTGCTGTTGTTAATTCAGGATTGTTGTTGATGGCTGTTATGGGAACAACTTTTCCGGCTGTTCTTCATTTCACCCACACAGAACTTCATTCTGGAGAGTCAGCACTATCTCTTTCAAGATTTAGCAGTTGTATTATGCTGATTGCATATGCAAGCTACCTTTTCTTTCAACTTAAAAGTCAGCAGGACCTCTATGGTCCTCTTGATGAGGTGAGTCTCTTTGGCAAGATTGGATATTTAGAGGTACCTTTTAGTTGTTAGCATTCCCCGTGCTTAAAAAACGCAGAATCAACGCTATCTTTTCCACGCAGGAACTCTATTTTCAAGCAGAGATGATTTTAATTCTAATGGTTTTTCTCCTTTTGAAATCTTTTTAGGTAGGTGAAGATGAAGTTGAGGATGATTCTGAGATTTATGCTTGGGAAGCAATTGGATGGCTTGCTATCTTGACTGTATGGGTATCTATTTTATCTGGATATCTTGTTGATGCTATCCAGGTAAATTTTATTCTGATTGTTATACCTCATAGTTGATTCATGTTTTGCCATGAGATCATACATATGTTCTTTATAAAATCTTCAATTTCTGCGCTTAGCCAGTAGCAATTATTTTGATCACTGTCTGTCTTTCTCAGGGAGCATCTGAATCATTGAATTTGCCAGTAGCTTTTATTAGTGTAATTTTGTTGCCAATTGTTGGAAATGCTGCTGAACATGCAAGTGCAATCATGTTTGCCATGAAGGATAAGCTTGTGAGTAATTTCTGGATTTTGTTTTTCATTTTCTTCGAATCATTTCATTTCTTTGGGTTGATTGACCTAAGAGTTACTGTAGGACATCACCCTTGGAGTTGCTATTGGGTCGTCGACACAAATATCCATGTTTGTGGTAAGTCTTGAGAATGATCCATAATTTCCATTAGTTTGACTTTTGTTGGCTTGGAACTGTAAAAATTTTGGATTGGTAATTGTACTGTGTGCCATTAATGATTGTAGATCCCGTTTTGCGTGGTTGTTGGATGGTGCATGGGGGAACCAATGGACTTGAACTTTAAACTCTTTGAGACAGCAACTTTGTTCATCACTGTTCTAGTGGTGGCCTTTATGTTGCAGGTGCGTTATCTTCCATTCATCCTCTTAAATTCCTTTGCAATTTAATAGCTATTCTGTATAACATGTAAGATCCTACCTTTGGTGAGAGAGAGGAACGAAGCATTCTTTATAAGGGTGTAAAAATCTCTCTCTAACATGCGCGTTTTAAAACTGTGGGCTGACGGCGATACGTAATGGACCAAAGCGGACAATATCTATTAATGGTGAGCTTGAGCTGTTACAAATGGTATAAGAGTTAGATACTGGGTGGTGTGCCAATGAGGACGTTGGGCCCCAAAGGGGGTGGATTGTGAGATTCCACATTTGTTGGAGAGGGGAACGAAGTATTTCTTATAAGAGTGTTAAAACCTCTCCCTAGTAGACACATATTAAAACTATGAGGTTGATGGTGATACGTAACGAGTTAAAGCGAACAATATCTGCTAGTAGTGGGCTTGAGTTGTTACAAAACAACTCTGCCCAGTGGGACTATTCTTTTGAATCTTCTAGTCCTTTTCCATTAAAGAGTTCTCATTCATATGCCAAAAGTCGTTCGATCAAAACACGAATTTAGTATAAATGACTTCATTTTGTATGCTCTGTGTCAAGTCATTGTTCTCATCTTCTTGGCATTTATCATATCTGTAATATTTGCAGGAGGGGACATCCAATTATTTCAAAGGTCTAATGCTTATTCTATGCTACCTCATAGTGGCAGCCAGCTTTTTTGTACACATTGACCCTACTAATGGTGAGTAGTTACTCCTTGAATCCACCACACTTACAAAATCGGTTTATCCCTACGCATTACTGCCAATGAATTTAACTAAAGATTCTGAGCACATAATTATTTATGGATTACTACTCAGATAATGACTAACCCTCGAAGCAAGTATGTCCCTGGGAATTTACTGCAACCTGAACCTTTGCATTGCATTGGTTCTCAAACCACCATTGCTTCAGTTCGATGGAACCTGCAAACATTGGAGGACTCACACAAATGGGTTGGTCTTTAAATGGAGTTTGGTTTCATTTGTTGAACTGTACTGTAATCTTTTTGTGGCTTGACAGTTCATCTTTTTTCTCATTATCATCTTCTTCTTTAACATGTTTATCATAAACTTGAGAGCTGTAATCTTTCTATATTCATTGATTGTAAGCTCTTCCTTTGAATGTTCCTCTAGTTTTCTCTAACCAACCGATCAAACTACATATCACCACATGATATGCAGCACCAGGATTGTTTCTGGAATTTTGGTAAAATGATTCACCATAAGTTGACAAAGGGTTATCTCTATCGACTGAGAATTATAGGCATTAACAAGCAATGGTGAGTCCTAATGTAGCAAAATGAAAATCAGTGCATGGGAATGAGAGGAGAGAGTAGCAGGGCTAAGGCTTTTAAAGGGGAGAGATTGAGCTGAACAATCCATTGGAAGTAAGTATTTAACCAAGCAGCCTCAAGAGCAGGTCTAGTTCAACCATGGGGTGTGCATTTCTAGAAAATTGAAATGCAAAAGATGGAGGAAGATGCTTCCGTAATAGTCTAAGCCCACCGTTAGTAGATATTTTCCCCTTTGGCCCGTTCCGTATCACCATGAACTTCACGATTTTAAAACGCGTCTATTAGGGAGAGGTTTCCACACCCTTGTAAGGAATATTTTGTCCCTCTCTCCAACCGATGTGGGATCTCACAATCCACCCCTCCTGGGGCCTAGTGTTCTCGCTGGCACATTACTCAATGTCTAACGATAATACCGTTTGTAACAACCCAAGCCTACCACTAGCAGAGATTGTCTAGTTTAGCCTATTACGTTTCGTTGTCAGACTCATAGTTTTAAAAAGCGTCTATTAAGGAGAGGTTTTTACACCTTTATAAAGAATGTTTCGTTCTCCTCTACAATTGTTGTGGAATCTTACAACTTCTAACTTCTGTGTGAGATCTATGTACAACTTTTTGACTTAGGTAAATAGAATATATTGTAATGAAACAATCACAATCAACGACAATATGTATAGTTATATAATCTGAAATCTTACCAAATCCAATCCCACTTAGCAATTAATCATAAAGAAAGTTAAGTTTTTTATTCCTCTTCTGATGAGAAAGCCTGTAGTAAACATTGTTCCCCAGTATATGTCGACAAACAATTATCCTACTCATAAAACGTATCTGGGTCAGAACTGCTAACCTTAAAATTTCTCCAATTGGAAGAATGGGCTTTACTTGCTGTTGTCTTGCCAAGTGAGCAATAATTGGAATCATCAAAGTGAGTTCTTCTTCTTACCAAGCCTCACAGAGTCGATATAATTTGTGAGGCAATGAGCAGAAATGCCTGGAAGTGCCAGTCCTATTACCCTTACCAATAAGCAAAACCATCCCTCCCTGTACTCAGCTCCATATGTGTAGCCCATCACCAAGCTTCTGATCAGCTCCCATAAAGCATTGAGATATTCCGGTATCAGGTATCTAATCCCAAAGAAGTTCTTGTTCGATTCCTCATCTACTTCCTTCAAATATGCAGATTGCAAAAACAAATTCACACAATAAGAACCACAAAGTGGGGCGACTAATAGTGTAAGAGTCTAAGCTCATTATTAGTAGTTCCTTTTAGGTTTTTCCTTTCGGGTTTTTCCTCAAGGTTTTTAAAACGCGTATACTACGAAGAGGTTTCCACACCCTTATAAGGAATGCTTTCATCCCCTCTCTAACCGATGTGGGACCTCACAATCCATCCCTCTTGGGAGCCCAGCATCCTTGCTGGCACAACACTCGATAATACCATTTGTAACAACCCAAGCCACCGCTAGCAGATATTGTCCTCTTTGGACTTTTCCTTTTAGGCTTTCCCTCAAAGTTTTTAAAACGTGTCTACTAGGGAAAGGTTTCCACACCCTTATAAAGAATGCTTCGTTCTCCTCTCCAACTAATGTGGGACCTCACAAGTAACAACAGCATACCAGCACATTTTATTCTTAATATGATTCAGGTTCATTATTACATATTCTAGCTTAGTAAACTACACAAAACAGGAGGCAGAAAAATGTACTTACATTCTCAGTGAATAGGCTGTCGTAGTATAGACAAACCCCAAAATGCTTATAGAAAAAAGCTTTATCGTCGTAAGGCAGCCTAGGTACAAGGTCATTGCAGTAGACAACCCTGAAGTACCTTGGATTAGGCTTCATCAAATGAGCCTCCATGAACTGCGCCAGTTGCTTGTTGCCGACCCTAGGCTGCCCAAATGTATACACACCTAATAGCCTGTCCATTATTTCCATTTCCTTATGCAGTACCAGAACTGTAGGGAACAGAACTGCAAGCGCCCCGCCTAAACTATGACCAGTGACCACAAACTTCGCATTTTTATGCTCCATAAGCAATCTCCTGAGCTTAAGTTTCACTGCATAGTATGCAGACAACTGCACCATTTCCGGGGTAACCGCGTCGAACTGTTCAGAGTCCAAAGATGGATGTAATCTAACCTGTTCAATGTTGGAAAGGTCTGAAGAAATGGAGCTTAACTTATGGTGACCTTTGAAGCTGTTGGCATCATTTCTGTTGCCCAAACCAAGAGCTTCTAAGAAGCCTATGTGAATCTTCCCAACTTCCGGGATCTCATACCAAGAGTAGTCAAAATCAGTGCACCAGTCATCTGCATCAAAAGGTTCTGTGCCCCTGAAGCTGATCAATATCAGATTGGCGTCTTTAGGCTTATCACACAGTATGAACACCTGCGTAGAGCTGTCCTTTAGGAAATCTACCAAATTTTGTGATGGTCAAGAGACAAACAGAACCAGGTTATTCAATTAGTTGGCTTAAGTAATGAAACTAAAGACAGTATTTTCCACTAGATGATCATGCAAGTTCTCTTCTTACCATTCCAGCAATTGTAGAAGCCCACGAAATGCATCTGCTTCATTATTAACGATCAAAGTTAGTCTGAAATGACACATAAATTATAACCGCTCAAGCCCACCGCTAACAGATATTGTCCTCTCTGAGACGCCCCTCAAGATTTTTAAAACGCGTATGCTAGGACACCCCTCAAAGTTTTTAAAACGTGTATGCTAGGAAGAGGTTTCCACACCCTTATAAAGGGTGTTTCGTTCTCCTCTCCAACCGATGTGGGATCTCACAATTCACCCCCTTCCGGGAGTCCAGCGTCCTCGCTGACACTTGTTCCTTTCTCCAATCGATGTGGGACCCCCACCAAATCCACCCCCTTCAGGGTTAAGCCTCCTTGTTGACGCATCGTCCGATGTTTGGTTCTGATACCATTTGTAATAGTTTAAGCCCACCGCTAGCAGATATTGTCCTCCCTTGGGTTTCCCTTTCGGGCTTCCCCTCAAGATTTTTAAAAATCGTTTGTTAGGAAAGGTTTCCACACTTTGTTTTTGTTCTCCTCCCCAACTAACGTGAGACAATATGAAAAGCAATGAAATAACCTGCCTTCCAGCGGCGAAGAACAACATTCTGAATGACCTTTTCATTCTCGTAGGATAGTTTTGAAGCCATGATGCAAAGATCCATTAGAGTCCGATTGCCCATTTCAAGTCTGAAGCCTCTTTCTTCATAAACAGAATCAGTAGCTCCTTCAAGAATTTGTTCTTCATTTAATAGATTCATTCGCCCATCTAACAGCCCAATGGTGCTGATAAATGTCTCTGTGCCCCTCTGTGGCACTACCACTTCACCTGCGCATCCAAAAATAGCAGAGATTTCAATGCCTATTCTGTAAAATCTAGACATGTGATGTTCCAAGTTGGTCGAGATTCAAAAGCATGTGGCCCCGTACCGCGCACGATGTTGCAGAACAATCCCGAGATATTGCCATTCATAGACAGAAGATTGAGACTGAATTCCACCACATTGCCAGTCCATTCCATTGGTTTCGCCAGAGCGGCTATCACTTTTCGAATCAGAATCGACACCACTATGACCCACCTGCGTCCCAAAACCATCGCACCAAAAACACCCTCCTCGGAGCCCTCAAAGAATCTCCGTCCACCGTCGCCATCCGGCCAAACCCAACACCGGAAAACGTCTCTGATTCCACCCTTCTCTGGCCGCACAACAAGGTAGCTAAAATCATCGCCGTCGTTACCAGCATTGTTACGGGTAGTGGCCATGTTTAGAAAACCCCTTCTAGTATGAATCTAAAGAAGACGCCTCCAGAAGAACAGCCAGCAATTCGTATATATCAAGAAAAGTAAAAGGGATGCGGTTATATCGGTACCTTAGCCCATTCTGCGTCCCCAACTGAACTTATCATCTAATACGTGTATATCGGATATATCCTCAAATGTAAAGAAGACGCAAATCGGCATTAAACCCACTGTTTGAGTGTGAAAAGCTTCGTTAATTTCAACCTTCCCGCATATGGGTAACCTTCTAAGATCAGATTCCATTACCCAAATGAAAGTTATCATCTAGAGAATGCGTGGAAGTCCGGAAAAAATGGGGGAAAAGTAGCCTTGAAAGAGAATATGGAATACGGCGATGGTGTTGGGGTGGGTGGTGCCGTGGCGTATAATGTACAAAACAGAAACTCGAGCAGCCTACGGTTTGTTGTGCAATATGCATCATCGCACTCTCACGCATGGTTGTGGTTACTTTTTCAAACCCCGGTGGACAGAAAGATAGATTTGTTGGGTATGTCTGCGTTCCAAACTCCTTTATATTGTATCAATACAGTTGCATGATCGATCATCAAAATTATGTCTACACCCGTCATACCTAAAATGCCCCATAGCTAAAATGCTCCAAAATGTAGTACAGGGGATATGTCTAGTTGTCACTTCTTTCTACGTTATATGCTATCAAAGTCGTTGTTACCTAATTGTTTTTAGTTTATAACATTACTTTCTTTTAAATTGTTTTTAACGGATTAACTCGCTCGTGTTTTTGAAAACATTTCTCTCAAACGTGGTTCGAGGCTTGAGTATACACCAACGTTGTCCACAAAATTTGAATTTCTTATAGTTGACTTGTTTGCTAGGTTAGAACAAGTGTCGCACAATTACTATCCTGTTGTCGTAAGATTTTGAGTATGATATCTTGCACGGCCACCCAGTCTTCATTGGAACCATCATTTGAAGGAAATAATGATAAGTTTTGCAAGACTTTTATTTTAGGTTCGATAATATATCACTCCTGTGTCAATTATGAATTTGTGGCACAATAGCAAGGACACGAAAGTTGGAGGTTTGACACGTTTGTCTAATAATATATATATATATATATATATTTTCTTTTAGGTGATTTAGGATCAACTCCGACCTTTTTATAGGATCAAATCCGACCTTTTTAGGTGAAAGTTGGAGGTATGTTTTAGGTAATTAGCCAACAACGGTCACTTGAGTGATTGTAGACGATTTTATAGCAAACATTACACGTGTTTTTCAGGTAATTAGCCATCAATAGTCACTCGAATGATTGTAGACGATTTTGCAACAAAAATTACACGTTATGTACTTTGGGTAATTAGCCATCGATGATTACTTTAAAGGCGATGACATGATTTTTATGGAAATATTACAAGTCGTGTGAATGGGTAATTAACTATTAATGTTCCTCAATTTTATTTATATAAAGTTTTGCATATTTGTTCCAATAGGAAAGTGTCTTATTCAATACTCAACCTTCTTCAAAAGGTTTTTCATACACGGGCAAGATTGTGACGCGAGAGTAACCAATAGAAGAAGCCAGTCATGACGCAACTTTAGAGTTTTGATATTTTTCTGAAAAGCATGTGAACGAGGATAAAGTATGCTAAAAAGAGCTATATTGGTGTGACGGAATAATCTTTACTCTTAGAAGTATTTTAAGACAAGTAAGTAATATGGTGTAAATTAAATTTAAAATGTTTTTATACAATTTATCATGAGTGTCAGGACGCTAGCCTCGACATTTTTCTATATATATGGTGTTTGGATGATCTCTAAAGGAGACTTCATTGAACGGGTCTCACAGGACATGTGTTTGGACGCATGAGGAGAAATTACAAAATTTGGGATACGAATCAATGGAATATGGATCCATGGGAGTCATTCGACCACCGACGGGAAGAAGTAGGGGCCGCAAAACACGTAGGCGTGGGCTCCTTCCAATTTCCCAGCTTTGTGATTTCTGCCCCGAAACTGTTTGTGAAAATGCCGCAGAGGCAGACCCCACTCCAAACTTGTCGTGGAGCGCAACTTTTGCGAGCTCGTGATTACCCACCACACAACCTATGCTTAGCCCCATCATCTATTCACCACTATCTGTTTTCTTTTTCTCTCTTATTGCCCCTTTCCTTTTCCAATTTTTTCTTGGGTTTTGCTCACTATCACCGACACTTCACAATTTTTAGCAACTGAGTATTGTAAAGTAGAACACTTTCAATGTTGCAAAAGAGAAAAGTAGTCTTCAAAAAAGATCCTTCAATTCGTTGTATCTTTGATGAAAATCTGATAATGATTTGAAAGAAATGGGCTCATTATTACATCCACATCTTGTCACTCCCCAAGATCCTCTAATTTTACTGTATTGGCTTCTACTACTTGTAATTTATCCAAACCCGGATGTATTGTTGAAAGCAGCAGTGAAGTAAAATGATAGCAAGCACAAATGCTGACATTGCTGTTCTGCTGCCTCTTAAGACAAGAGTCCCACCATTCGTCCGGATTTCAGCCCTTTTGTTGGGCTTTGCCTTTGTCATTGACCCCTTAAGATATTCCAGTCTGTTTTCTAGAGCTTGGTGCTGGCTCTATTTGGTTTATGCGTCTCAAATGAACTAGATTTTAGTTCAGCTGCCTGTTTTTTGATTTTTTACTCTAGAATGATTTTTTACCGTAGAATGATAGTTTGGTTGTTCAGAAATAAAGGGTTTTCTATTAATGGTTTAGACCCACTTAGGAAGTATGTTCGAAAGCTTTACTTAAAACTTGGGTGTTCATTACTTGTAAACTTGTCTAATTGCATACATCTTTGGTTTATCTTTTAGTTGTAGACACTGGACCTGGCAATCCTCCTCGAGTGACTGCTTCTTGTGATTGTTTATTTCCAATATCCACTCTCATCAGAATCGATGGTAGAAATTAAATATTCTACTAACCATGACTGTAATCGCTTTTTCTATTTACGAAAAAGTGGAACACAGCAAAAATCAAATTACCCAGGAGAGGGAGAGAGAGAGAGAGAGAGAGAAAATAAGTGGCAACAGTGGCAAAGGAGGGAGCTTTCCAAGGCGTTGGATACTATCTGACAAGTCCTGTCTGCCAGAGCTATAAAGAACCATTTTTCCCATTCGTAAAGAAGGGCAAGAAGTAGAATTAAAAGAGAGGGAAGAAAAGAAGAGGAAGCTGATTTGTTTTCTGCCTTTTCAGGCAGAGGGGGAGAGAGGGCTAGTAGTGAGAGAAATGGAGGAGAAGTGGAGCTGGGGAGAGCTGTTGCTGCTAATCAGTATCTGCATTTTGGGATGGAGGGTCAGTTTTATCAATGGAGATACGGATCCAGGAGATGGTAAGTACCTTACTTTTTTCTATCTTGTTTTACTCTGTTTGTTTTCCTCCCCCTCGGTTCCTCAATGTCCTGCACTGCATATACTGTAAATCATATACTTTAGCTTCTACATTAGAAGACCTCCTTTAAGAAGAAAAAGGATTTTAACGACTTATCACACTAATAGGTTTCTAGTTTAGAATGTTGCTTCTATTACTATTAGAGCTCTCTTCATATGAAGAACTTTCTTCCCCCTTTTCTATGAGCTTCTTAAGCGTAATGACTACTTGCCATGTCACAATTTTCAGCCTATAAGAATGTGCTACTACTTAAAGATGTCCCATTTTGGACTTTGATGAGAATACAATCTTCAGTAGACCTTGTTACAGCAGAAAAACACAATATATGGATAAAGAAACTGAACAAGAACTCCTCGTACCCTTGTTGTAGGGTAAAGAAATCACCTTAAATAACCGCATGTGTACTTTATCCGACGCCGGAACCTCCAGAACTTTTGTTAAAACATATGGATTAAGAAACATTGAGGATTGTTGGGAGAGGAATCCCACCTTGGCTAATTAAGGGGTTATGCATGCATTGTATTAGAGTCATGCCTTAACTTAGTCATGTCAATAGAATCCTCAAATGTCAAACAAAGAAGTTGTGAGCTTCGAAGGTGTAGTCAAAAGTGACTCAAGTGTCGAACAAAGAGTGTACGTTGTTCGAGGGCTCTAGAGGAGGAGTTAAGCCTCGATTAAGGGGAGGCTATTCAAGGGCTCCATAGGCCTCAGGGGAGGCTCTACGGTGTACTTTGTTCAAGGGGAGGATTGTTGAGAGGGAGTTCCATATTGGCTAATTTAGGGATTGATCATGGGTTTATAAGTAAGGAATACATCTCTATTGGTATGAGGCCTTTTGGAGAAACAAAAAATAAGGTCATGTGAGCTTATGCTCAAAGTGGACAATATCATACCATTGTGGAGATCCGTAGTTCCTAACACTACCCTCTGCGAAAGAAGACTAATACCTCGTATCTGTAACTTAATCAATGTTACTTGTCTAATAGAAGTTAAGGAGTTCATTCTGCACTGTTACTTCAAAAGTGATATTTTGACATGTTTATATTTTAACAAGTGGGTTGAACCTAAAACAGGGAATATACGAATTCATAGCATCTCGAATCATTTATAAACTGTTATGCAACCTATCCTTTACTCGCAGACGATATGTCAGTTGGAAAGTTATTGTAAGCATTATTTGAACACACTCAGTTACTAAGACACATGCATATCTTACTACAAGCATTATTCATGCAGTCGCTGCTCTAAATGCCATGTATAGTAGTTTAAACTCGCCTCCAATTCTAACACTATGGAGTTCAAGTGGTGGCGATCCATGTGGACAAATTTGGAAAGGCATTACTTGTGCAGGCTCAAGGGTCACAGAAATGTATCTCCCTCTTGCCCTGTTATGTAACATTTTATGCAATTTAACATTTCTGTGATGCACTTATCTATATAGTTTTTTTTAGTTCATTGACTGGTTTAGGACTTTCTGGATCACTGGGATACCAGCTCTCAAGTTTGGCATCTCTAATTAATCTGTAAGGTCTATGCTCTTGTTTGTCAAGTGATATAAATTATTTTTTATGTTGTATTTATAACATGTCTATAAATGAAATTTGCAGAGATGTGAGTTCCAACAATCTTGGACCTGACATACCTTATCAACTCCCTCAAAACTTGCAAAAACTGTATGCTTCTATTGTTGTTCATTCTGATGAAGTTATGTTTCCATTTCTATTTATAAAATTAGTGTATTTCTGCAGAAATCTTGGATGGAATAACTTCAGTGGAAGCATCCCGTATTCTCTTTCTCAAATGAGTTTGCTTATTTCCTTGTAAATTCCAGGGTCTTTTTTCTCTTTCCTTTTATGCATTCTACCTGGATGCTAAAGCTACTCCATGTTCTTCTGTTCTTCCCCCTCACCTACTTGGAACTGTAGGAACATCAGCCACAATCAGCTTGGGAATCAAGTGAATGATATGTTTTGGAAGCTTTCTTCCTTGGCCATGTTGTGAGTTCTCATTGATTTTGATCGCTTTCCCTTTTGTTGTGCCTTTTCTGTTGGTCCTTTTAGCATTACTGAACTCTTCTAAAGTATTTTATATTAACAAATACCTATAAAGAATTAGACTTTCTTTCATAGTTTCTTCTATGTTGGGGAGGAGTTTCACATTACTCAGGTAAGGAATACATTTCCATTGGTATGAGGCCTTTTGGAGAAGCCTAAAGCAAATCCATAGAGCTTATGCTCAAAGTGGACAATATCATACCATTGTGGAGAGCCGTGATTCCTAACATGGTATTAGAGTCATGCCTTTAACTTTGGCATATCAGTAGAATCCTCAAATGTTGAACCAAGAAGTTTTGAGCCTCGAAGGTGTAGTTAAAAGTGACTCAAGTGTCGAACAAAAAGTGTACTTTGTTCAAGGACTCCAAAGAAGGAGTTGAGCCTTTGAGGCTGTTCGAGGTCTCCATAGACCTCAGGAGAGGCTATGTAGTGTACCTTGTTCAAGGGGCCTTCCACATTGGTTAATTTAGGGAATGATTATGCGTTTATAAGTAAAGAATACATCTGCATTGGTACGAGGCCTTTTGGGGAAGCCAAAAGCCAAGTCATGAGAATTTATGCTCAAAGTGAACAATATCATACCATGTGGAGAGCTATGATTCCTAACATGTTAAATTATCATACGCTTCTAATTCATTTTCAGGCATAGATGCTATCATCTCATAGTTTACCGTAGTTTCGTTTTTAAAGTTTTCTCGAAAACACTTTTCAACAGCCCATTAACTTCAGCTAAACATTTGTACTAACAATTATCTAGATTGAAAAGATATTGTTGCAGGTTCTCTTTAAATTCAAAGTGTCAATAACTTGCTTTCCCTTCTTCAGGGATGTCTCTTTCAATTCTCTGTCAGGTGCCCTTCCCCAGAGTTTTAGCAACCTTACCAGTATGAATGCAATGTGAGTACTGAATCATTAATTAATGTGGAAAACATATGTAGTTAAGACTGATTCTCCATGTTTTCTAAATCTCTGTAGGTTTCTGCAAAACAACCAATTCAGTGGCACTATTGATGTTCTTGCAAATCTTCCACTACAAAATTTGTGTGTATCCTTAAATGCTTACTATTTAGTAGGAACTTAGCTTGTACAAACACCTTATATATCGCATTCTCCTCAGGAATGTCGAGAACAATCATTTTACAGGATGGGTTCCTGAACGATTGAAGAACATAAATATTCAGTGAGTACCTGACCATCATTATTATCTTCTCTAAGATATTGTCTGACTAAATGTTCCAGTCCAATTGAACTTGAGCAACTTTGTGACAGGGAGGGTGGCAATTCTTGGAGCTTTGGGCTTGCACCCCCACCTCCACCTGGTACACCTCCAGCCAACCAAGATTACAGATATCACAAGCCGGGAAATATTTACAGCCCACTGAGTAGTCATGCTGCTGGTGGAGATAGCAGATCAGGTATCAGTGGTGGTGCCATTGCGGGAATTGTTATCTCTGTGCTAGTGGTGGGAGCAGTAATAGCATACATGCTTGTAAAGAGAAGATCCAAAAGGTCTTCCTCAGACATGGACAAGCAAAAGCTTGGGAACTTGCCTATCGTATCTCCTGCTTCAAATGGAGTGCAAGGTAACCATGTTCAACTGATTTGTTATTTACTGGGAAGCATGAATCTTATAGTTACTTGATCAATAGTTATCTTTTCTAGTTCAATGCTGTGGAAATAAGGAGGTTTAAAAAGTTGATGTTATTGGCCTGCCTTTCAACTTATTATATTCTGACAGAACAAATTCTCTTGAAAGATCCATTGGCAGAGATAAAGCTTGTTCATACTTCATCCTCATTTGATGCAAAATCATTGGATTCTCCTGCTTCAATCAATCTTAAGCCCCCACCTACTGATTCTCATAAATCATTCGATGATAATGATACATCAAAGATACCTGTAGTGAAGAAGACCGTTGCCACCCCTCCGATAAGTGTGAAGTCATATTCAATAGCAGATCTTCAAATGGCTACGGGCAGTTTCGATGTAGAAAACCTTCTCGGTGAGGGATCGCTTGGACGTGTTTATCAGGCTCAGTTCGATGATGGGAAGGTACTATTAATCTATTCTTTTGCATCTAATGAGTTCGTTTAGTGTCCATCTATGATCTATCTGATGTGAACGGCTACTAGCAAGGAAGACAAAACCCAACTTGATCAATTGTTCATCTCTTGGCAATGATTAGGTTCTTGCCGTGAAGAAAATAGATTCAGCCGCCTTCCCTAGAGGATTGTTGGAGGATTTCACAGAGATAGTTGCTAATGTATCTCAGTTGCATCATCCTAATGTAACCGAGCTAATGGGTTATTGCTCAGAGCATGGCCTGCATTTGCTAGTATATGAGTTCCATAAGAATGGCTCGCTACATGACTTTTTGCACATATCAGATGAATATAGCAAGCCACTGACCTGGAACTCCCGTGTCAAGATTGCTTTGGGGACGGCTCGTGCATTAGAGTAAGTTCATTTCCTGAACTTTTCCTTGCATGTTTGTTTATTTATGGTGATGTTATGAGGTGATTTTTAGCTCTATCCTTACATTTTGACGTGCTAACAACTCCCAAGATGTATAGGTATTTTTCTAAAAGTAAAACTGGAAGCTTAACAATGCAAAGCTTTAAGATCAACCATACCTTACAATTTGAGGCTCTCAGTTGATCAAAGCTTTGTTAGACATAAATTTTTTGTCTTTGTGTTATTCAACCACCTGATGTTGCAGAAAACTTTTGTAGGTACCTGCATGAAGTTTGTGCACCGTCAGTTGTTCACAGAAATATTAAGTCAGCCAATATCTTACTAGATGCTGAAATTAATCCTCATCTCTCTGATTGTGGCCTGGCTAGCTTTATAACCAATCTTGATCAGGTGAGCTTTATAACCAATCTGCATGTATGATGAATTCTGTTGGACAGGCATTGAATAGGTCAATTTATATGGATTTTCATCAAATGTTCAGGCATTAGATCACCAGGTAGGATCTGGGTACAATGCCCCTGAGGTTACCATGTCGGGTCAATACACATTGAAGAGCGATGTATACAGCTTTGGAGTGGTTATGTTGGAACTTCTAAGCGGGCGGAAGCCATTTGATAGGTAAAATAGGCAACTTTAAATCCTGAAATGGAAGTCATTGGTTTGCTTAGTCAAAATTTTCTGATATTTGGTTGCAGTTCAAGGCCAAGAGATGAGCAATCCTTGGTTCGATGGGCTACACCTCAGCTCCATGACATTGATGCCTTGACGAAAATGGTTGATCCTGCTCTTAAAGGGCTCTACCCAGTCAAGTCTCTCTCAAGATTTGCAGACGTTGTGGCTCTTTGCGTCCAGGTACTGAGCCTTTTGAGTGATAAAATTTACTTCAAACAGCTCATTCAGCCTTAACCAATCAGCTAAATGAACTGTTTTCCATGGCAGCCGGAGCCTGAATTTAGACCACCTATGTCAGAGGTGGTGGAATCCTTGGTTCGGCTTGTGCAGAGGTCCAACATGAGCAGAAGGACGTTTGGAAGTGATCATGGATCATCTTTTAGAACTGATGATCCTGATGCACGTGAGACATCTTAACTGGCTTCTTCTCACTAAAAACACAGTTCTCCAAATTTATATATAGAAAAAAAAATTCTTATCTGGCTTCTTGAGCAATCTAGAAGGAAGGGACGCTTAGTAGTTTGAGTCGATGTCACGATGATATTAACACTTCATAGACAAGCATGACATTGTTGTGTTTTGACGTTCATAGTATGTGAACCTAGTGGTGAATCAATGAAAACCTAGCAGTTATTTCAAAACCCAACTTTGCTTAATAGAAGCATTTACCTGCCAAGATCTTATTTACCCAATCACAGGCCTTTCACTACTGGAATTATTGTGGATTATAAAGTAAAGTGTTAACAGGTACATTGCAAGGATGGCTGATCCAGTTCTTACTGGCCATCTCCATTGTATTTCTCTATATGCACACTGATTACAGCCGTGAGTATTTTGATATGAGATTAGACTTACTATATGCAAGGAATTCGTGCAAACTTCGTGAAGTATCATATCATATTGTGGACTCAATTCCAGATCAAGGCTATACACACCATTGAATCTCTACACATCATTCTGATCTGAAATGAAATTTGGTTCCTCACCCTGGCAGAGATACTGATCACACAGAGACGCAGAGCCCCAGTCCTGCCGTAGCCGCAAAATGTCCTCTGTGAATGTAGACCCAGATGCACCGATAAATGTTCTCGACATAGCACAGATTGTCTTGTCCAGCATCGCTTCAACCTACACAATGAAAGTTGGCTCATTGGAGTCGAGCTCAGGATGCTAAACCAACTCAAGATTGCATAACTTCACATAGAATCCTCAACTCGCATAACCAAAACAAACAAGTTGAATGTTTGATTTTATTGGATTAGAATGAATTTATCGCAATGCATGTGATATGCGTGCATGTAGGACTGGACACAACATCGGACATAACACCTTGTGTTGAACAATGTTGGTAGGGAGTCCCACGTTGGCTAATTTAGGAAATGATCATGGATTTATAAATATGGAATACATCTCCATTGGTATAAGGCCTTTTGGAAAAGCTTAAAGTAAAGTCATGAGAGCTTATGCTCAAAGAGGATAATATCATACCATTGTGGATGACTGAGATTCCTAACATGGTGTCAAAGTCATCCTCTTAACTTAGTCATGTCAATAGAATCATCAAATATCAATCAAAGGGTGTACTTTGTTCGAAGACTCCAAAGAAGGAGTTGGACCTCGATTAAGGGGAGGCTGTTTGAGGGCTCCATAGGCCTTGAGAGAGGCTCTAATACATCTCCATTGGTATGAGGCTTTTTGGGAAGTCCAAAGCATAGCCATGAAAACTTATGCGCAAAGTGGACAATATTCACGGTAACATACTTGTTGTGTATAACAATAATTGTTGCAGTGTAAGAAAAGTTGGATTCTTAGGCTGACCTGAGAGTCTCCCTCAATCCCATGCCTGTATAACAAGGCGTCCCATTTTTCAGCTAAATTACGAGGAGGCCTTCTAACAAGCGGTATGGACTTCCCGTTCAACACAAGAAGTGATTGCAGCAATCCATATTCACTCTCTGCTGCATCTGTGGAAAGATAAATAACTGCCACATTCGCCCTTTCAACCATTCGAATTATGCAGTCTGCTGCTTGAGGAATGGGGTAAAAGCAGCTTGGCTGCTTTGCATTACTGGAAAACAGAAAATTTCATTAACCAGAAAATTTCATTAAAGAAAACAGTAATGTAGATGCATTACCAGAACTTCAAAAAACCATGTCGTCGGAAATGGAATGCCATATAATTCTTTCCTAAGAACGTTTGAATGAATCGCTGGGCTGTCAGCTTGATCAGGCGGCTTGGTTCTATCAAAGTCTGGCATTTGTGAGCGATGGGGCCGCCTGGTTGATTCACCCACTCTTTCTCTACATTAGCAAAGAAAATATCTCCTACAGCTACAACATCCTCGTTGGAAGAGAATTTGGATTCAATGTCTGAAACCGTCTTTCCAGTGGGCTTCTTAGCATCTTCATTCCAAGCAGATTCAAGCTTGCCCATAGAGATCCCCAAGTTCTTCAACTTTTTAATATGTTCATCATCCACATAACAAGGATCTGGTTTTGAAAAGTAACAGATGAACCGATCAATGTGTAAGTGGTGCTTCCTAATCTCAGAAAACTCTTCAAAAGAGATGACAACCTTTCTTCCCAAGCAAGTATTGATATGTTCAATGTCAATTACCCTACTGAACTGATAATCAACTTTGTGACTAGGAATGACTAAAATTCTGTTGAGGATAGCCGCGAAGAACATATGCTTCTGCAAACAGATCAAATGGTTAGACATTTGCCCCGAAGTGCATATAGCGAACAAAAACTTGTTCGATTTGGGCTTCCACTCAATTGTTCGTTTGCCGGACAATTTCTGGTCAATCTTTCCACATCTATCAATGGTGAATGTCCCCATCGTCTGAGCATCATCAACTACCTCAGATAAATTCCCCGACCGATGGGGGGACAGAAGAACGTTTTGGATCTCTTTGTTCAAACTAATTTGCTTCAATATAGCAGATTTGAGATCTTCTATGAATGCGTCTCCTGAGGCTGAATTTGAACTCAAATTATTAGTAGCGGTCGAGTTGAAAGTTGAGTTAGAATGATTCCAAATATCGAAAAAATCCAGTTGTTGTTGCCTCAACAAATACAAAGCTCTCAACTCCGATTCCCTCATTCGGTCACTGAGGGAATCGGAACTTCCGAGTGTGGAAGAGATATTCACAGATGAGAAGAGACTTCGAATATCGGCAGAGAAAAATATAGCGATAATGCAGAGAGGGAGGGCGGCCGCTAATAGGTAGTAGTACCTCTTGTGAAATGCAAATTTGGGAATGGAGAAACGGAATCTGTGAATGGGAGGCCAAAAATGGCGATCGTCGTCAATGTCGAAGGTCGTGGAGCGATTGCGAGGAGAAGGGAGGCGTTCGGTTCCATTCTGTTCGATAAGGTTTTGACGATCGTCTGATTCGTCGGAGGACGAATCAGATCTATCCATTACTCCTCCAGTTCTTCCACTTGGATCTTGTGTTCTTCTTCTTCTCCTTCAGCAGAGTTTTTTGTTGGACGATTTTCACTCCAAGTCCACACAGTCTTCTCTTGGACTCTCTCCACAAACAGGATGACTTAGCGAGGGAGAGTCTAATTAACACTAAACCATATAAGAATAGTTAATACTTTATTTTAAAAGTATACTTAATTTTATTAATATAATTAAAAAAAATTTAAAACTTAAAAAATATGACTTCAAGTCTATAATAAATTTCAATATTAAATTAGATATAGACCTTTTTTTTTTCTTCCACGGGAGAAGGCTGTTGAAAATTGTTAGAAACCAGTCTTATATTGACTAATTAAGAGGATAATTATAGGTTTACAATGAGTATGGGTTGATTTTCTAGAATTTGAATGTAGGATTAGTTCCGAAGCAAATTGGACCAAAACCATCAAATTTTGTTACAACTAAAGGAAGTCTCGAGATAAGGGACATTTTTTTATTTCTAAAATAAATGAATATATTTGCTCTTATATAGATGTTTATGATGTGTGATATGACGTACTATATTATGATTATAAATGTTTTGAGCTTAGCGTATACATGTTATGTTTGATGGATGTGATAAGGTTCACACTATGTGATTTGTGTAACCAATCACTGCTCTAATTAAAGAGTATCGAATGGTTTATGATAGTAAGAACAAGAATTTTTTTTTTAGATAATAATATGTCAAAAATAACAATATAAAATTATCGCATAAAACAAATTTCGTTAACTACAAATATTTTTATTTTTTCATAAATATATTATCAAACTTATTTTTACCGACTTTTAAATAAAAAAAATTTGGTACAAATATGAGCATAGTTCAACCATAATCATGAGCTACGCGATTGAAAAAAAAACTAAAAAACTCAAAGTCCAGATAGAGGTATGAAGTGGGGCAAGTGAATTATGGTAGCCTACATTGCTGGGATGGTTTACATAAGAAATGGAGCCAGACAAAGGATCCTGCTCTAATGTCAATACTTCTACGGCTAAGATGATGCTCTATAAACTCAACAGAACCAGCTAGTTTGTTCTACACATAAGTGATCAATAAAATGCTAATCGCTAGGTGTTGCTTCATTAAACATCGAGTCCTGACATACTTCGGCTACTTCAACCAGCCTACCACGAACCCATTTCTTCCTGGCTGCACTCACTTGGGTATCCGCTTTCTCTTCCAACTGGTGAAGATTGGTCCCATTCAACCAATCCTTGTGCTCATCAGATGCCTTATTCCCTTTCCCATTAGGCTGGTTTGCCAGACTTGACAAACGTGGTGGATAAGATGCGCCATATCCATTGGTGCTTGCTGCAACTTCAAGATCCTGCACACTAAACTTACCAAAATCAAAAGCCACATCTTCTATGCCACGAGGCAACAACTGGGTCCCCTTTGCCATTGTTTGAGCTGCTCTTCTTTGGTCTTCTTTTCCAGCCAGTGAGTCCTCCTCATCGTTTGGGGTACCCATTTCGTGGATGGAGGAGGCTACTGCATTCTGTTCTTCAGTCTGTTGGGATGCCATCTGCTCAATATCTATGCATTCAATTGATTGTAGTGCTTCAGCTATAAGCTTTCTTGTTTCTAATAGGGAAGCTCGAGCAATGGGGCTTCTTTTAGCGGCAACCTCAAGGGCCTTGGCGGCCTTCTCTGCTTCAGCAATCATGAGTCTGAAAAGGAAAAACTGGAACGTCATCAATTGTTCAATGTAAATTGAGCTGTCTTGCATTCTTGATTAGAAACTGGAGCTGGAAAGGTCGTACTCGTGAGTAACGAATACTGTTTAGTATAGGTTTTCAGTCACAAGAAAGGGAACCTGAATATAGCTATGTTTGTCAAAAGGTTACAGATGCAGTCAGTGGTTCAATTTCCCTCGAAGAATCATTCTAGAATAAAATGTCCTGTTTTTGACTTCAAACAACGTAGTAGCATACATCTTAACACCACATCAAAGAGGTTCATTCTCTCTCGGAAGTAGAAAATGGCCTCTTTACCGTTAGAAAGATGAGTATGTTGAGGATTATTGAAAGAAGTAGTCCCACATTAGCTAATTAAGAAGACGATCATGGGTTTATAAGTAAGGAACACTATCTTCTTAGGCCTTTTGGGAAGACCAAAAACAAAGCCATGAGAACTTATGCTCAAAGTGGATAATATCATACCATTGTGGAGAGTCGTGGTTTCTAACATAGTATCAGAGTCGTGCCTTAGTCAAGTCAATAGAATGCTCAAATGGCAAACAAATGGCGTACTTTGTTCAAGGGCTCCAAAGAAAGGAGCCGAGTCTCAAATAAAGGGATACTATTCGAGGGCTCCATATGCCTCAAGGGAGGCTCTATGGTGTACTTTGTTCGAAGGGAGGATTGTTGAGGATTATTGAAAGGAGTAGTCCCACATTGGCTAATTAAGAGGAAGATCATGAGTTTATAAGTAAGGAACATTATCTCCATTGGAATGAGGCCTTTTGGGTAGACCAAAAGCAAAACCACGAGAGTTTATGCTCAAAATGGACAATATCATACCATCGTGGAGAGTCGTAGTTCCTAACAGATGAGTCTACAAAGATAGACCGGCCAAATTTATTTAAGAAACTACAAGTAAAAGAAAAGAACGGACCTAGCTTGCTCAATGGCTTCCATTTTTTTAGCTTCTGCAATTGCTCTCTGTGCCCTGATACTCTTTATCATGTCCAGCTTGAAGCTTGCTGAAGGGTCTTTAAACCGTGGTGCTTTACTTTTCCTGATTCTCGGTTGTCGATTTTCGATTCCAGACCCATCTGCAAAAGAAGAGTAAACATTACTCTTTTCTTTCTTCTGGCTGGTTCTTGTGATCTCCATACTTTCACTGTGCTTTCTCCTTGGCCTTCTTCTGTTGACTCCAATAGGCGTGCCATGATATTTAGCTATAGCAGAGCAAACTCGATCACGATATTCCTGACATAAAATAAACAAGCAGAATGCAGAGGTAGCTGCTGTTAAGAATGTTTGGTCGTGATTAAGCTCATGTCATAGGGATACAAATAATGTAATGGTAGTCTAAAGATTAGTTACAGGCTAACAGTTAGTATGTCATTTTGCAAATGATGATCCGGGTCTATCCGACGAGCTAGAATTAAATCCAAACATTTCTTGACAACCAGTGGTTCGGTTCCATGGGAAGTTTTTATCTTCGGATTTCAAAAACCATCCAGGGAGCATTTAATGAGGAAAAAAAGTTTCTATTTAGTGCAGCTAATGGAGGATATATAACAAAAACATACAGGATCATCCCATTTTGCAGAGATGGATTCTGATATCTTCTTCCTCTGCTCAGCTGACTTTGGTGCTCTCTTGCTTCCAACCGGCCTCGACTTTCTTTTCCGTTGCTCGACACTCTCCAGCCACTCCTTTTTAAATCTTTCATTCAGGATTTGGTAGGAGTCCCACTGCAGTTCTTCCTCACCCTTATATCCTCGTCTTGAAGCTTCAGCAATTAAATGTTTCCACTCTATGTAGCATTTTTCTTGTAATACCAGCTTCTCACGACGTCTTTGCCACCCCATTCGCACACCAACCCCAATTTTCATCCTTGTCTCTTCACTGTGGCATCACGAAGGAGGGGCACTTCAAATTAATGCCTCAGAGATCACATA
This sequence comes from Cucurbita moschata, assembly GCF_002738365.1. Lineage (NCBI taxonomy): Eukaryota > Viridiplantae > Streptophyta > Magnoliopsida > Cucurbitales > Cucurbitaceae > Cucurbita > Cucurbita moschata. Next base: position 3,227,295 of record NW_019268536.1, read on the forward strand.
TTTAGATAGTAATACTGCAAAATCACGGATCATAAACCATCCAAACAAACAGAATAAGATGACATCTACCTCTGAGCATGGCCGCCAGCCTTAGCCAACTTATTTTTTACCTGCACAGAAAATAATATAAATTACGAAGTGAACATGCTCTTCGGAATCACGAACCTCCACAATGGTATGATATTGTCCACTTTGAGCATAAGCTCTCATGGCTTTACTTTGGGCTTCCCCAAAAGGCCTCATACTCGTACCAATGAAGATGTATTCCTTACTTATAAACTCATGATCATTCCCTAAATTAGTCAACATGAGACTCCCTCCCAACAATCCTCAACCCAGGGTAGCTAACAAGTGGTGAGATATCAAGTAATCCTAGATAAATGTTCTGTTCATGGCCAATGCTTGAATCCTAGGCCGTGTAACACTATTCATATTCAAAATCATTGCCACCATAAAAGCAGAGGGTAACATCATGGATTAATCAAACATTTCTTATACATAAAACCATTCTTACATGACTTCACCTTAGGATCCTGCATTGCAAGCCACGTTCGCTCCTTGATTCGTCTAAGCGTCTCTGCAAATGAATTGCTTATAAAGAAAGAGTAAACGATAAATCCTCAAAGTGTATTAACGCTGAGTGAAATAGTGGGTGTTTTACCAGCACTGTGCTTTCTCCCTTTGTTCCACGGCGTTTGTCCTTTATTTGCTTGGGAAATCCTCTCTCGCCTCACCCGTTCTCTCTCATCTAATTCTTCCGAATCTTCACCGGATGATGCAAGCTGAGTATCTGAAGTAAACAGGGCAGAACCTAACTGAGAATTCTTAAATTCCGTCCGTTTTTCCATATAAACGCCCCCGTTCCCATCATGAACCACTCGCTTGGATTCAAGAGTAGCAATTGCCCTAATCAATAACCCGCGCCTGGAAACCTCAAGCTGGGCACTGAAGTTCATCCGTTTCGGTACAATCAAGGACTTCCAACAAGAAGATAATTCCTTCTCATTCCCAAAAGTAAGCGAAACCATTGAATTATTCACAAGAAAACATGAATGGAAACAGTGGAAGGCAGGCTGAGCAGTAAAAATCTCAGCTACAAACGCGAGAAAAAGCAATATATAAAGCGTCAGTGTGAAATGAAACGCGCAATATGAAGAAAAAAGATGAAACACAACAAGAAGAGAAGACGCCATTGAAACCAAAAGAAGAGAAGCTTACCCAACAAAGGCATGGAAGCTCATTCAGCCAAAATCAACCACCGGAATTCAGTTGAGAAAACAATGGCCGCAAATCTCTCGAGGAAGTGGCATTACAGTCGTCTAGCCAAAGTTTTAGTGTCAGTCAGTTGCTGGAAAATGGACAACGTTCTTCGAAGGGATTAGGCGAGCAGAGACGAAGGCGCTCCAGGAAGGAACCACCCCCCCCCCCCCC
>NW_019268536.1:3229387-3238021 GCF_002738365.1 Cucurbita moschata
CCCCCCCCCCCCCGGTCCAATTGAAGCCCATAAAGCCCACTAAAGCAGCCCATTCTGCTAGACTGAAGCCCACAAAGCCCATTAAAGTAGCCCAATCTTCTAGACTGAAGCCCATTAAGCCCACTAAAGCAGCCCATTCTTCCGAACGGAAGCCCACAAGTGCAACCCATGTTTTGGACCAATGGGAGCCCAGGGAACTTCTCAAAAATAAAATTTACACAAATATCAACATTAGTGTTACTTGAAAAATGGCAAAAACAATATGATTTTATAAGTCACTTTAATATCAATATTTACTCGAATAAGCGCCAATAAGTTAGTCGATTTTTTGTGCCAAGAATTCTTAGTCAGCATTGGATCATTATAAATGGATTCATTCAAACATTACGTCTTTTCAGTCTCAGCGTTGATTTTTCTCTCTCTTTTACATATTAAAAAAATAAAAAATTAACAATTTCATTTTTTAAATATAATTTTGATTAATATTTTATAAGTAAAAATATAATATAATTTCTAAAAATTCAAATTTAAATATTACAACGTAGTCTTAACCTAAAAAAATTTATTTAAAATATATAATATATATTCGATTAGTTTGGTAGATAAAAAAAATATATCATTTAAAATAAACTAAAAGAGGGATAATGTTCGAGGGTTAGAATGGTCATTTAGCAATAGAGAGAGATAAATTAAGTGTGAAAGTAGAATGGAAAATAGGACAAAAGTAGTGGGTGATCCGCAACTTTCAAACTTTGGTGTGACAAAATATCTGTCCAAGATTTATAATTCAAGCAATTAAAATCATATATTATATTTGATTAATTTAAATTTATAAGCTTTTAATGATTTGTAAAAAATATATAATAATATTGAAATTAATTTACAAACTAGGTTTAGCCTTTAATTATAGATTCAAATTTGAAATCCTTAATTTTTGTGGCCCAAAGTTCAAACCAAAATTAATCATTCTCTCTCTCTCTCCCCCATTTGTATTAACATTTAATTAATGAATTAAATAAATCCCTAAATTATCTCTCTTAGTCTAAACACGATCTATAATTCAAATTTTGAATGATTTTAAATAAAGCAACAATTCAAATTATGGTGAGTGATTTATAATTTATCAGAAAAATGGAAGATGTCACAGTTTGTCATGTCGTAGTCTTAGGCCTTGTCTAAACATACTAAGGTCGCCTTGACTTTGAATCCGACTTCAAAGAAGTCGATATGTATGGCATAATGAATCTGACGCATACTCCTATATTAAAAAACCCTTTGACAAAGGTACAAAATTTTCTATTTTCTAGCCTCGACCATGCCACTTTATATATAGTCTTAACTTAAGATTTGGAGTGTAGATAGCTGAGTGTCACAGTCATACTTGTCCAAGACATGTTGTCCATGATCGTATGCCTATTCCAAACTCATTTTACTTGCTTTCATGTGTCGTTAAATTCTCACTGTTCATGTTATGTCAGAATGTATGACCGTTCACCAAAATCATGTCTACACCTACAAAAGCTAAAATGCTCTAAAATACATCAGAGGAGATGTAACTAGGTGTCAATTCTTAGTACCCAAGTTATATGCTATCAAAGCTATGGTTGTTGCTTATTCATTTTTAGCCTATTAACATTGTTTTCTTTCAAACTATTTTCCATGTATTTTCTCGCTCACATTTTATGAAACATTTTCTATCAAATGGGACTCGATACTCGATCATACTTCAAAATTGTCCATAAAGTTCGATTTTCACAAGGCCCACTTGTTCGCCAAGTTAAAACAAATACCGCACAATCCTACTGCAACAGTGCGATTCTAACACCAAGAGAGATTTTGTACGAGTGTAAAGACCTTCTGTTGACTAAGATCTACCTTAGACTGCACTCGAAGAATTTAAATTAATTCACTTATAAGAACTTTATATGATCTTAGTTATTCACGTAGAAGTATCGGATGAAGTGCTTTTTATCCCCTTGACTAAAAAAATATTTTCAAGAAACTCCACTTTTTACGTGTGAAAAAAAAGCGCCGCATGATTGCTGCACCACAAACTTTAGGCCTCACAAGTCATGAGTATTACTTCACCGAAAAAAAAGTTAGTTTTGAAGTTGTTTTGTTACTCGAGTCAATCCATTCGCTTCGTTATGCAATCAATTCCAAATTTTAAACCCATATTCGCTTTCCTCTTCTTCTTCTTCTTCTTCTTCCTTGCCCCCAAATTCCAGTCTCTGCAATCTCGTCGGCAGCCATGGAAGACGATTACAAGCTGAGTCAACATTCCGGCGACTCGGTCACTATCGAGCTACCTGGAATGGTGATTGTGACGGCCATTTTAGTGTTCTTGTTGGTGCTTGTATTTGTTCTTCTTCTCCAACTCTATGCCAGATGGTTATGGTCTCGAATTGAGGATCCTTCCCCTCTTCCGGTGGAAACTCGCCGTCGTCGTCGTCGCCGATTTGAATTCTCCGCCATACAAGATCCCAATTCCGGAAGAGGGTTGGACCCCAAAATCCTTCGGTCACTTCCTGTTCTGATATTCCACCCTGATGACTTCAAAGATGGCCTCGAATGTGCCGTTTGCCTCTCTGACCTTGTTGAAGGTGAGAAAGCCAAGCTGCTTCATGATTGCTTTCATGGCTTCCATAGTGATTGCATAGATATGTGGTTTGAATCTCATTCCACTTGCCCTCTTTGTCGGAACCCCGTCACCGCCGCCGCAGACTCCGGCGAGTTACAGGATGAGGATTCTGCAAGTGGGTTGTCCTCAGAATCTCCAACTTTCCCAACAAATGTACTGATTTGGGGAAATCAAGAGCAGGTCACCTCTGCCGGAGCTTGTCTGGAAGTGAAAGAGGGTTCTTCTCAAAACCCTTTTCCGGCGGCTTGTTCATCAGCATCATCGAGTAACCCAGCTGCAGAATTGGTAATTGATGTTCAAAATGATCTTCAATTTCCGCCATTAACACCTAATGAAGATGGAAAGCTACCTGTTGTGACCAGATTAAGGTCATTGAAAAGGCTTTTGAGTAGGCAAAGAAGAGTGAATCCTTGTGATCCAAATTCAGCTAATGTTGAAATGGAACAATTGGCCTGATATAGATTTGCTACAAACAAGTTAAGTTTTCAAAACTTGTACAAATTTCTTTGCATTCTAGTAATGAGAGGGAAAGCGTTGTTGTTGAGAGCATCTCTGTAATGAATGTTCTTCAACCAACCGCTTTCATTTTGTTAGAACAAGGTTATTTACAGAAACTTTCAACCCTTTGAATCCATTTTGATCTGTTTAGTAAGCAATGGAATGGGCTTGACTTGTTTGTGGCAATAACCATAACATTAAACAGCTTATCAAAACCATTACACATACAAAAGATTTCAAAGATGGGCTGCCCCTGGCTCCAGACAAGATGAACTGAGAAATGTATGTCTATGTAACAAGATAAATTGGACCATAATTGTGGTTTGTATTGGGGCTAGTAAGCTGGTGAAGACACATATAAGGGATCTCCATCTCTGTACTCAAACTGGGACTGAAGAGACTAGCAATTGGTCCAGACGTCGAACGGCCGCCTCGAGATCTGCCGTCTATGGCCGTAGCTCTGGTGTAAATTGGACCAGAAACATGAACACGCCTTGTACTGGGTATGTGAGGATTTGTACCTGGTTTGGGCAGAGGCTGGGTCCTTTTATCACTTTTTAACCAGGAGAAGAGTGTGTTTTTCCAAGATTTCTTGCTTTTTTTCTGTGGTGGCAACCATTTGGCTCCTGTTTCTTGTTCTGTGGCATGATGTTTTGCTTCTTCCAAGAACTGGAAAATTCACAACCACACTAACATAAAGATATCAGATGAATCTAAGAGATGAAGAATTGAACAAAAGAACATTACTGAATCACCTTGGAAAAGTTGAGGTGAGGATCAAAATCATCAAAAACAGGATCGTCCATCTCACAATCAGAACAAACAGAGTTCTTCATTGAACAAAGCACATCCAAAAATCGTAGCTTCAAAAGAGGTAAATAGAAGAACAGGAAGCTGTTATGCATCTAAATGAAAAGGGGGAAGGAAACTCCAACTACCGCCATTGAAGAAGAACCCCATTTGGGATCCAATGGCGCCTTGTTATGTTTCCAAAAGTGGCATTCAATAGACAGCTTCTAAGAAATCAAGGACTGATGTTCAAGGAAATGGGAAAGTAATAAATTTGTTAGCACTCAACGTCTATCTCATGCTTTCATTACAGTAAACAGAGCCTGTCGCTTCGCTGGGTATTAACACACATAATTTGATATTAATTCACATAAACATGGGTAACCCTATTTCTATTCTGCTCTTAATTACTGCAATTAACACAAGTTGATATAAAGTGTAATGATTTACACGATATCTCTGTTTTCGTAGCACTATAATTGAGAGATCGAGCGTTTTAATGCCTTCAACCATAAGCGATATCAAATATTAAACTAATTCAAAATAATAAAAGACGTTAAAATTTAACCATTTCAACATCACTCTCAAACGTGTTCTGGAACCGAACCGAAAAGCTTGAGAGAAAAGTAATATAGAAAAATGGATTATGGCCCATGGGGATTGAAAAAGCAGAGGAGCGCAAAACACGGCGAAACTCTGGGCACTCCGAGGAGCTCTCTTCAATCTAAAAAGTGAAAAAGGTAAAATTTTAAATATGTATATAAATAAATGACAATAAATAAAAATAATAACAATTTCTGCAGTGGAGACCTGACAGTGTTCTGCCTCAGCTAATAGTATTTAAAAACATGATATAGACAAACAAGAGGTTTAGTTTTCAAGCAACCGTTCTTCCATACATAACAGACTCTGGGCAAAATGAAAGCAGCCACACAAAGACACCAGACCATCTATACAGACACTATGTTGTTAAGTACATGCAAAAATATGAGAGCATCATCCTTGACTTGCACAAGCTAGACTGTCTACCATTACCTATGCATGCAACCTTCCATTTTATGGTTTCATGGTTGAAGGAGAGGCAATGCCATTAAGACGCCGAAGATCGAGAAGAGTAACAACATCATCCATGTAGGGAACGACTGCTTTCGATTTCTTTTCATGTCCTCTCTATCTGCTGCTGCTTTGTTAATGTTCTCCTCTTCCCTGGACTTGATCTTCTCCATTATGTGCCTAGCTTTGCCTTCCTCGGATGGCCTTGATGAAGCCTGTTCTGCAACAAGCTGCTCTGATTGGTGCTGCTCGTTGTATTTCTCCACGTACTCAGGAAACAGTTTTCTGAATGTTGGGCTGTTAAATAAAACTAAATCATTGAAGTATTACAATTAAAAAAGAAAATGAATAGAAGTGGTTTCGCAAATGACATGGCAAGAAAGTAAGTGTAAACTCTAAATTCAAGAAAAAGAACTTGCAATTTACACACTCAAGGGCGCCCAAGTTTTACGGCCAAAAGTGGTTTAATCATTGTAATTAACTCTACTGCCACAAGCAATATGAGATCATGATTTTTTTAAAGATAGAGATGAGCCCTCCACATTTCCAGTAATTAAGATGGGCTAGGGGATTAACTTCACCAAGCCTACATAATAAAGGAATGTGGATGACAGATGGAACCCTCAGCGGAAGAGAAACTACGTTCAAGGACACAAAGTCCTGCACATGAGCTTACTTTTTACAATTGAATGCAAGAGAAGCCTTTGCCAAGCGTTCCTTCTCAGCAGCAGTAGTATTCACGCTTCCAGTAGTAGGACTGTTGTCCATCTACATAAGAAAGTAGATCATTACTCAAAATTAATAGGTAATAATAACAGATAAAGCTACAAAGGCAGCCATCTTCGATTAAAGCAAAACGAGCCAAGAGCTAAAACGTACTCACCATGAATGAAAGAAGCCCGGTTAGTATGCTGCAATTGTTAGAAAGCAAAGGATGAAAAGCACGTGAGAAAAGTTAGTCACACACAAAGCAACCATTTATTAACTCAAGCAAAAGTTTAGCGGAAGAAGAAAACATCGGTACTAGAAAGTAACTGTAACACCTCATGTTGAAAAATGAAAAGGATCATGTCTCACCTAGACACGGACCACATAGGATTCCAACTTTCTGGGTGAACTGCAGACAGATCAAGTCAATTAGAATCATTTCTACAGACAAGCAGGCGTGATCATCTTTAAAATCCACAAAACTTACAGTCACTCATGGATAAGCAAATTTTCTTCTGTGTCATGAACCGACCATTTGGGGTGATCATGCTAGAAAGAATCGTAGTAGTATTAGAATCACAGTAAAAACAAGTAGATAAGAAAGCTAAGAAATGTTCTATAAAAATCTCTTCTCAAATATTTTCCAGATTACTAAACACATACAAGATGCTTATACCTGATTCCCGGAGGCTTGTATGGATATTCTGGAGGAAATTTAATTTTTCCATGGTAGAACCCTCCTAACAAAGATTTTCAATAACTTCCATTAAAAAAATTAGAAGACGAAGGAAAAAAGAGTAGATACCCCAGTGGAAATCAAAGAGCAAAATTAAAGAGATCTTCATCTAAAAATCCACGAAAGGAAACCAAGAATTGAATTGAGAAGAGAAGTGTCACTTGTGTACTACAAGGGGCAAAGTAAAACAAACTCACCTGCAAAAGGAGTTCCCTCACTTCCCTCCAGAACATAATCTGAAACAGAACAACATTTAATATGCAAACTATGGTAAATAAATGATAAGCAGAAAGCTTATATTTCGTGAAAAGAAAGAGAGAAAATCAAAACTTCTATGCAATACATTTCTAAAAAAATAAGAATTTAACTATGGCATAGAACAGGCAAGCAATGCTTCTCAAACTCCCAGTCCCAACATATTACTAACGTTACATGCAGTACTCAGTGATGAATAGATTGCAGAACTCAATTTTTCTATTCAACCAAGAATTCTAACAATCTAACAATTATTCAACGTCACAATGATCTAGCAGTTATGTCTATATCTTTCCACACACAAAATGATAATACTTGTCACTTTACAGTCTGCATCAATTAAAAACTAGACTGAAGTCGCTTACAAATAAATAAAACAATATAATAAAAAGGACTGGAGCCAACTTCAAAAATCCATAGTTGTATCCAAATTCCTACATGCACACAAGAACGAGAAGCTCCACGACTAACACCAAAAAAATATAAAAAGGAAAAAACTTACGCCACTCAAGAATGTCGCTGGGAGAAGGACGAGCAACAATGTGGGAAACAGGCTCCTGAAAAGTTTACAAATAGCAGAATCAGCACCAATTGGGGGACAAATACAAAAATGTGTTAGCATTGCAACAAGAAAAATGCAAAGCATTCGTTGGATTCTTCAGTTTCTCATTAAAGAAAAATAATAATAAAATAAACTTTTACTTGCGAAATCAGCCATAAGATAAACACATGGTCAAACATTATTATGTCAAGATTGGCAAATATCCGGTTAGTCCATGCATTGTAACACTAGAATTTCAAAACAAAAACAAAAACAAAACCAGAGGCACATACTTTACAAAGAGCTCTATATTCCTTCTGAAGCCTCTTGATACACGATTTATCTGCCATTCCACAAAGCTAACAACAAAAAAATTCAACTGCTATTCCTCTTTCTTCAACCTCAGATACAATGCCTGGCAAGGTGACATAAACAGAGAGGAAAGACTATAATTATGGCAAAGAACTGATGAACACCGGAAATTATTATTTTCCCAAGTACCCAAGCAGTCATAGATTTTAAAACTCGGAATATATATTTCTATAATAGAAAGCATGCAATGCGAGAAATTTTTAGTTGAAGAAAGTGATAGATACAGAAAATATACAGAATATAAATCTTAGATACATATAAAATGAGAAACTATACTTTCAATGAGATGCACAAAGCAGGCTGTCTAAGAACTGTAGGAACAAGCAATGCATGGTTAGAACCAGATTCAATTGCTAGCAATTCTTTGTTATTCAAGTCACCTTCCACTGTGGTAGTTGGCAAGAACCACAGCTGTTAATCCTTCATATTTAATACAACATTTGTTTTTCCATTTAATATTTCATACAGGACAGCAGCGCAATAATTGAATCAATACATGATTCCTTTTAAGAGTAATTGACCGAGTACAAAAAGAAGTAAATAAATAAAATTTCAGGAACTAAAAACGAAACAAAATAGTGAAAGATTCCAAGATAATCTAAAAACTGTTAAAAAGTTAAAATAGAACAAGAGCAGCAGAATTCTCCTGAGCTGATTCAAAATTTCAACAAGAAATCATCGCGATAGAAAAGTATCACATAATCATCCATCCCAAAATAATAATAATAACAATAATGATGAAACCAATAATGCAATTAAAAGCAAGTACGGAAATTTTGTCGTAATCGAGAAACAGCAAACCCTCGACGAAATAAAATTCTCACAGATTTCTATCGTTCGTTCTTCAGATTTGAATCCATGATCAATCGCTAATCCGGCGTGTTAAACCAGAACACATCCCCCGCATGTTCAGATCAGAATCGCCCATAAACAATAATTGGAGGACATAAAATGGGAGAACGAAAGTGAAGACAATAAAGAAACCTGGCGGCAGCATCAGGGTGGGAAATCTAACAACCCCCCCCCCCCCCCCCCCCCCCC
>NW_019268536.1:3238139-3248722 GCF_002738365.1 Cucurbita moschata
CCCCCCCCCCCACCCCCCACTTGGGGACAAACAAAAAGGTAAGGGGAAAACTGGGAAGGAATCAGAGAGTGGAATGAAGTTGGAAATACCTGAAATGAAATCGACTAGGGTTTTCGCTGGATTGAGATGGGATAATTTGTCCGGTGGGCGTGGATCAGGCGAGAAAATTAACAGTCGTCCAACCAAAAAATGAACAGAGGGTGGCGCTGCGTTTCGCGGCAGAATCGATTAAATTGCAAGAACGTGAATTTGGAGGATACACAGCCGCACCTCGAGTTTGTTTGACTCCCTCGCAAACCCATCCGCCCCCCTAATTCGTTATCTTCGTGGGCATTTTCGTAAAACCACCCCCAGGTTTTCTCTTTAATAATTGATTATTAAATTAGAATCTAAATTAATAAAAATAACTTTAATTCTATTTTACAAATATTAACTTTCAAAATTATTTTCCCCTTTTACGTTTGTTTTATATAGAAATATTTATTACTTTATTTTAAAAATACCTTTCAACTTTCTTATCCAAATCAAAGACACCCTTATGCTTAAATTAGATATGAAATTTTAAAAATAACATCATATCATTTGCTTTTATAATAAAAGTTTAAAATTTTTTTTATCGTTAATATATGGACGAAAACTGTCTATTAACATTTTATAAATTATATCCAAACTTTTTAATAATATTTTTGAAAGTTAAAAAGTTATTGAGTAGTTTAACGCCACGCCAAATCTATTTTTGAATTAAATAAAAAAAACAAGTTATAAAGTGTTTTTGAATATTTTAAAAAAACTTAAGGTATTAATGAAATTTTTTAAGGGTATTTTTTAAACCATTTTGAAAATTAGATTATTTTATTATTATTTTTTTAAGTTAAAATGGTTTTTTTCTTAATTTAATGATATTCTTTTCCATTCATGTTTTGAGTGGGAGAAGGCAAAATATTGGAGACAAAAACATTTGTTTGAGATTCAAATCACTGTAGGCTTAAATAATTCTAAATATATCACCTAAACTATATAGAATTTCAAATGAACTTAGTCATTGATTAAAAAAACACTAAAGGTTCTTTTTATTAAATTTTTCAAATCTCAAGGATACATAACACGACCTATAGCCTCAAAATGAAACTTTTTTACCTTCACAAAACATCTCAAGAGTGATAACCTTCACCGTTTATGACTATAATTAGTCATTATGTAAATGTAACATTAAAATAAATAAAAAAAATCTTGAAATACATTAATAAAACACCGTAACTCTAGATTATTGTTCAGTTAAAATTTTGAAACGTCATAACTAATATTTTTGATCCGTAAGTTTGATATATTAAATATCAATGTTTTTTTTTTTTTTTTTTTTGCGATACAAGTCTTACAGGTCTGACACATTCTTAAAACCTATATTTATGGTAAATGATAAATAGAGATAATAGTGAAATAATTCATCCTGCAGCTACAATAATATTAAAATTTCCTATCCACATTTATTTTTTATAAAAAAAATAAAAAAACATTTTCAAATTCAAATCTCCAGGATTCCATTAAATGTGTTAAAATCTGAGGCCCATAGGCCTGAGAACTATGGATTGGGTGCGCTCGTAACAATGCACTAGCCGTTTGAGGTGTACATCTAATTCGATAATCTGGACCAACCCAACCCGAATTATGGGAGTTCGGTTGGGTTGGATTGAGTTGAGTTGAGTTGTTTTTCCTAAACTCAAAGTGACTCGATTCGGTTACCGGTTCATAAGATAAAAAACTCGGGTTGACCCGAAATCGAATAAAATTTATAAATAACATTGAGAACTCTGTCGTAGATCTGTCAAAATGGCAATCCGAGTTTACTAGAATACTGAGTATGGGTAGCTAGTAGCGGTTGCCGCCCATTTATTTATTTCTTTCAAATCCAATAAAAATGGAAAGATTAATTTATATATTTTTTATAATCTTTTATTTAATATTATTATTATTATATATTGAATCTCATTTGTCTTCTATATTTGTAAATATAACAACAATTTTGTGGGTTTTGAAAACATGACAAAATACTTGAAATCTAGTTTTTTATTTTTTACTTATTTTTAGTCATGAAAAAATACCACGTCATCATACGGCCACGTGTCACAAACCAGTACTTCGGTCGGCCACATAATCACAAAATCTGAGGTGTCATATCTAATTTACTATTAGTTCGGTATACCACGTATTACGTGGCAATGAATTAGAAGACAATTAATTCAGATTTTGCTATTTTTATAAAATTGAAAAATGGTTACTACTTTTATAAATGTCTCTTAATTTTTGTCCGCTTCCACAAGTGCCTCCGTATACGGACACGTGTCATTCCATTTTAAATTAAAAAAAAGAATTCAATTGAATTAAAATAAGATAACTAACCATTACAAATTAAATTTAAAAAAAAAAATTGATGGTGAATAACGTTACAACAGGATGACAATTTAGGCAAATCTATCATATTTCTACAAAACATTAATTTTGCAAATAAAAATAATTAAAAATGTACTTTTATTAAAATTAACAAATAATAAATGTGAATAAAATTATTATTAGTTAATTTTAATAAAAGTTTACAACTCAACCTTGTGTCCGGTTGTTTTATATATATATATATAATTATTTTTAAAATCTTACTTGTCGTAAACACACGTTACATAAATAACTAAAAAAATCTCATTAAATTCAAATATCAACTATCTTAAGTTACAACACATCTGATTAACATTACTTACAAACGTGTAATATTTTTAATATTGCAGTACTTTTAAAAGTATAGTAGGGTTGGATTGTAACCCTATTTTCGGGGGTTTAGGGTTGACATGACAAAAGAAATATTAATCCTAATTTTCGATTTTTCCAAAGTTGAACACAAACCACTAAATGAAAAAAAAACTAATTCAAAACAACGTTTGTGATTTGAGTTGAATGGTTCGAGTTGATCGAATCCTCAAGTCATATTGTAATGAAGGAAAAAATAAAAATAAAAATAATCCGGGGGCTAAGTCAACTGAGGGGCAAAAATGTCATTTTGCCCATCCAGCCCAAATAGGAGTCCAAGGAGAATCCCGTCAGATTCCCTGCAAAAGAAAGAAGGAGTTAGAGAGAAATCAGTGAGGAGTCAGCCGGGAAGATTAACGGACCATCGCCGGAATCCATCTCCAGACGAGACTCGTATAAGGATCGAGAGGCTAGCAAGGCCGACGCTCCGTCAAAACCTAAGAACATTTCGCGATGTAAGGTTTCTGAATGACATTGCTCAGATCTGAGTTTTCCCCTACGTGAATCGATCCTAAAATGCTGAAATCTTCACCTAGGAACAACTCACGCACGATTTGTGAAGAAGTTTGGCCGAGACCTCAACCCAAAGGCGGAGATCCAAGAGTCGTCCGAGAACGGTGAGCGAACTTCCAACGTTCTTAAATCATCCGATAGTCAAGAAAAAATTACAAAAAAAAATACTAGGACGTAGCCTGTAACACAATCTAGAACTTTGCCGAAGGAATCATATCGATCCGATTTACGGATCGAAAGATATGAAAATCGGAAAGAAAAAAAAACAGACAGGGTTTCGGTTTTCAGAGGACAGAGAAGAAAGAAGAAAGAGAGAAAAAAAAATGGCCGGCGACAGGTGCCGGACACGCGTTGACCACCGGCTGGAGCAACGCAGCTCTAGCGAGGCGTCGACACGTGTCGCCTGCAAGTCGGGCCGAACCGCAACGCGAGCCGAGCAGACCGGGTCGGCCGACCCGCGACTATGCGGAAGTGGGCGCACGTGCAGCCTGCGACTGGCGCCTTCCCGCGCGCGTGGAACGGCCAATTTGGCCCGGTTGTTTTCTGTTTGCCCGATTTTTGTCCCTGTTCCAGTTCTAATACTGTTTTTACGTGAATAGGGACCTAATTTAGAGAAATCAGTATTTTTGGACACCTCACGGACAAAGAAACCCTCGGTTAATTGCTAGGGCCCATTTCTAGGATAAGATTAGGGAATTTCTGTTAGGAGTGATATGCCGCTCTAGTCAGACTTAATTTTCCCCTAGAAACTTAGCGGTTTACCACGGCAAGAAGGTACCCCGGAGTGTTCATAGATTGCTAGCGTGTGAACGGTATCTATAGCTTTGTGGGAGGACCAAGGGGTCCCTGATCAGTCCTTACTGCTCTTAGCCATTTCGCATGGAAAATGTGTCCCCACGTCGTACAGCCCATTAGCTGCATGGGAACGAGTTGGGTCGCGCCCCCCATAGGGGGACTAGATGGGCGTAGGGGTACTCAGCACACCCCTAGGTTAGGTACCATGTAGTCCCAGATAGCCATGTAGAGGTAGCACCTCATAGAGAGATACCGACCATATTAGCTTGGCATAAAGAACCTCTAGGCGTTTAATGAAAGAACGAAGAACCAGTGAAACCCAAGGGGCAAGCCCCAATGGACCAAGATTAGAACCAAATGTCCTAGAATCGAAATAGGAAACCGTGGCAACCTGTTAAATTAAGATGCGAAAAGAGCCTACAAGTAGGTGGCTTACTGAGTATAATTTTTATATTCATCCTTGCTATGTTTTCCTTTTTTTTTTCAGGAGCACGAGGCATCGGTCAAGAGTGGGCGTGATCAGACGGGAAGTGTCACAGAGGAATGGATTGTCCCGGGGCGTCAGTCTAGTCTTAGTCTTTATTTTTATATTTGCATTCTTTTGAAATTTATTTTCCAAATGGTATTGTATTCTGTGTTTGTCGTTCGAAAAACATTATTGGAATTTGATGATTTTCTTTATTTCATATTTAAATCTCTTTGTGCATTTGTGTGGTGTCGTTAGTCACGGTCCGTAGTAAAATATTGGGCTGTAACACATATGAACACTCGTATAAACTTTTAACATTTCTCAAGGTGTTACGGGTGAAAATAACGTTTTTTAAATTAATTTAAAAATAAAGACACCCTAAATTCCCCATTTAAGAGATTAAGTCAAATCTCAATTACACCCTTTTTCTAAACTTTCTTTATCAGTTTGAAGTTTAAGACGCCCTCTCCCCTTCGCAATTTCATTGTTTTCCACGCTGGACATCATTTTTCGTAAATAAAGAATAATAACAAATCAGGTACATAAATTGTATTTATAATGTTTTAATTTCATAATTCTCTATCAATTTTAAATTTTATTTCTCCATTAAACATAAATATCTTTTTCATATTTATTCAACTATAAAAATAAAATTCCATCTCATTTTAATATTTTCAATTTATTTAAATTCATACACTTTTTAAACATAATTATAAGAGATCTCACGCCTTTAAAACGTAATTATTATAGCCACTCTAATTATTAAAAATATTAATAGTTTACTTCCTTATTTTTTTACTTACAAATTTTTTCAAATGGGTATTTTTTTTATAATTTAATCTAAAATAAAATTAATATTTTAGAATAATAATGAAAAATTTTAAACACATATCTAAATTTCAAATACTTTGAAATTTTTGTCATTGTTGTTTGCCGACCAAATTGTCAGACGACTCGAGAAAATAGTACGCGGAGCGCCACGAATTTAATTCCATTATTTAATTATTTTATTGAAATTGTCTAGGTGGGCCCGATAAACCCGACCCGACCCGATCCGTTTCTATTTTTATTTTATTTTTTAAATTTATATATTTATGCCCTTATAAACCCAACAAAATCCCACCACCACAAAGACATCCTCAATCTCCTCCAACCAATGGCACAAACCGACGACTCCACCGTCGCCGGAGCACCCATCACCGGCTGCCCCACTTCCATCTCCAACAAAAAGCACAATCTCTTCATTATAGTCCTCTCAGCCGCGCTTCTCCTCGCCGGCGTCTCATCGGAAGACCACGTGACCGCCGTGAGAAGCACGTGCGCGGTCACTCTGTATCCCGAGCTATGCCAGTCGACGATATCCACCGCCGTGGAAACCAGCTCGAAGAAGGTGTCGAGTTCAAAAGACATAATCGAAGCGTCGGTAAACATCACGATTTCTGCAGTGAAACAAAACTATAAAAGCATCAAGAAATTGCTTGAAACGACGAAGCATCTGACAAAGCGAGAGAAAATTGCGCTCCATGACTGTCTGGAAACAGGGGAGGAGACGCTAAGAGAGCTGTACGAGGTAGTGGAAGATCTCAATGAGTATCCCAAAAAGAAATCTCTGCCCCAATACGCCGATGACCTCAAAACCTTACTCAGTTCCGCCATTACTAATCAGGAAACATGCGTGGACGGATTTTCACACGACAGAGCCGACAAGAAGGTACGAGAATCATTGCTAGCAGGCCAATTTCATGTCGAGAAATTGTGCAGCGTTGCCTTAGCCTTGATTAAGAATCTCACCGACACCGACATTGCCAATCATTACAACATCCGAGGAAGGTCCATGGCCATGTCGGAATTTAATTGGCCGGATTGGATGTCGCCCGGTGACCGGAAGCTTTTGCAAGCCTCGTCTACGGCGACTCCGGACGCAGTAGTGGCAGCTGATGGGAGTGGCGATTTCCAGACGGTGTCAGCGGCTGTTGCGGCGGCGCCGAGTAGGAGTAGCCGGAGGTATATAATAAGAATTAAGGCGGGGGTTTATAGGGAAAATGTGAATGTGCCGAGTAGTAAGACGAATATAATGTTTTGGGGAGATGGAAGAACCACCACCATAATCACCGGGAACAGGAATGTCGTCGACGGCAGCACCACCTTCAACTCCGCCACCGTTGGTATCACATCTTACTTTTCCGATGATCATTTTCAATATTTTATTCTCTTTCTTAATTATTTAATGCTGTCTTTATTTTTGGACCCAAAAAATCGTTTTCGTCGGAACATTTAAAAAAAGAAAATGAAAAATATTATATTATATTTTATTTTTTATATAATTTATAAGGTACGAAATTTAATTTGTGGATATATATTTTTAACACCTAAATCTTATATATATATATAATTTATAATCATTTTAATTATAATTTATCCTACCTTTTCCTCCGAAAAAAACAAAAGAAATTAATTATAAATTATAAATACGACATATTTTTAAATCAGCTATAGATCATAAGTTCGAGTCCATTCTAAATTGGGTGGAGAATCTCTCTCTTAATGAGAATGGTGTAGATAATAGAAAGTGATTTGTTTTGGTAGGATAAATAGAAAATGAGATGGAGATTATATTCTCATCTTCTGTCCCATCCCCGAACATGCCCCACTCTTCCCTACTTTTTTAGATATAAAATAAATAAATAAATATATTCTATTACAAATTATAATAAAATCTTTTATTATTATTATTATTATTATTTGTACTATTACATCTTCATTATTTTCCACCAAATAAGTTATGATATTATCTAGGCCAATTATATTTTATTTTAACTAATAAAGTAAGTTTTTGGTCAAAATGAATTTTGGAAATTTTTATAAATATTATTATTTATATATTCTCCAATTTTTTAGATTTTGATGGTAATATTTAAGTTCAAATTATATTGATTTTTTTTAATAAAAATTATGTTGTAATATTAAATTTAATTTTTTAAAAAATACGTTGATAAAACATTATATTATATTTTTTATTTGTGAACCTTATATTAATTTTTTTTTTGCATCCAATTTGTTAGATCTTTAACTAATTCTAAATTATTGAAAATTAATTAAATTTGAATTTAATTTTTATATCTAATATAACTTTATTCAACTTAATAATACAAATTTAAAAGTTGGTAGGCTAAATTTATAATTGAACTAAAAATTGATTAAAATAAAAGAGTAAAGGGTAAAAGTTAATTTCCGATGATTTGCTTGTTTCTCTGTTGCAGCGGCGGTGGGAGGAAGGTTCTTGGCGAGAGATATTACGTTCCAGAACACCGCCGGTCCATCGAAGCACCAAGCGGTGGCTCTCCGCGTCGGCTCCGACCTCTCAGCCTTTTACCGCTGCGACATGCTCGCTTATCAAGACACGCTTTACGTCCACTCCAACCGTCAATTCTACGTCAGCTGCATCATCGTCGGCACCGTTGACTTCATCTTCGGCAATGCGGCTGCCGTCATTCAAAACTCCGACATCCACGCCCGCCGCCCCAATCCCGGCCAGAAGAATATGGTCACTGCACAGGGAAGAACCGACCCAAATCAGAACACCGGGATCGTCATCCAGAAATGCCGAATCGGAACCACCTCCGATTTGCAGCCGGTGATCAGAAATTTCCCCACGTTTCTGGGGCGGCCGTGGCAGAGGTACTCGAGGACGGTGGTTATGCAGACGAGCATTAGCAATGTGATTGATCCGGCGGGATGGCACATTTGGGATGGGAATTTTGCGCTTGATACTCTGTTTTATGCAGAGTATCAGAATAATGGGGCCGGTGCTGATACCTCCAGAAGAGTGACGTGGAAGGGGTACAGGATTATTAGCAGTGCGGCGGAAGCTGAGAGCTTCACGGCTGGGAAGTTCATCAGCGGCGGCACGTGGCTGAGCTCCACCGGATTCCCATTTTCACTTGGACTGTAGAATTAATAAGCTTCGGACTTTGTGTGTAATGACCGGTGGCTGTATTGATGGTGTTCTGTTGCATCATCATTAATAAAATATTATTAGGGCGTGAACGGGTGGGCATTGAAGACAAGTCGAGACATAAGTAACACATGTAACACACTAGGGATCACGAGGGAGTGACATGATGCGATCGAGGAGGACCGTACATCATGTAACACACTAAAGAGTGGGCATTGAAGACAAGTCGAGACATAAGTAAGATAGAGACATTAAATAGACAAAAGTGGCACAAATAGGCCTGTTGAAGGGTCGAGTAGGGTCCCTTGCTTTAACACGAAAGTCGGGGTTTTGGAAAGAATTCGGGCATGCGGTTCTGGAGCTAAGTCTGTTCATATGAAATATGAATGCTTGCCAAATTTGGTGTCAATCGAACACCAGACGGATGCTCCATGTGATCTCCAAATCTTCGGAGAAATCAAGAAACTCAATACCAACAACTATAACACGTGGACAATATGCAAGTCTATCATCTGGACAATATGAAATCATTAATCATTGTCAGGCTGGAGCAGCTCAAGAAAGTAAATGGTTCCAACAATCCGCTTTTTTGAAAAATGTGCATCATATCAATTCGACGTACTTTTCATAGATCGAATATAACGGCCCAGATCCACCGCTAACAGATATTGTCCTCTTTGGGCTTTCCCTTTCGGGCTTCCCCTCAAGACTTTAAAACGCGTATGCTAGGAGAAGTTTTCCACACCCTTATAAATGGTGGTTTGTTCTCCTCCCCTACCAATATGGGACATCACAATTCACCCCCGTTCAGGGCCCAGCGTCCTCGCTGACACTCTTTCCTTCTTCCAATCGATGTGGGACCGCCCCCAAATCCACCCCATTTGGGGCCCAGCGTCCTTACTAGCACACCGCCTCGTGTCTAACCCCCCTTCGAAAAACAATGAGAAGGCTGGGACATTGTGATGTCCCACATTTGTTGGGGAGAGGAGAACAAACCCTCATTTATAAGGGTGTGAAAATCTTCCTCTAGCAGACGTATTTTAAAGCCTCGAGGGGAAACTCGAAACGAAAAGTCCAAAGAGGACAATATTTGCTAACGGTGAGTCTGGGTCGTTACATCGAATCAACTCAATTCATACTCAAATTTCTTTTGATGTAATAAGTTTAAGAAAATCCATAGATTTCGAATAGTCGTGTAGACACCATGACATTGGAACGAAACATGAGATGGATATGGAGGAGGAGACAAAGGGCCCACACATTTGTTTTGAAGTGGTGCATTTAAACTATGAACACAAGCCAATTGAATAAGAAACTCGAAGATTTATCAATGAAGTCGGCTACGCGCACCTCTAGCCACCGCATTCAGCGCCTTCAAACAGGCATATATCACATTGAAATGAATGAAATACCAATGGTATTTAGCTGAAAAGAAGCGTTCAAAGGTGAATATAAAAGAGGGACATGTTTGGGGTGCAGCCGTATGTATGATTATAAAGCAAAACGAGTGTAAGATGCGTTACAACTAAGCATCTCACCTAATCAAATCTAATACGCGTAATTATTCACCAATTAATTTAATTCTATTCCTTCTCGTTTACACAAATGTTTCAAAATTGTTATTAGATCGAGAAGAATACAACAGTGACCTCAAGTGGAGGTTGGTCATAACATAGTTCTATATATGCATTATTCTAATTTTCATTTAAAATTATAATTCAAGTTTTAAAATATATATAAAAAAATTAATATTAAATTTTCTTTCCTGTCCCTTTCAATTTTTTTTATGGTTAAATTAATAAAAATACTTATAAACTATACACTTTGAGATAAAAATAAAAAAATATTTTTGAAATTTTCAAAAATGTTTTAAAAATTATTTTTACTCAAAAATATTCTTTGAAAATGATTTTAAAAATATTGTTTTAACTTTTAAACTATCGAGAGTTTCATTAATTTCTTTAATTTTTTTTTAATTTCAAACATATTTTTTATTTTAACACCGTAATCATCAATTTTTTTTATAGTTAAAGCTTTTTTTTTTTTTTTTTAAAA
>NW_019268536.1:3249552-3275640 GCF_002738365.1 Cucurbita moschata
TTTTTTTTTTTTTTTTTAAAGTTTAATGATTTATTAAATTTTTTTTTTTTTAATTTAGATGCTTTTTTAGACCGAATATAAAATTGAAAGATAATTTTATTAAATTAGCATTTTCTTTTTTTAATTACCAAGAAAAGAAAAAAAAGAAAAAAAACAAGATCCATCCAAGAAGGAGAAGTTCACATCTGTGCTAGTCGATTCTGTTCCTTTTTATAAAGGCAATTCCCTCAGCAACCTTCGTTTCTCGATCGCTACGCATTTCCTTTTCAGTTTCCAAATTCCAAACCCTAAACCTCCTTCTCTCTTCCTCTCTTTTCCCTCCATTCCTCCATGGATTCCGTCAAGTCCTTCAAGGGCTACGGCAAGGTCGACGAGCTCGAACACCAAGCTTTCCGTCAGAAAACTCGCCGCCGACTCATTATACTACTTCTCTCTATTGTTCTTCTTATTGCTTTGGTCATCGGCGCCGTCGTCGGAATCGTCATTCATAAACGGAACTCTTCCTCTTCTTCGACCACGAGTTCGACTCCTCCCACTGAGCTCCCTCCGGCCGCTTCACTCAAAACTCTCTGTAGCGTCACTCAGTATCCGAGTTCCTGTCAATCCTCTCTCGAAAACTCCAACACCACCGATCCGATATTTCTCTTCAAGCTTTCTCTCCGAGTCGCCACCGATTCGATCTCAAAACTCTCTGATTATGCCTCTAACCTAAATTCCAGTACTAGTGATGTGAAGGTTAAAGCTGCGATTGGAATCTGCTCGTCTGTTTTTAAAGATGCCATTGACACACTAAACGACACCGTTTCATCCATGGAAGTGGATCGCCATGGCGAGAAGTTCTTGTCGCCGTCGAGGATTGAAGATCTGAAAACCTGGCTGAGCACCACAATCACAGACCAAGAAACCTGCCTCGATGCCATTCGAGATCTAAACCAGACCGCGGTTCTCGAAAATTTGCAAGCGGTAATGGCGAACTCGACCGAGTTCACTAGCAATAGTTTAGCGATTGTGACCAAAATCCTGGGGCTGTTGGCGGATTTCAACATCCCTATCCACCGGAAACTGATGGCGTTCCCGGAGTGGTTAAGCCCCGGCGATCGGAGGCTTTTGCAGGAGAACAATGTGACGGTGCATGCGACGGTGTCGAAGGATGGGACAGGGGATTTCACGACGATCAAAGAGGCCGTAGCAGCGGTGCCAAAGAAGAGTAAAGAAAGATTCATCATCTATGTAAAAGAAGGATTATACGAAGAGAATGTGATTCTGGATAAGAGCAAGTGGAATGTTATGATGTACGGAGATGGCAAAACCAGAACCATTGTTTCAGGCCGCCTTAACTTCATCGACGGCACTCCCACCTACGCCACCGCCACTTTTGGTAATCCATTGAATGATTTTCATTGTTCTTAATTGCTTCATTTAATCTATCAGCAATTTGATGTGTTCATAGACTTCAATTAATTTTAGTTTTAAATAGGAACCTAAAAGTTTTTTCCGATAATCAGCGTATTGATTGGGTACATAGGCCACTACCCTTGTCGTCAGAAACCCACATGGTCGAGTTGTCAGCCATGTGAGGGCAACTTTCCACCACTTTCCACCACTTCCCCTTTTGACCTGTCGTTTCTTCTTCCCTGTTCTGTGAATTGGCTGTTGTGTTTGATTAATTTTGTTTGGTTCTGCAGCTGTTCAAGGCAAGGGATTCATCGGGAAGGATATGGGGT
The DNA here is from genome assembly GCF_002738365.1 of Cucurbita moschata. NCBI lineage: Eukaryota > Viridiplantae > Streptophyta > Magnoliopsida > Cucurbitales > Cucurbitaceae > Cucurbita > Cucurbita moschata. Next base: position 3,251,277 of record NW_019268536.1, read on the forward strand.
TCATCAACACAGCCGGGCCGGCCAAACACCAGGCTGTCGCCTTCCGGTCAGGCTCCGACCTATCTGTGATGTACGGATGTTCATTTGATGGCTATCAAGACACTCTTTACGCCCATTCAAACCGTCAATTCTACAGGAACTGCGACATCACCGGCACAATCGACTTCATCTTCGGCAACGCCGCCGTGGTATTCCAGAACTGCAACATCCGGCCCAGGCAGCCACTTCCCAATCAGTTCAACACCATCACAGCCCAAGGCAAAAAGGACATCAACCAAAACTCCGGCATTTCCATTCAGAAATGCACTTTTTCTGCCTACAACGACAGTCTCACTGCCCCCACTTACTTGGGGCGGCCATGGAAGGAATTTTCCACCACCGTGATTATGCAGTCGGAGATTGGGGGCTTCCTGCAGCCCATCGGGTGGAAGGAATGGGTGAGCGGGCAGGACCCACCCAGCAGCATATTTTACGGAGAGTATCAGAATAGTGGGCCTGGATCCAACGTGGACAAGAGGGTCAAATGGACCGGTTACAGGCCCAGTCTTACCGACGCCGAGGCCGCAAAGTTCACCGTCCGGACGTTCCTCAACGGCGAGGAATGGTTGCCGGCCACCAGTGTAAAATTTGATACATCCTTGTGATAAACACATAGAAGAAGACAACTCACACGTTGAGCAGTTTAAATTAATTTATAATTTTTTTTCCTCTTTTTCTGGTTGGGTTTTCAATAAAATTGTGTTTGGAGTGCAAGTTTTAAGAAGCTAGGAATGGAGTATAGATTTTAAAATAATATTTAATCCATGATTATATTTAGATTAGATTAAATTTGTTGTACTAAGTACTTATTTTATTATTTTAATAAAGTTAGGTATAAAATAAAATATTTTTTCTTATTAAAATGGTGTATGTTTTTATTTTTTATTTTAAATTGACCAACTTACGTATGTGAAAAATGACTAATTTAAATAAAATATATTGAGTAGATTTTAAAATAACAAAAAATAATCTATATTTGATTTTTGAGTGACTAATTTAAAAAGTAAATGCATTTTAAATACGACTCATCTAAAATTAAATATCGTTTATTTTACTAATTTCCCAAATATTTATTTATATATATATTAAAGAGTGAATATTAAAAATACTAAACGAGAAACTCCTTTATTAGGGTCAAATATTTAGACCATCGTGTGGCTAATTAAACGAACTTGATGGACCTTAGTGGTTAATTACCTGAAACAATCAACGTGTAATCTTCCCACTGAAACTATTTTCACCAATCCCTCCTCCAAATGATCTTTAGTGGTTGGTTACCGAATTCACACAGCATGTAGCCCTTAACACATAAAAATTAATATATACTCTTACACCTTAAAATGATTATTAATGGTTGATTACCTGGTTCACACGTCATACACCTTGATTTTGATAACCATTATCTGCGATCACTATGCATAGACTATTATTGGCTAGTTACCCTAATTGCCCCGTTCGCACAACATATAACCTTGACCTTGATAACCATTATCTGCAGTCATTCTGCAAACGACTATTAGTGGCTAGTTACCCGATTCACACATCGTGTAACCCTTACGATAATCTCCTCAATCATCAAACATAACATGAATGCATAAGTCCCAAAGTATTTATTTTCACAATCAAGCATATATCATATCATACAATAACAAACATATTCAACCATTTTAGAAAAATAAAATATTTAAGTTTTAATAGAAAAGTCGGTTACCTTATCCGTGCTCTTACCATATAAAGCATGTTCCATTACAGAAATCTCAATATTAATAACAAAAATGATAGAGTTTAAATGGCAACTAAAGGTTTAGAGATTTACCAAAATTATCACTTATTCCATTCTAAAAATTAAATAGTAAATTTTAATTTCTTTCCACATGTATGATAATCTAAAAACTATATCATGAATGCCGTCGTTCATGCCTTTTTTTAAGGGTATTTTCGACTTTTCAATCTCACAAAAAAGTACTAAAATAACAAAAATACATAGATCTTTTCTCGTTAAAATAAAACAAAACTAATTCAAGAGATGCAAAATATTAGAGGTCTTTATATAATTTGAATAATTCATGTATGTCAAATTCAAACTATAAAAGTTGAGTTCAGTTAAATTAATTTAACATAAAATTTAATTTATTAGTAGATTGACATTTTCTTTGGACGGGTCATCGGGCCAACTCAAAAATAGGTTTAAAACCAATCTAACTCTACTCCATTTTTAAAATTATTTTAAAGATTAATAATATTTAACATTTACTAATATTAATATGTAACATGTATAACAGATAAATATGATTTTTTTAAAGTAATTAAAAAAAAAAAAAAAAAACTTACTACCCAACCAAAGTGTTGGATTATACTGTGAACTTTGTTCGATCAGCCACTCAACCCATTTAAAATTTTAGGTTAATCTAAAAGATTTTTCGGATACAATCTCACCATTAATTTTGGAAATAATAATAATAATAATAATAACAATAATAATAAAAAAATTAATAGTTAATAATAATAATAATAATGTAGCGTTAGGAAAGTATCCAATTTCTGGGTGGCGTGGACACAGGGTTGGGGAAAATTGAGGGAACCGAGGATGAGAGAGATGTTCATAAATGAATTGTTAACTAATTTTCGCTGACAATTGTGTTGTTTATAACACACGGATTCAACCAAAGTCAAGTCTGTGTGCGCCAAATCCATCCGAATCAAATCGCAATAAGTATTCACCGTTCCTACAAATTTGCTTTTTCCTTCCCAGTTCTCAAGATTTCTGCTTTTCGCCCCCGATTTTATATATTTTCCTCAATCCAGCCATGAGGAAATACGCTCGCGTTTCCGCCACAATTGCCGATCTTCTTCGCAAGCGCTCCCTTCAATTTCCCCGCCTTTTGTCCTCTTCACCCATTCTCGATCACCCCTCTTCTTCTTCTTCTTCTTCTTCTTCTTCATCCATGTCTTCCTCTTCCACTCATCCGGTTTCACTCGGCACCATTAACGAAAAGGTATCGTTACTTGATTGGTTTTTATGTTTTCTGTTGATCCGTTTGATTGGTTTGGTTATTAACAAGTCAATGTTTAGAGTTTGTGGATGTTCTGTTGCTCATACTGTTCGGGTTCATCCCTGGAATCATGACTCTCCTTTGATTATATTAACATTTGAAAGCCCCTTTCTGTTTGAGGGGATTTCTATTGAGCTTTGAAAGGAACCCTTTCAGATTCAGTCCGTAATACGAGCTATATAATTGCTGTTGAATTTCTCTATTAATATAATCCCCCTTTTCTATGGATACTCCATTGAATTGTTATTGAGTTTCAATCTGTTTAGGTTATCTGTAGAAACGTTTGTTTTTTTCGTCTTTATACGTAGTGATCATTCAACATGTTCTTTTCCAGGTGCTTAAATGTGAGTATGCTGTCAGAGGTGAAATCGTTACCCTTGCCCAGGTAGGTTGACTCGCTTTTTGTGTAAGAGTACACGCTTAAGACAGATAGAAACCTAATGGGAGATTTGAAGTTTTAAAAGTTAATTTTGTGCTTTGTTTTGAAGTTGGAATAATCAATCAATCTTTCTGATTGGTTAAGAACTGCGTTTCTTGAATTTCATTTGCACGGTGTTGTATTTTTCTTTATCTTATTGTTCTTTTTATGCATTTCTTCTGTAGAGATTACAAGAGGAGTTATTGGCTAAGCCTGGTTCACATCCTTTTGATGAGGTATGGAAAACTCTATCAACTGTTAATCAGAATACGGATTTGTAGTCTTCTAGTTTGGTTTTTAGTTGGATGGCCTTTAGTCATTCTATGATGTTGTATACTTGGTTAGTAGTTGATGAAGAATGTGAAAATATCTCCTTATACGTGTGTACCTTTGAGATCCCACGTCAGTTGGAGAGGAGAATGAAACATTTCTTATAAGGGTGTTGAAACCTCTCCCTAGCATACGTGTTTTAAAAATCGTGAGACTGACAGCGATATGTAACGGACCAAAGTGAACAATATTTGTTAGTAGTGAGTTTGGTCTGTTATAGTACCCACTTTCTAATAGAAACTGTGGAAATTTGATTTAAATAGGCAAGCGATACTTTCTTTTATTATGATGCATACAACCTCTAATTAATGAAATTTTGTTGACTTTTGGTAATGGGTGTTTTGGCTGCTGCCATCTTACGGCACTGAACTATATGGTTATAACATCATTGAGTTAACATTCTACATCGATTTGTTGTCTTTATTTCATATAGATACTCTACTGCAATATTGGAAATCCCCAGTCCCTTGGCCAGCAGCCAATTACTTTCTTCCGTGAGGTTTGTTAACTCTTTTTCACAGAATTTGGCATTTCTTATAATGGATGGAAAAATTACTATGTTTCCGAATCTCAGGTTCTTGCATTGTGCGATCATCCTGCTATTTTGGACAGAAGTGAAACACAGGGTTTGTTCAGGTATCATAACTTATATATATATTTTTGTTTCTTCCTTGTAAGAACATGTCATTTGTATAATTAGTAGCCTTGCACAAAGCTTGAAGTTGTGTTTTCTTCTCCCTAAACTGAGTTTTCCAAACTTATTGCAGTACTGATGCCATCAAGAGAGCTTGGGAAATTCTAGATCAAATACCAGGAAGAGCAACTGGTGCATATAGTCACAGCCAGGTCATTGAGAATGTCCATAAGAGAAGATAGTGAAGTTTATGCTAAAATATTGCAATGATGATGATTCTAAGTTTATTGGTTTCACTTTTGACATCAGGGTATCAAGGGTTTGCGTGATACAATTGCTGCTGGAATTGAAGCTCGTGATGGATATCCTGCCGATCCAAATGATATTTTCTTAACAGATGGTGCAAGCCCAGCGGTGACCTCCATTTTTCTATCTAGCACAAAGATAATATTTTTCCATATTAAGCTTATTAATTATCCCGGTGTTCTTTCCCTGACCAGGTCCATATAATGATGCAATTGCTTATAAGATCAGAAGGGGATGGAATTCTTTGTCCAATCCCTCAATACCCGTTGTACTCTGCTTCAATAGCTCTCAATGGTGGCACTCTGGTATTTGAGTCTTTTATTCAGAATTTCAAGCTAATAAAATCGGTGGTTGTTTTAATGTGCTAACTTCTAGCTGACCTAAAAAATTATGTTTTAGCTTCTAGAGCAATTGGCAGTCGTATATTTTCTTTAGCATAAGTTTGTTCAACTTGTCTTGAGCACTGTAGAACGTAGAGCTTTATCTGTTTCAGTGTAATGTGATGGATCATCTGGTGTTATGCAGGTTCCATACTATCTTGACGAATCCGCCGGGTGGGGACTGGAAATTTCTGAGCTTAAGAAGCAACTGGAGGCTGCCAAGTCCAAGGGTATAAATGTTAGGGCACTGGTGGTAATAAATCCCGGGAATCCCACAGGACAGGTGCGTCTTGCTGCCACGTCGTATTTTCTGGTTAAAAAAATGTGTCCCTTGTTAAAAGATTGATGTAAAATGCCTACAGGTTCTTGCTGAGGATAATCAGCGGCAGATTGTGGAATTCTGCAAACAAGAGGGTCTTGTTCTTCTTGCGGATGAGGTTGGTAGACCTGCAATTAGATGAATATAAGTGATGTATTGATACATTTTAAACCAACGAATGAAATAATTGATTCTCCTGAACTTAATTTATGTATCTTTGTTACTTTCTCCAGGTATATCAGGAAAACATTTACGTTCCTGATAAGAAGTTCCACTCCTTTAAGAAGATTTCCCGGTCTATGGGCTATGGCAATGAGGATATCACATTGATATCATTTCAGTCTGTCTCTAAAGGTGATATTTCATTTTCTTTTCATCTGATTTACTGATGAAACATGGGTTAGGAGAAAATCTTATCGAATCGATCAATTTCAAATGTAAGGAGCAGTTGTATATTTATACATGATGTAGGTTACTATGGCGAGTGTGGAAAAAGAGGTGGTTACATGGAGGTTACTGGTTTCAGTCCTGAGATAAGGGAACAGATATACAAAGTGGCATCAGTGAATCTGTGTTCTAATATTTCTGGCCAGATTCTAGCAAGCCTTGTAATGAGTCCTCCAAAGGTTACTTTCGTCTCTCTAAACTATGGGTCAATTGAATAATGTTTATTGATTTCTCCCATTCAAGACTAAGATTTAAACGTCTTGGAATTTGGATAGGCAAGTGGGTTCTCTTGCTTCTTGCTTGTTAGACTTTGTATTATGATATTAGACATTGCATGCTCTTGCTGCTTCATATTAAGCAAGTTCTGTATATGCAGGTTGGAGATGAATCTTTTGACTCATATAGTGCAGAGAAGGATGGAATCCTCTCTTCTCTGGCAAGGCGTGCAAAGGTTAGTAAATTAACATAGACGATTAATAAGAAGTTTTTACTATTGTTTAGATTTACTCATGCAAAACCTGAGATGCTTTCATGGCCTAAACTGTTGGGGGTCTAAACGTGTGCTGGGCGTCATTCAGTCGTTAACTTATGTTTCAGATCCTCAGTGTTCTTAGGTTGCTGTTTAGGTTTGCTGCCATTTCTTTTTGTTTTATAATTACTATGTGTATCCCCATTTAAACGGAATATGAGTTGCCGATCCACACTCGACAATGTAGCTAAGGAGCATTTACAGAAAATGTTACAGCAGATTTGCTTCCTCTCCTGCTACCTCCCCTTATTTTACTTTCACTCCTACTGTAGGCACTAGAAGATGCCTTAAACAATTTAGAAGGTGTGGAGTGCAATAAAACAGAAGGAGCTATGTATCTCTTTCCTCGTATTTACCTGCCCGTGAAGGCAGTCAAAGCAGCTGAAGCTGCCAATACATCTCCTGATACATTCTATTGTCGTCGCCTCCTTAATGCTACTGGCATCGTCGTTGTTCCAGGTTCTGGTTTTGGTCAGGTTAGTTTCGTTTCTTCTAATCATGCTTGGGCCATGTGGCTGCCAACCTCGAAACATAAAAGAGGTCTTTGGTTCTTTCTTTTAGGGTATAGCAAATGGTATTAAGACCGTCGTTTGTTTTCTTGAAGGTTCCCGGTACCTGGCATTTTAGATGCACCATACTACCACAGGAGGACAAGATTCCAGACATTGTTTCACGCTTGACTGAGTTCCATAAACAATTCATGGAAGAGTTTCGTGACTGAATCTCTGCTGCAGAACCAATAGTAATGTTAAACCCATTCCCTTAAATGATGAGCTCTGTGGTTAGCATGCTCACTTTTGCATTATGAATTTGACCTCCCACTTCCTAAATTAGGAATAGTGATAGACGGGTGTTTATTTTATTTACTTCCTCAAAACGATATTGAAGGGAATCAAGCCCAATCTTATATTTTGTTCACAACTCAAAGAAAGTGACTTCCTCTTCCTTCTGATCTTGTTCTTCTTTCAAGGAACAACAATAATAAAATTGAAAAAGGGAAGAGTTGCTACAAGTAGTATTTGATTTCATTATTCTATTTTAGTGAGTGTTATGGCTAGGAAAGCAACTGCAAGAAGTGATGTTGTGGCCAAAAGAATAAGATTGTCTCCAATTTAGCTTCTTGGCTTGTTCTGTAGCTTTCTGAATCTGCCCTGAGTGCTGTTGCCTGGCTGCTTCTCTCCATTCCTCAGCTTTTCTATGGACTATTGCCAATCTCTTCATCAGCTTCTCCTCTAAATTTGATCTCATCCTTTCTATTTTCACCTGCATTATCATTTCATCTGTTCTTTACAGTAACCATTAAAGGTGGGGTATTTAAGATCATTAAAGACTAATAGGAACTTGAGCCCTGTTTTTCAGGCATGCCAGAGACCAATTGACAAACAAATTCTCCTTTTTCTTCGCTTTCGTTTTCCAAATGGAGATTGCTGTCATAAAGTTATTAGGAAGATGACTTGTAGCTTTCAATTCTTATTTTAATGGAAGCATATGCAGATATGAGGGTTACTGAAAATCAGGTGAGCACAGAAACAGAGGTGGGCTAGTCAAGAAGCCAGCAGAGAGAACCATAACTGGCTCAACTATGGCGGACGGCTCGAGGAAGGAAAACGACGAAACCCAAAACATAAAAAACCAGAAAACTTGAATAAAAATGAAGTTTTGGATAATGGGTCACCTCAAGTTCCTTTGATTGAGCTTCTGCTTTTGCATTTTGAAGGTTCACCCAAGCCTGTATCTTGGCTTCTTCTCTCTGATATCTGGAAAAAAGTTGTAGGAATCAAACTCTGTCTTGGCCAAAGGTGAAATTCATAAGTAAAAGATAAATGCTTACCTATTACAGCATTTAGTCTTCTTCTCTTCTTCCCAAGCTGCAGCTCTTGAATCTGATATACTTTTCCGGCATTCATTGCCAGTTTCGGAGTGTCTCAAGCTTTTGGAAATTTCTTCCTCTTCCTCTTCTCTTGAGCTCCAATGTGATGCAATAGAATCATATTGAGATGGAAGCTGTAGCTTAGCCAAATGGCATTCCTGCAATTGGGAAATGTCGATGGTGGGACTGTCGCCGCCCTTGGTGTCCAGACCGAGCAGCCCGGATCTGCTAGATGGCGTGTTGTAGCGAGCAGGGGAAGTGCTTTTAAATGGCGTTGGACACCTTGAGGTGGTGGAACTGCCGAGAGGAGTCATCTCTGTTCCAATGTCTCTGTGCTGAACCTCAATAATGGCGCCTGCAACTTTCATCTTGTCAATGGGTGAGCTCTTGAACACAAAGCCTTCGTTCGTGGACAAAGTTGCCTCCAAATCGTCCATAAACTTATCTGTAGTTTTTAAACAAGCTACAGGAAAACGTTGAAAAAGTAGCAATAATTTAGGGGCTCTGAGTAAAGCTGAAAAGTTTTAAGTAGAACAGGAAAGTTGTTACCTTTTATGTGTAGATCAGAAACTCCATTAACAGTTCTTGAAGCTGCTGCTTTGGAGATCCTTTCCTCTGTAACTCGAGACTTCTCAGCAAAGACCTCACATTGCTTTAACATCCTTGTGGGCTCGGATGGCTTCAATGTGTGGGCAGGGGAGTCATTGCAAGGGCTACAAACGAGCCATTTCTCTGCTTCATCCCATTTTGAAGGGACATTGTTTCTTAAAAGGTTTCCAACACTGAACCCAAAAACAGGTCTTCCAGGAGTTGAAGGAGACTCCATAACTCGTCTTTGAGTCACTGAGTTAAGACCCTCTGTCCTCCTCTGAGTTGAAACAGAGCAGCTGACATTGTTCGCCATTGGTAAGGACTTGACAAACTCTGAAGTTTCTTTAAGATTGAGCTTGCAAAGTGGGTCATGGAAGGTGCCTTCAAAAGGGTTGCCCTTGGTTCTACCATAGAAGCTTCTCCTGCCCTCCAATGGCGGTTCCTGAATCAGAAAAACAAACACACAAGCCATAATCAAGAGCTTTAGAAGAAGATAACCAATAAAAGCCTCAAAACAACATTTACCCCATCATTTGATTCAAATATGGGAGTGGGAAGATCCATTGCTTTCAAGCTTGTTGAAGATGATCAAAAGGGTTCACTCCTTTTTCTTCTCTATCTCTATCTCAATCTCTATCTTCATGATTTAGATATAAAGCAGTGTGGCAGAGTCCTCACTGTCCCAACCCAAATGCAGCTACTAACATGGGATAGCCTGCAAAAGCCAAGCTTAGCCAAGCCATGCTTATCTCTATACATATACCTATATATATATATATATATATATATATATATATATATATATGTATGTATGTATGCATATATTCAAAGGCTAAGATGTAGGGCGAGAATGAAGCCCGCCTGAGATGAAGAAGGGGACGAAACAGTACTATCTCTCAAAAGGAGAAGGGCAGGGGAAAGGCTATCTCGTGAATCATAAATTTTGAAACTTGAAGAAAAGGTAATATCAATGGCTTCTTCTTATCTCTCTCTCTGATGTTTTGTATTCTTTTTAGGAAGCTTCTTATGAGTTATAGATGGGATTTGTTTAAGCTTTTTTAAGGGAAAGGGGATGTCTGGTTTGTAGGCAAAAGCTGGTTTTGCTCTGTTTTTCTTTGCACAATAGTCTTTAAGCTTAGCCCTTTGCTTTTGTGTTTTTTTTTCTCTGTTCCCAAAGATGCTTAGCTCCACCCGACAAGATTTGTTGTCATAAAAATTATTTTGACACACACAATTTCATTCTTAGACCATGGTTCTCCTCTCAAACCTCAGCTCATTCATTAACCTAACAAAATAATCCTCTGGGGCCGAATCGAATCAAATCGAGCCAATCAACTCGACCCAATACTCAGTTTAGAGGTGTTGTTTCATTCATGCCTTACGTAATTTGAATTGATATCAAATAGAGTGAATCAGACCAAGTTTTATTTATCGTTCTCCGTCAAAATAACAAAACTCTCTTAAAATTATAAGTAGTTTTTTTTTAAATTTATTTATTAAAAGTCGTATTCTTGAATCAACCCTATCTGATACACGACTCTAATTATTGATGATTGACCGATGATTATTGCTATGATATATTCTCACTTTATAGGGTTACATAAAAAGGAATAGTGACAGCGCATTATTGCATATAGGGTGAGGGGATGGCTTTAATATTTCCTTACTCAAAATAAGCTTCCATTACTTAAATAAAAAATAAAGCATTTCAAGTGAAATATATATATATATATATATATATATATATATATATATATATATATATATATATATTTAATGAACACTCTTTAACAAAATTTATTTAATTAATTAAGTTTTTTTTTTTTTTACTATCTTTATAATTTGAAACCAATTTTGATTCTCAATAAACTGAAATGTATTTTTAACTAATTAAGAACCCTTTTAAATTTTACCCATCAATTTAGCTTTTTAAGAAATAGACACATTTATTCGTTCATATTTCATAAAATCCTTAAACGTTATATATATGTGTGTATATATATATATATATATATATATATATATATGTATATGTATAAAATAGCAGGAGGGGTATTTTCGAAATTTAACATAAATTAATTATAAAAAAAAAAAAGTAGCAGCTTCGCTTCCGATCGAACTTCGGAGGCCAATTCCTTGTGTTTTAACCAAATTCTTGCTGTCAAATGAAGTTGGAGGTGGAAGGAGTTCTTTGCTGTAACGGTCCAAAACTGAGGGGAAATTGATCTAATAGTGCAATACGTACACTATGTGTGTACGATTAGGGTCTCCAACTCTTTCCTAATCGTGATCTTGTGTTGTGAAAATAGAGTAAGGGACCACATAGAGTTAGCAGATACAAGGGTTCGATTCCTTCCTTTTTATGTCACATTTGCATTATGAGATTATTATGGCTATGTCAACTACCCTAATAAATTATCTATGTGAGGGATAGACTGACAAGATTTTCCATTTTCCTAGGAACATCTCACCAAAGTAACGGGGCTATGAGAGATTAGTAAGTTAGTAGGAGCCCTATTAAGGCTAAATTTTGAAAGCTAGAAGTTTCTTATTAGTATAACTTATTTGTCTAGGCAAGCCTACAACATAGATTTATAACACTGGAATATGAGTATGAGCTCAATCGGGCTGGGCTAAAGTTAGTTAAGAGCTTTTAGAATTAGAATTCTTAATTAAGCTTAAGTGGTCTAACCGGATTAAATGTTCATAGTAGGAAAGTTTGTGACCTACTTATATAACATTTCGATATCAACAAAACTTTTAAATAAATAGTGACATAAGAATCCAACAGTAGACTTTGAGGAGTTGAACTATGAGAACGAATAGAATAGTTATGAAGTTCATTGGACTAAAGTGACCACCAAGCTCCACAGACCTAAGTCATGTGAACAGTTAAGTAGAAAAGAACTTGAGTTTACGTCGAACTTACATGAGTTAGGCTATCAAAGAACATGAGAATATATGATCTAGTTTGCTAAATACTTGACTCTACCTATTAGTTGGTGTGCGTATGGTTAATGATTAGAAGTTTGCCTTTAATTATGACGGGTTAGATAGCCTTTCATAGTTTTCTTATAAATTATGAGCTCAAAGAAACTACGAATAAGGAGCCCCAAAGGGGCTAGACAAGCTTAGGTGGTTGTACGAATTAGTAGAGTGACAATTATGTTCTTCAAGGTCTCGAGTAGTCCTCAAAGGCAGACAAGAAATTAATAAGAAATAAAAAGACGTATTTTGAACTCAAGTGAGTTAAGAGAGCGCTTAGGTGGTTGTACAAATTAGTAGGGTGGCAATTATGTTCTTCAAGGTCCCGAGTAGTCCTCAAAGGCAGACAAGAGATTAATAAGAAATAAAAAGATTCTTAGTTTCATAACCTTGAAAACAAAACCTATGATTTAGAATCTAAGTTATCTTTTTTTGATGGATTTATATTTAGAAATAATATATATATATATTAACGATGTATAAGAAGAATATTTATGTACTCATTCGTGCATCTCTTTCTTTTTTTTATAAATTGAGTTAGAAAAGTTGGTTAAGGGCAATGGCGTGATGGAGTAAAAGGAGATGACATCTATAGTTAGCTCTATGATTTCTATAAATTGAGTCTTGCGATATGAAAGGATTTTTTTGAAGAGATTTTCATGTGTATTGTTCGTGTGATCTTTCAATTTTGAATAAAAGAAATTCATGGGATCCTCTACCTTATCTTTGAATATTTGTTTATAATTTCCACTATTTTTTCCTTTTTTTTTTAAGTAATGATCTTTCATCTACTTTACGAAATTAGGATGCTACAAAATCGATCCATAGAAAAATAAAAAATAAATAAACCAAGAATGTCGTCATCTATATTGATCAAACATATATATACTCTTTTTGTGTGAGATGTGGTGTGAGCTAGGAGAATGCGTGTGTATGTGCATGTTCGATTTTGGTTGAGCCGAACTACTAACTTGACATTGATCAAACATATATATACTCTTTTTGTGTGAGATGTGGTGTGAGCTAGGAGAATGCGTGTGTATGCGCATGTTCGATTTTGGTTGAGCCGAACTACCAACTTGACATTGAATAAACCAAATAGTTATCAATACATGAAAAGAGTTTTCGTTTTGTCCCTTTGCAAAATGGTTGGTTCCATCTTTTTAGGGTAACTGTGACACACTCATAAAGTAACAATGAATCACACAAAACCTAATATACAGGTATAATGGAGATGCCGATAATGGCCCAAGTTGCAAAGACTGATATGACATGAACATACAAAGGACTACTACCAAATGATAAAAGACAAAGAAAAGAACAAAATGATAAAAATTGATTGACTTACGTGGTTATCCATCTCTAATAACTCGAAGAAGTTTATATTTGCAAGCAAGGGATAATGATTAGATTATTTTCCTGACAATCTAACAAAAAAAAGAAATATATATATTAGAAGAGATTCAAACTTTTAATATTTTGATCGAGAACATTAGCTTAATCTATGTCAGTTCTACGAATATAAACATAGATCAAAAGAAAATGAAAATCGGTAAGATTTGATTCGAAGTTCCTCTAGAACTGAACTAACCAGCAGATTATGGAAATGACGCAATGGCCAATTTGACAATAAATTAATGCTCAAATGCACAAAGGGAGTGATCGAGATGAAGCAAGTTGGGTCCCAAAATGTCATGAATTGCAAGGTTTTCAACGCTTGTTTTGTTTAATATGAAATCCATTGGAGGACGGTTTGGTTTCCGTAAGCATCTTTTTAAAGCTCGAAGACCAAACTCTTTCAAGACCTCCAATGGCAATGGCGATGACCGGCACAAATTGCAGATCTCCTCCTTTTGCCCTAAATTCTGTTACATCTCTTCAAACTAAGCCTCTGAGCGAAGTTTTTATGCTCAAACCTGCAAAATTTTCACTCAATAGAACTCTCACTCTCCAAATTACATGTTCTTTAAAGAACAACGTGGTTAGTCTCTATCCTTGTGATCTAAACTTCTTAGATCAGATCATTGTTCTTACAGTCTAGTTGATTTTGGCAGGTTTTCGAGGATCGTTCTAATGGTGTGATTTGCTACAGAGACGACGATGGAGAGATTATTTGCGAAGGATATGATGACGAAGAGCCTCGTATTGAGGAAGAGATTGAGAAATTACCTTGCGAAAAGTCTCGTCGAAGGTAGAAACCAGATCTCGATAATTTCTCGAATGAATCTAGAGGCCGCATCGTAATATATGCTTTTCTTTGTTCTGAATTCTGATTCCTGTTCTGTGTTTCCGCGGATTCTCAGATCTGATGGCGAATTGAAGATCGATCGTCTTCTCCTTCAGCAAAATTGGGAGAAGAGCTTAGAAACCATTAATGGCGGTGCTGGGAGTGGAAGAGGAGAGCTTCGAATTCGAGCGAATGGCTGCAGTTTGTAGTAATTGCTTAGCTCAAGAACTGGAAATTGCAGGTCAAATGAAAGGGGAAATTGTGGTTTCCCTGTTTAGAATTTGTATAATTTTACCTCGATCATAGGCTCATGGCTTCGCTTAGATTGTAAACATAGCATACAATAAATTGTAAAAAATCCTAAAAACTCCTTTGTTGTAATAATGTAAATTATTTGCAGCGACTAAAAGCTCGGAAATGTCTGTAAAGATCCCAAGCTTACTGCTAACAGATATCGTCAGTTTTTTACTGTTTGTAATTATTGTAAAATACAGATCCATCACTAGCAGATATTGTGCTTTCCTTGGACTTTCCCTCAAGGCTTTAAAACGCGTCTGCTAGGGGAAGGTTCCACGCCCTTATAAATGGTGGTTTATTTCTCCTCCCTAACTAATGTGGAACGTCACAATCCACCCCACTTCGAAGCCCAGCGTCCTCGCTAACACTCTTTTCTTCCTTCAATCGACGTGGGACTGCCCTCTAAATCCACTCCCTCAAATCCACTCCCTTTGAGGCCCAGCTACTTACTGGCACACCGCCTCGTGTCTACCTCCTTAATGGGAAACGTGAAAGGGAAAGTTCAAAGAGGACAATATCTACTAGCGGTGAATCTGGGTCGTTACAATTATAAATTATTTTAATGGTAAAAACCGATTATAATAAGATTTAAATTATTTTTGCTCAAATCCCTCTAAAATATCCTATATTTCCGATTTTTTTATATCATATTGGTTATTTATCTCAGTTAATATTTGAGTTTATGATATTTATATTTATATTTATTTATTCGTTAAGTTATAAATAATTTGAAATTTAGCACATTTTACTTTTTTTTTTTTTAATTTAGTAAAAAATTTAATGATAATACATTATTATAAAATAAATGGGTTACTTTTCAAAATTTTAAATACATAATAATTTATTAAATGTTAAGATACTAATTAGAAGAAGTAATTGTTTTATTTTTTAAAATTTAAAATTATTTTTTTGAATTCCAAGTTAATTAAACAGAGCGACATAGGCTGTGGAACTTCGCTACCTCCTGGCTATGCTTTCGCCTGCGTGCGCTGATGCGGCCCGTATGAGCAGAAAAGAACAAGCTTCCCCTTCGCTTTGTGCTGCTCAACTAACTTGACCAAACTAGAACGATCTGTTCATCAATCTAATCCACGGCAGAAAAAGAAGCCCAAATTACGAACAAGACAAGGCCTGATGTCTTTTACCATTTTCGTTAAATCCGTGCTTTTAGGCACCCAATTAACGCAAATTTTTCTGGGTTTTGAAGTCTCGTGATCTGATTTTTCTTACAAATTTCTTGGAGGACGAACAACACGTGCCCATTTGTTGTTGTATTTGTAATAGAAATTTGTAAGGCCATGTCGTTTGTTGATTGGATTGGAATCGCAGTTCGTGAGAAGGGGTTGTGTTATAAACCTTTCCCTTTTCTGGTTGGGTTTGATGTGTTTTGAATCTTGTTTTGATATGTTTGACTTCCGGCTCCGAGATGTGGGAATGTTTTTATCTGACACCCACTTATTTAACAGAAAGGAACTAATAATTTGATTTAATTTTGGCGACTGTGAGCTTTTGATTTTCGTGTTTATTGCGTGGAATGTGGATAGGGAGAAAGGTAAGAATATTTCTTATTTCTATTTTCTTTCAGCGATTTTTTAATGATGTGAATTTTAAGGGGCCTAGGGTTCGCTTTTCGGCCTTCACTCTTCTATCATTCCCCAAATTTCTTCCCCTTTCGTATGAATTTTTCGTCGATTTTTCTTCATCTCATTGCGCTAGATGCTCAAATTCCCTTCATCCTTCCCATTCGCTTTCTGGGTTTTCCGGTTTCTGTCGTCTGAGGCGCTGAATTCCCTCTCGCTTCTTCTTCTGGTGACTGGTTCGTTTAATTTTGAGGTTTTCTCTTATGGGTTTTGCTTTGGAGCTTCGGTTTTGATGTTTTTGTTTTTGTTTTTTTTAATGAATCCTTGACAGCAGCTGGATATATGCTTTGTTCTTGTTGTTCATAAGGTTTGAGTTCTAGATAAGTCCTGCATTCAGTTTTGCTGAAATTATATGCTGAAGTGAGTGATTTCTTAGGGTTTAATTGTTGGTCCGGTGAGAATTAAACGTTCCAGACGGCTTTGATTTTGATCTTAAAGCCGTCCTTGAGAGGCTTTAGGATGATGGCATTGTTTCAACCTCAAAATGAAAATTCAGGTTCTGTAATTCTAGGTCATGGCCTATTGGTATTGGTCTCTGAGATTGTTAGCTGATCACAGAGCGTTGGGGCTCTGTTTTGGCGAATGGTTGTGTTCTAACTGTTCCACAAGCAAGTTGAAAGATCTCATTGCTTGAGGAAGTTTGCTTAATGCAATTATCTCCCGGTTCTTCTTGTAAACGATGCTTCATTCCGTAATAGCTGCTAGACAAACTTGTAGCCTACTTGCTGTCACTTGCGGAAGTGTTCTTAAAGCGAAATGCGAGGAAGATGTCGATGAGGATAAGTTGAAATATCCGTTTCCGGGATTAGTTTCTTCTGGACGATTGGAGGTGCTAATCTGCATTAGTTTTCATTTATCTGCAATTTTCCTAAACTTAAGATGGTTCTTGTCAAAATATTCAACTGCTTGAATGTGCAGGTTCGAGCTTTGACAAATCCAAGCACGGATGAATTTAGTAGAATTGTGGAATCGTGTCTACCGAGCTTTGTCTACTTGCAAGGGGAACAACTAGGAAATGATGAAATTGGATCTTTGGTTTGGAATGGTGTTGATTTGTTTCTTGAAGATTTATGTGGGCTGTTCAATACTGCACTACCAACTGTTGTATGCTCTGTCTCCCTTCTATAATTGATGCATTAGTTCTTTACATAAACATCTCGTTTTATCTTCTGCCCGTTCACTCCTTCGTGATGGGGTTGGAGGAATGGATTCGGGTTTTGATTAATTTAGTTCATCTATTTGCTCAGGTGTATTTAGAAATCCCAAATGGAGGCAGAATAGCGGAGGCGCTTCATTCTAAGGTGACTTATATGAGGTTCTTAGACCACCACTTCAGTTAAATTATGGTGTTAATAGTGGAGGCGCTTCATTCTTGTACGATATCTTTTTTTGTTGAAGAATGTTTATTGAAATAGATTCGTTATTGTGCAGGGAATTCCTTATGTCATGTATTGGAACAGCACATTTTCGTGTTATGCTGCAGCTCATTTTCGTAATGCATTGTTTTCAGTGTTGCAGAGGTACATTGCGTATTTGAAGGCTTTACACTACTTGCTATTAGGCATACTAGAATTGTGTGGTTTTAGGTGTCTATTTGCCTGTCTTCATGGATTCAAGTAAATACTTATCTTCACATTTAGGTTAGAATAGAAGTTTGTCTTGTGATTGTTTGTAACAGCCCAAGCCCATGCTATCAAATATTGTCCTCTTTGGGCTTTCCCTTTCAGGCTTCCGCTCAAGGTTTTTAAAACGCGTCTGCTTGGAAGAGGTTTCCACACCCTTATAAAGAATGTGTTGTTCCTCTCTCCAATCGACGTGGGATCTCACGATTCATCCCTCTTCGGAGCCCAGCGTCCTCGCTGGCACACTGTCTGGTGTCTGACTTTGATACCATTTGTAATAGTCCAAGCCCACCACTAGCAGATATTGTCCTCTTCGGGCTTTTCCTTCTCGGCTTCCTCTCAAGGTTTTTAAAACGCGTCTGCTAGGAAGAGGTTTCCACACCCTTATACAGAATGCTTCATTCTCCTCTCCAATCGATGTGGGATCTCACATTTTCATATTATATATACTTTGTGCTTCTTGTATGAGCTCACCCTACTATGGAACGTATTGATAGTAGTGGTTTTAAAAGTGTGACGCAAATTAAAGAGCAATAGCTCTTTTTTAGGGCTTAAGTGCAAGGACAAAACAAGGGTGAAGACTTTAATGAATTGCATGATATATAATGAATATAATCTTAAAAATCAACATGAAAAAAGAATTCTCATGTAAAATAAGTCGAGTTTCTCAAGGAGAATTCCCACGGAAAACAAAACTACAGTCATCATTTGACATGCATTCGATTTCTAGCTATCTACGTGTCATTCTTATACAAAACACAAGCCATCTAACTTGTTAGTGACACTGGTAGGCCCTCTCTACTTGTTAAGGACACTTATGTTTTGCATATGTTGTATCTGTTTTACTTTTCTCTCTGAACCTTTGTACTAGTGTGTCTGTGGAGGGTGACAAATATTTGATTTCTACGTTTTATTTTACTTGTGTGCTTGCAGTTCATCTACTCATACATGGGATGCTTTTCAGCTTGCACGTGCTGCTTTTAGGCTTCATTGCATGGGGAGCAGTCACGCTCTGCCTGGGATTGTTGACAGTATTACGAGTGGTTTAGAGCCACAGGTATTTGGGGAACCCCTAAAGATTAATGTAGAACCCCCCAAGGTCGACGTAGGTGAAGGTGAAGATGAAGATGGTTCATTAGAAACTCTCACTGCCATAAGTATTCACGATAATAATGTGACCGTGAGATTTCTTATCTGTGGAGTGCCTTGCACACCGGTAATCAGTTTCGAGGCGTTTTTCATATATTCATGTGTCATTGGGTACACCTGCCTATAGGTGTGCAAGAATATGAGTACCTTTTCAATTCTAAGCTGTTTTACTTGCTTTCTAGGATGCATGCTTATTGAGATCATTGGAGGATGGCCTTAATGCTCTTTTGAACATTGAAGTAAGTATCCTTTGGAACTTTTTTTGTTTTATGGCTTGTAAGAGTTGGTCAATGACATTGTTTGATATTATTCATTAATATGTTCTGAATGAAATAACGGAAACGATCTCTATGAACTGTTGTAACTTTTGAGTTTTTCGTTTTTATGGGCGATACAGATACGTGGGTGTAAACTTCAGGGAAAGTTCAGGTATGCTTCTCCTTGGAAAGAACTTATAATGAAATACACTTGGAATATTTTCGGTTCGAACACTTCAACCACTTAGCACATTTGGTACACCAATTCTATTTGTTAACTCTCAGTGTCATATAGGAATTAAATCTTCGGTTGAGTGAATGTCAATTGTTTATGGTATTAATGCCTTGAAAAATATGGTTCAGTGCTCCTCCGCCACCTCTTCAGGCAGGATCCTTTGCTCGTGGAGTTGTGACGATGCGGTGTGATATAGTGACTTGTAGTTCAGCCCACATCTCAATATTGGTGTCTGGTAGCCCTCATACTTGTTTTGATGATCAGGTTTGTTTCTGATTTGAACTATTTGACCTGTTTCTTTTTGTTAAGTTTTTCAAATCAGAGGAGTCTAATACCTGGTTGCTACTAATTTTTTCAGCTCTTAGAGAAACATATCAAACACGAGATTATTGAAAATAACCAGTTGGTTCATGCCATGTATGATTGTGAGGACAACAAACATCACATGCACGAGCCTCGAAAATCTGCTTCAGTTGCCTGTGGGGCAACAGTATTTGAGGTTTCCATGAAGGTTCCCGCTTGGGCATCACAGGTCCGCCGACATGCTTGCTTTCCCCCTTCCCCAGTTAAATTAAGTACTCTAGAGGAAACTGTACATTGATTTATTCTTTATTCAAAGGAATGAACTTGGCTCTCTGGTTGAGGTTCAATTTATCAAAAGATTTGAACTTGGTTGAATAATCCGGAGCTGCTCCATCTTTAATGTATCGATATCAATTTGTTTTCCATGGATGCTGTTTCAGGTCTTGAGGCAGCTAGCACCTGATATGTCGTATCGGAGTTTAGTTGCACTCGGCATTGGGGGAGTTCAGGGTTTGCCTGTTGCTTCTTTCGAGAAAGAGGATGCTGAGCGATTGCTCTTCTTTTGTTCAAAAGATGTGAATGATAAACATTCAGATCAGTTGCTTGTAAGTGTATTACCCAGCTGGTTTAAGCCACCGCCTCCTAGTAGAAAGAGAGTAGAACCAAGCCAAGGAATACGGAGCACCCTTTCACACGATCGTCTTGCATATGCAAACATCCCTTTCATTAGAAGAGTAGGTAGAGAGGAGCCTGCACCAATGAATGGGTTCAAGACACCTTTACTCGCAACAAGGAAAAGATTAAAAGTAGCCTCCATGAGGCCTATTCCACGCGTGCATAGGAATAAAATGACGCCGTTCTCTGGATTGACCGAAGCAGATGGGAACAATGGAGGACAACCCAAGGCTTGTTTTCCTGTTGTTACCCCATCAAAGCATGTAACTGTAGGATCAACTTCTGCAACACAAAGAAAATCCTTTTCGAGCTCATCTCAGTCTAAGCAGATTATTTCCTTAAACCCGCTGCCTCTAAAGAAGCATGGTTGTGGAAGAAACCCAATTCAAGATTGCTCAGAGGTAAGATACCATGTTCATTAATGTTTAAACTTAAAAGGTCGGTCGGTATCGGGTTATTGGTAGTATATTTTGGAACTGAAATATTTCTCTGAAATGCTTTTCTTAGGAGGAAGAGATCTCAACTTTATGTTATATGTTCATGTACAATTATTTCAGAAGTTTTTCCGTCTGAATTGATATGGATTTCCTTATGCTGTTATTAACGTTTCTTTTCCGCTCCTATTTCAGGAGGAGTTCTTGAAGGATGTTATGGAGTTTCTACTACTTAGAGGACATTCACGACTTATACCTCAAGGTGGACTTGAGGAGTTCCCAGACGCCATACTCAACGGAAAGCGTCTTGACCTCTATAACTTGTATAAGGAGGTACGGTCTTGAATCATTGATTCCTCTTTTGGTATCTTACCTGAAAAGACCCATATTGAACGTGCTGTTTCATAGGTGGTCACTCGAGGAGGCTTTCATGTCGGTAACGGTATCAACTGGAAAGGGCAGATCTTCTCTAAGATGCATAACTACACAATGTCCAACAGAATGACTGTATGTTCAGCAAGCTTTTTCTCATAGATTTGTGACCCTAACTGTTTCAATTTTACTAATCTCATATGTTGGAAGAAGTTGATCCTGTATGTTCTCACAGGGTGTCGGAAATACACTGAAACGACATTACGAGACGTACCTTCTCGAATATGAATTGGCTCATGATGATGTAGATGGAGAATGCTGCCTTTTGTGCCACAGGTTTGTCAATTTGTTCTACTGATTCTTCTCACACTCTCATGGTTTTGATAATCATTGTAAGATCACTTCCTCACCATGGGATTTGCAACTGTACAACAGTAGTGCAGCAGGGGATTGGGTGAACTGTGGTATTTGTGGTGAATGGGCTCATTTCGGGTGCGATCGAAGGCAGGGTCTCGGTGCATTTAAGGTACAATTTCCGACCATCACGAGATACATTCTAGGAGAATCCTCGGGTTTGTGAAACTTGAAACTGAAAGGGTGTTGTGCAATCTGGTTAATACTTTGTTTCTTTACTTCCAGGATTATGCCAAAACAGATGGGCTAGAGTATGTTTGTCCACATTGTAGCATTACAACTTACAACAAGAAGAAACCACACAGAGTAGCAAACGGGTCTCCGCAAGGACTAACGAATCCACCACGGATACCTTGATTCAGTTTTGGCCTTCGTCTCGAGGTTTCGGCTGTGCTATTTTTCCTTTTTGCCTATTCTTATATCGTACATGAGAAATTATTCATTCCATGAGCTCGTAGACGAGTTTTGATTTGAGATGGTGTGCTGCTGAAGAGTAAAGATTAGAGCACACATGAGAACAGACTTCATGATATAGGTAGCTGTTTAGGAGTTAGGAGTAAAGTTAGCAGTAGGGTGCTGTAATATAACTTCTATTCTTGTAGCTAAGCCATGACTGATGTATTTTAATGAACATAGATATCTAATTTACCATTTTTCATTGTATAAAAATACATGATGATCCAACAAAACTACGAATCATTCCAAAACAGAGGAAAACAGAGGAAAATACGAATCATTCAATCACGTTGATCAGGCAATCCGATAAATTTGTGGTTTAGAACGATGATTCAATTCACAAATATAATTCAAACACATTGATCAAGTTCTTATGGAGTATTGGTTGAAAACGAAGGGGAAGTATCGAACAGTCACCTTCCTCGGGCTCTGTTCAATCTGCTTTGGAAATCGTCTGAATATTTTGTTGAATTCTCCCTTTAAATCGCTTTCAATTTCACTTCCCACTCCAAAAGGCACCTCTAATGGCAGTGGATGCATCATCAAGCCACGGCTCTTCCCTCTCCGTCGACGATATATACTTCTCTGTCCTTCACGAACACCAATCCGTCTTCCCAATCTCCGACGAAATCTTCGCCGAAGAGTTACAGCTCCAGGAATCAATCGCTTCCTCCTTATTCACTTCGACAATAATGTCCAATAAACCATCGCCCAACCCCGAATCTTCTGGTTCTACAACCCTATGCACAATCTGCACCGATACCAAATCCGCCTCCGAAATGTTCACATCCACCGGCTGTTCCCATACATTCTGCGCCGATTGCATCTCAAAACACATAGCCGCAAAGCTCGAGGATTCCATGGCGGTGAAATGCCCAGAGCCAAAATGCGCGGCGGTGCTGGAACCGGAAATGTGCGATTCGTTCGTTCCGAAAGAGGTGTTGGAGAGATGGGGAGATGCTCTGTTGAAGGCAATGCTTCTGAAGTGGAAGATGGTGTACTGTCCATTCAAAGACTGCTCGGCAGGGATGGTGGACGAGGAAGATATGGAGGCGGTTGAATGCCCTAAGTGTTGGAGAATGTTCTGCGCCAAGTGTGGAGTGGGATGGCATGGGGACATGAACTGCACGGAGTTTCAGAGATTGCTTAAGAACGGAGGAGTAGACAGAGAGGAGGAGATGACGATGAAACTGGCGGATGAACGGAAATGGAAGCGATGCCCTCATTGCAAGATATTAGTCGAGAAGATCGAAGGTTGCCTCCATATTACCTGCAGGTTACCATCCTCCGCCGCCTCCTCCTCCTCCTTGTTCTTCCTGTTCTTGCAAACAGATAAATTAATTTAGTAATTTGACATGAAATTTGTAGGTGCGGATCGGAATTTTGCTACTGCTGTGGAGCTAAGTGGAATGGCCACCATGCATGTCCGCCCTCAGCTTATGAACGTACGGCCTATCGACGTTGACTTGCACCCGCCGGTCGTCCTTAATTAATATAAACCCCTTCTCTTAATTTTAATTACATGTTTGATCCCTCCTATTTAAGAAAATTATAATTTAGTTTACTCCTATAATGAATTTGGTTTTATACCGCTAACCCGTTGTTCAAAAATTTCATTAATATCTTAAATTTGTTGGACGAAGAAAGTCTTACGTCGACTAATTTAGAGAATGGTCATGGCTTTATAAACAAAAAATACTCTCTCCATTGGCGTGAAATCTTTTGGAGAAATCTAAAGCAAATTCACGAGAGCTTATGCTTAAAATATACAATATCATACTATTGTAGAGTTATATTCATCTAACAAAATCTATGGTTAATATATGAATGAAACTGTTAGCATTAATAGTATTAATATTTGATGTTTTAAAAGAGATTTAAGAATGTTCTTATGGTGAGTATTAAATACTAACAGAATAGAGAGTTTTATGTAATAGACGATTTTTGTTTTGATATAAATGATTATAACTAAAAAAAAAATTCGAGAACCTTCTTTTCCTCCACTGAGCATTAAGATATACGTGAATAAGAATGGTAGGTTGCCCAAAAATAAAAATAAACTTAATATAGTATAAAGTCTTAATTAAAAAAAAAATTGTTCTTAATAAAGACATAAAGAATTTCATCCTTTCAAGTCACCTATGGAGGATATATGAGGAGGGAGTAGATAACATTTTTTATCTGTTAGATAAATAAGGTCAGAAAAAAAAAATATTTTTTTACTACATTAAAAAATAAATTAATTAATTTTGAAAGGATTAGATGGTAGATTTTTTTAGTAGTTAAAAGAAAATATTGTATTATTAAAATTTAAATTTTTTTAACATTATATATATATATATATATATATATATATATATATATATATATATATATATATAT
>NW_019268536.1:3276814-3280413 GCF_002738365.1 Cucurbita moschata
TAATATATTTTAAAAAAAGTATTTAATATATTTTAAAAAAAGTATTTAATATATTTTAAAAAAAGTATTTAATATATTTTAAAAAAAGTATTTAATATATTTTAAAAAAAGTATTTAATATATTTTAAAAAAAGTATTTACAGCCATTTCCTTTTATCTTTTCTCCCACCCTTTCGGCATGCATTCTGGGAGAGCCACACCTCTCCTTATTTGCTTCCATGTATTATTATTAATTAAAATTAAAATATTAAAAAATTAAATTTATAAAGAAAATAGACAGAGAGATATATATATTAAATTATAAACTTTGAATTTTATGAAATTGTATGTTACATTTATATGTATATGTGTTAAAATTATATAAAAAGGAAATTGCATCCGTGTTCCTCCATGTTAAGAGAAGCTTTTGGAGCGGTTGTTCAGAAAAAGGTGCAATCTTCCAAAATATTGGTAAACTACAAAAAAGGCTCGCAAGTTCCAAATTCAGACGTAATGATTTCAGGAGGAGCTCTGTAATTCATGGCGTGCTGTGGGGGCACTACTGTTTGTTTTCCTTAAACTTCTTCTTCTTCTTCAACTTTTAAACCCCTTCTTTTCCTTTTTTCTATCTGGAGGGAGCATCGTTTCCAGTTCTCTGGTTTCCCAGCGAAGAGAAATCCCCAAATTTTCCAGTTTTTTTTTCTTTTTTTGTGTTCAATCTGAGGAAAAACGATGTGTGGAGGTGCTATCATTTCTGATTTTATACCGCCGACTCGGTCTGATCGGGTCACAGCCGATCACCTATGGCCGGATTTGAAGAAACCTAAATCAGGGAAACATTCGTCAGTAAAAAAGTCCCTCAGGTCGCAGATCTTCGATGTTGATGATTTTGAGGCTGATTTCCAGGACTTCAAGGACGATTCTGACGCTGATTTTGATGAAGATCACTTCTCGGATGTTAAACCGTTCCTTTTCTCTGCTCCTAACTCCGCCTGCTCTTCCACTCGCGGTAATGGCATGTTTACGGTTTCTTTTTAATAATTTCCCTTGTGGTCGTTCTTGTCTTTGAAGTTTGGGGACAATCCTTTTGAATGTTTAGTAAATTTCATGAATATATGGGTCGACTCTCTCGCTTACTTATTTTTTGATGCGGTAGAGATTTTTTTTTTAATGATTCTTCACTGCATGAGAATAAATCATCACCTACCACGAATTTTTGTAATCTTCGGGTGATTATTGTGTTTCCTTTTCGATTTTCTGCAATAATTGAACTGTTTTCTGCTTTGCATGAACACTCTAAATGTTTGATCGTTTCCTTCATGCAATCGGGAGATTTGAGTGATCTGATTGTAAAAATTAAGAACATTTTTTCAAGTGCGAAGAAGTTTAAGTTTTCTTATCTGTAGCAATCACCTTTAAATCAATTTCGAAGCATGTTCTGCAATTGCCTTTCCTTCTTGCGGAAAGTAAGAAATGTGTGTAGGTTTCTTCCTTTTGATTTTTTTTGTATTAATTTTTAGAAGTAGCTTTGTTCTTTTATTTTGGCTTTGATTTATGGATGTTAGAAATATTCCCACTTGAGAAGCATGTTGGTGTTGTAATCATGCATAATTAACTACAAGGCTTTGATACATTACTTGATCGAACTATTTAGGCTTCTGCTTGGTATTGATTTCATTGTTATCTAACTATTGAAGGATCAAGCGCCACAAAACTTGTGGAGTTCAATGGACAAACTGACGAGTCTGGAAGTACTAAGAGGAAGAATAAATTTAGGGGAATAAGGCAACGCCCATGGGGTAAGTGGGCTGCTGAGATCCGAGACCCAACGAAAGGGGCCCGTGTATGGATTGGTACTTTCAACACTGCAGAAGAAGCTGCAAGAGCATATGATGCAGAGGCGCTGAGAATTCGAGGCAAGAAAGCCAAGTTGAATTTCCCTGATGAACCTTTGCATGATACCCAGAAGCGGAAAAACTCACAGAATGTGAAACATCTCAATATGAACTTGAAAGCAAACCAGGCCAGCACAAATCAACACCTTAAGTTTTCTAATCATCCAGATCAGAACTACTACAGAACCACTGGTTTTCTGGAAGCAAAACCTCCTACTGACCAACTTGGATACATGGACTCATTCCCTGCTGGTATGGATAGTACTCCATCTGACGAAATGCTCCTATATTTTAACTCCGATGAGGGAAGCAACTCGATTGGCGGTTCTGATTTTGGATGGAGAGATCAAGGTGTCAAGACTCCAGAAATCTCTTCCGTCTTCTCAGCTACTTTTGAAAGTATCGACTCTCAGTTTACAGAGGACATGAATCCAAGGAAGAAACTGAGGTGTAGTTCAGGGGATACCATAACTGCTGAAGAAGTAGGTGCTAAGACACTGTCAGAGGAGCTTTCTTCCTTCGAGTCCCAGATGAAGTGTTTTCAGATGCCGTATCTGGAAGGGGACTGGGATGATTCAATAGATGCCTTCCTTGGAGGGGTTGCGACTCAAGATGGTGGAAACCCAGTGGACCTTTGGAGTTTTAATGACCTCCCTTCTGTGGTTGGAGGAATCTTTTAAGCGAAGTTTTCCTTTGCCGGCTGGTTCATTTAAATAAAGCTACATGTTAGTCATTTCGATTCTTCAATCATATCTAAGTCAGTTTCATGGTCCTCTCTACTGGATCTTCTATAATCCCTTCCCAGTTCACTTATATTGTCTAAAATTTGTTGGTGTGATGTTGTTGCTGTGTGCAGGAAGTGGATGTCATCGATGATTGGGACGAAGTTCAAATGGTCAATTGTGTTCGAGGCAATTAAGGTCATGTTTATGCTGTAGCTAATGGACTAGGATTATCTAGTTTATTCAGGTAGCAATACCTGAAAACCTTGAACTGGCGATAGCCTGTCGAGTTAAGTCTGTATGAACAATATCTATCGAGTTAAGTCTGTATGAACAATATGTTTATCTGTATTTATGTAGCATAAAACATGGTAGATGTCTTTGCCATTGAGGATTTTTACATCATGGAATGTCTAGATTCTGACTTGTATGAATTAAAGTCATCGCTAATTTTTCTCTTTTCCAAGCCGTTCTTTTTAGGAAGAACATGAACATAGTTTGAGTTCTTTTTTGACCATTTTTGTTGCACTAATATTGAAAATGTGCCGTGTCCATTAATAAATTTAATTGACTTCGGCGGGGTTGGAGTTTTGGTCAATACTCCATAACATATAAGATAAGATAGCCTAAGCATAGGCCATTTATGGTGTTCCTGTAGGCGCCTGCCCACACCGCAATGGATTTAGTGCTAAAAGCATTGAGCTGAAACTACTGTCTGCTGTAATTTTTTAGTCTCTAATCTTGTAGCCTTTAGCCCATCACTGTCTTATATTATTTTGAAGCTTAGATTATTATAACCTTGCATGGGATCCAACCGCATTCAATTATGAACTCAAAGGTCGGGTTTCGCTGTGTGGAAAGATCAAATTGGGGAATAGTTGATGATCTTAGTTGAAGTGTGATTGCTTGTTGGTAAAGTTGAGATGTCATATTCAACTTTTAGAAGTACTAAGTTTTTTTTTTTTTTTTTTTTTTTTTTTTTTTTTTTTTTTTTTTTTTTTTT